>NC_085863.1:39586381-39773881 GCF_034702125.1 Engraulis encrasicolus
TCTATTCCATCCACTCTTGTCTCTGTCACTCTACCTCCGCCTGTCTGAGTCTTTGTGTCTCACAGACACACACACACACACACACAGACACACAGACACACAGACACACACACACAGACACACACACAAACACACACACAGACACACACACACACACACACACACACACACACACACACACAGACACACACACACACACACACACACACACACACACACACACACACACACACACACACACACAGTCTCTCTCACACCATGCACTGACAGAAATACACAAACGATTGCAAACAAACGCATAAGTATAGTGTATGGTCTCTTGTACTCAGGCTGACAGTCACAGACTCTCTTTCGTATGACCATAGGACTGACCCAAGTGTTCACATGCAGGTAAGACAATTCAACACAAACCTTGTTAAGAAACCCACGAGAAGACGCCCAGTCTATGTGCAGCAGCTGGTGGAAGCTTTTCCCTCTCACGAGCCCCCTCTCCCCCACCCACACCCGTCTGCCTGACCCGCCTGCTCCACAGACCCCCACTTGAGTTTACAACACAACCCCACCAGAGAGAGTAGAGAGAGAGAGGTTCCATTGGCCCATTGTTTCCTGGTTCTATTATTGCCCCCTTTAGGCAGACCTAGGCAGACCTAAGGACTGTTCTATTCAATGCTAGGAGTATTATGACACGCCCCTTTAGGCAGACCGGAACCTGGTCATGTTAGGTGCCCATAGAAACCTATTATGTTGGCATATCTCTATACTTAAAGAATCTCTGACCCCACCCACCAAACCATCCCCGCCAGGGCCCACCTCCCACCTACCATCCCCGCCACCAACCCAAAAACCCCTACCCCTCCGCCCACTTCACTCTCTGAATAACCTCTCACCTCTCGCCTCCCAACTGTTCCTGCCATTCAGCCACCGCCATGACGCCGCGAAGACAGGCCCGACTTGATGAGTCTCAGTAGCCTAGCAGTTACTATACCAACCAACTCTGCGCTGCCCAATGCAGCAAGCAGGCAAGCAGGCACAGGTCTGGGCCCGTCCACTCTACACTCTGCACCAGCCAAGTGTTTGAAGCATGGAGATCTAAGGTGCGACGCAGCGGGCATGTCATCCAGCACACAGCTGACAATTGACCACAGGAGACTGTCTAAACTTAAGCGAAATGACGCCAGGCTCAGCCAGCCAAGAGCACGACGGCTGCCCCCCCAAAATAACATAGTCCCTTCCAAGAGGGCCGACGCACTGTTACTGGTATAAAGACACGTCACGGGTCACGGGTGCGGTAAATAAAGTGAGTGTGCTTGTTCAGACGGCTATTTGACACGTGTATTATTAACAAGCGGACGTGTTCCTGACTCTTATGATTATGATTCTGTATTGAAGGTCTTCTGTCAACGATTAAAGCTTCATCATACAGGGCCTGATGACTGACAACAGTATTTCACTGAGCAGGCAGAGTGTACCGTCTGGTCCCCCTTTAGCAGTGGCAGTCTAGGCCAGGGGTTCCCAACCATTTCCAACTTGGGGCCCACTTGAAATTCTCACTCAAACTCAAATAAGCAATCAACAGCAACACACACACAAATATATATATTTTTTAATTATTTCAAGGCCCACTTGGAATACCTTCAGGGCCCACATGTTGAGAATCACTGGTCCAGGCACGTGTTGGCTGTACACACCCCTACATGTGACATACAGTATAGTCGGACAGCAGAAGAAGTAATTTTGACACCAACTTTGCTTCAGCATAAAGGTAGTTTTCGCATGGAACTTTGAATTTATAAGTCAGTTTTCATGCAAAATTACCTTAAGAGTAAGTGTTAATGGGTTTAAAAAGTACAGGGCTACAAATGTAATCAGATAACAAGTAGACAACAACAATTCAATGCATCATATCACAATTTTTACAGTCAGCCTATAAGCTAGAAGTAGCATACCAACTCAGAGTCCAGAGCCCAGATCTTCCAAACAGGTGAAGTCTGTCATCAAAACAATCCTTTGCGCCCTGGCTGGCAAAATCCGATCTGCTAGGATCTGCTATTTTGGAGCCCTCACATGGAATGAGACGACACGTCGAGCCGAGAATGTTTCTCTCTGAAGCCACACCAGCATGGAGAGCAGAGAGCAGCAGAAACCCAATGAGTGAAATTGAAATGGCTTGAGTCATGTTAGGAAGCCCAGGCATGGGGTAGGGGGAGAAGTCCGTAGGCATGCAAACACTCTAAACAAACAGATGAACAAACGCAGACCACCGGCAGCCAGCTCTTCTCTACCCCCCAAAGGCAAACCACAGCACATTGCAGTGGAAACACAAGTGTAGAAGTAGGGGTGGGGTGGGGGTGAGAGGGTCCAACACCATGACTGCTTCTAAGAACACCTGACGTCCACCTCAAGTTCTTCTCAAGCAGAATGCTACACCGGGTGGTCCACAATGATGAGACACATTCTAATAGACTGCATGTTGATGGAGGATTGAAAGTCTGAAACATCACCCCATTACACTTTTTGGGAGCATAGAATAATGTTGTAGACCTTCATTTCCACACATTTTAACATAAACTATATTTTATGGGCTTTTTATGACTTAATTGGACAGGGCAGTGAAGAAGTGATGGGAAACAAGTGGGAGGGAGAGATGGGGTAGCATTGGGAAATGACTCAGGCCACAGGCACCCCAGGACACATTTTAGACACTAGTAATGACACAGAAGACCAAAGAGTGCTGCCAGTGTTCAGACTTCATGCATAGCTGCATGAATGCATAGCAGCATTTTATCTTAGACTCTGCAGACAGGTTGCTGGTGTTCAGTGACCGCCTGTAATGTCATGCTCCAGCAGATTCCAAAGGAATTGCATACAATTTGGTACAAATTTTGGCATTTTTACAACCCAAGATACTAACATTTTAAATGTTGTATGGCATCATTATAGTCCACCATATATATCCAGCGCAAATAAATAAACAACACACAACCCACTACAACTGGCCTGCATTGCAAGTCTGTTTGAAACGCTCATAGGTTAATGTTGCACACTCAGCCAAATGAACTGTACTGTATAAGTGTGCTAGTGTGGTAATTATGCCCCGTGTTGGTCTGGCCCCTCAGCTTTAAGGTCAGTAAGGGCTGAATCAGCACCACCACTGTGCTTTTTCTGACCTTC
Organism: Engraulis encrasicolus; assembly: GCF_034702125.1. Taxonomy (NCBI): domain Eukaryota; kingdom Metazoa; phylum Chordata; class Actinopteri; order Clupeiformes; family Engraulidae; genus Engraulis; species Engraulis encrasicolus. The sequence goes on from NC_085863.1 coordinate 39,589,553, forward strand.
TAACGAGAAACCTACATCCTCAGACTGACGAAATACGCAGCACACTAAGCAATTAACTCTGCATAATTATGCGAAAGGGGAAAAACGTGTAAGAGGTTGTAAATGGGCGACTAGTAAAAATGTACTGCAAGACCAGATACATATGTCTTGCCAGGTTCTTTTTTTCCCCTCACTTGCCATGCATAGCGATGCACCGGTCAGACCAAAGTGTTGTGCAGCACGGAGCACTTGAAATAAGGTTAGCTCTCCCCCTTGTGGGCATTAACCGTGGTTGCAGTTCCAGGACTCTTTTGATACTGTTTATTGGCGTCACAACAGGTGAGCGTTAAATATTTCAAATCCTCCTGGATCTCTAAATCTATACATCTGTTTGTCTCTCCATGTATTCCCCGTTCTCCCTTGTGTGCGTGTTGTCTATCTGTGTGTGTGTGTGTGTGTGTGTGTGTGTGTGTGTGTGTGTGTGTGTGTGTGTGTGTGTGTGTGTGTGTGTGTGTGTGTGTGTGTGTGTGTGTGTGTGTGTGTGTGTGTGTGTGTGTGTGTGTGTGTGTGTGTGTGTGTGTGTGTGTCATTGCGTTAAGACTGGAGGGCCATGGCACCTCTCTCTGGTTGAACAGCACTGAAGGGTGGACAGTGGCACCGTGCCAACTAGGCCAAGTCCCAAAACTATAAGTGCCATATTCATTATAACAATACAGTACACACACACTCTCTCTCTCTCTCTCTCTCTCTCTCTCTCTCTCTCTCTCTCACACACACACACACACACACACACACACACACACACACACACACACACACACACACACACACACACACACGTTGTGTGTGTGTGTGTGTGTGTGTGCGTGTGTGTGTGCGTGTGTGTGTGCGTGTGTGTCTGTGTGTGTGGACAGAGAGAAAGAAAAGATAGAGGGTAGGAGAGCAAGACAGAAACCAAGAAAGATAAAGAATCAGACAAGGGAAGGAAAGTGGAAAGAAAGGTGTGTGTGTGTGTGTGTGTGTGTGTGTGTGTGTGTGTGTGTGTGTGTGTGTGTGTGTGTGTGTGTGTGTGTGTGTGTGTGTAGAGAGAGACAGAGAGAGAGAGTAGGTGGGATGAAAGAGAGAAAGCGTAGGGAAGAAAAAAGGGAAAAGAAAGAAAGAAGAAAGGCAGAAGAAAGACATTTCAGTTCGACCCACATAAGCGTGGATGACAGCGCCTGGGGAAATTCCTTCCCTCACCCCCCTGACCACGTTGCGCTCGCTCTCTCTCTCTCTCTCTCTCTCTCTCTCTCTCTCTCTCTCTCTCTCTCTCTCTCTCTCTCTCTCTCTCTCTCCTCGGTAATGAGCTAACCGTCTCGTTTCCATAACTCATCTACCACTTCAGCAGACTATCGCTAACGGCTAACATTAACGCCGTTGCTACGCTAACGTGGCGAGAAACTGGGTCCTCATCCTGTCTGTGTCCCGCGTGCCCAGTCAGTGAGCTCATGCATGCTGGGGCATTTCTGGAGCGCTCTCCTCTCGCCCAAGGCCAGGTGTGTTGGGTGTGTGTGTGTACAGTCATGTGCAACACAAGTGTGCGTGTGTAACATAAGTGTGCGTGTGTAACACAAGTACGTAGGTGTGTGTGTGTGTGTGTGTGTGTGTGTGTGTGTGTGTGTGTGTGTGTGTGTGTGTGTGTGTGTGTGTGTGTGTGTGTGTGTGTGTGTGTGTGTGTGTGTGTGTGTGTGTGTGTGTGTGTGTGTGTGTGTGTGCGAAGATGTAACACAAGTAGGTGTGCATGTGTGTGTGCATGTGTGTGTGCATGTGTGTGTGTGTGTGTATGTGCGTGTGTGTATGCGTGTGCGGACAATATGCACCCTAAGCCCTATGTAATGTGCATACAGCCAGGTGCATAGACACTGCTGTCAACACACGCCAAGTGTTTAGAGGATAAAGACCAGAATCTACGTGTTTATACCATAAAGAAGAGAGTTGGAATATTTATGGCATCAAGATGAGACTGGGAATGTTTACAGTGTAAAGACTGAGGATTGGGAATGTTTATCACATAAAGAAGAGATAGGGAATGTTGACAGGATAAAGAAGAGACCATGGGACACATTTCCCGGGAGGATTAGAGAGGGACAACATTTCAGACATTCATTTGTGATCCCGCTTCTGATTCACCTACTCTGTGGAATCTAAAATATGCTAAAGCTTAGGTGATAAAATCTTTGATGATATTAGTAATTCACCAGGTTTTGAAACCTTCCTATCCAGTTTCCCTTCTTCACCACTACTTCCAATACAGATCCCTATTTTTATTTGATTACGGAATGGCACCCTCGACATCTATCTTGAAGAATCCATAATATGGCAAAGAGTTACTCATATTCCCTTTATTAACCAGTATCACAACCTACCCTAAAACGTTGGTTCCCTCTGGCAACTTAAGTTGTCCCTCTTTTAATCACAATTTCAAACAGGGTTTCCTATTTGTTTACTGGATGGCAGCCTTTGGTATCTAGTCAGAAGAATCCAAACTAGCTCCAAGCTGTGGTGAAAGTATTTCAATCCGTTATTTTCAAACCCACCCCAAAACCTTTGGTTTCCCCTGACAACTTCAGTTATTCCTACTTAAATCACCATTTCAAACATGGCTTCCTGTTTGTGTTTGTTTATGGGATGGCACTGTGAAGAGTGGGGGGTCTGTAAATAGCACTCCTGAAGGCCCAGTGTGGAATGTTAACCCTCTGTGATAGTCGCAGCTGTCTGGAGCTGCACGTGGGAGGTTTGGGGGGGGGGCACGGGTGGGATGAGTGGATGGATAGGGGGAGGTAGACGGAGAGATGGATGGATTGATGGATGGATGAATCCTGGGTGTGTTCACATGTGTAAAAGGCTTACAAGGGGTTGAAAGTGTGTTTTTTATGAGACCTGGGTAGGTGAGTGTGAGACACGAACTGTGAAATTGTCCTTTAATGTGGAAAGCTTCCATGGAGTAATGCATCATTTTGAAAAAAGAAAGAGGAGGGGTACACAGAGGGGGTCATTTCACCTTATGTGAGTGTGGGTGTGACTCTTTCCATTATGTGAATGGAAACAACAATATGCATGCAACAGTATGCATGGAAAATGTGCACACAGGGAAAACAGGCATACGGTAGCCACAAAATCTTTTTCAAGTTAGCCAAATCACAATCCATTCTCTTTCTAAAGCAATGTGGTGCATCCTGAACCAAGCTAGAAGCATATCAAAGTAGTGTATTGACAACACATTGCTGTTCTTTGCCTCCGTTTCCGCATCTAGTGACAGTCGTCCCCCCCCATGGACATCTGAAATGATATGCCATAATAATGTACTAGATTATGGTCTATGCGTAAATTGGGTGTTAGCTAATTGGGTGTTGGTTAGCCGGATGGATGTCGACATGTTTACATCATCAATGTTTCCGAAAAACACACACCGCCCTGATTAAGAGAAGTGGGAAATGTTTGTGAAGTGCAGTAAATATGAAAAAAGTGTCCAAATTTCTGTGCCAACACTCTTGAAATGTCTTGATTTATGGTAGACACACTTGTAGATGTGTTTCGGGAAAAGTAGGGAGATGGTTAAGCCACCCTGTTTGAGAGAATTAGTACTGGATGATCGTTCTGTGCAGCAGTATATCAGTGTGCGTGTTTGTGTGTGTGTGTGTGTGTATATGTGTGTGTGTGTGTGTGTGTGTGTGTGTGTGTGTGTGTGTGTGTGTGTGTGTGTGTGTGTGTGTGTGTGTGTGTGCGTGTGCGTGTGCGTGTGCGTGTGTGTGTTCCAGACCTCTGTGTTGAGTAAATATAGCAAGGCAGACGGACACACCCTCTCTCCACAGCCCTTTAAAACTCCCACAGGAATTTACATGAGCACGGTTATACGCTGAGCCAGAGCTCTGGCAAGCACTACAAGCCCCCCAATCAAACTTTACACCCACCCACACACAAGAACACACACACACACACACACACACACACACACACACACACACACACACACACACACACACACACACACACACACACACACGTACACGTACACGCACACGCACTCACACACACACACTGCTCCATTCGCAATTCAATGACACCAAATGGGGCGCTGAAAAAAGACTACACTGGTTTCTTTTCCCAGCACAAGTCAACAGAAAGCGAGTGTATGAAAGTAAACAAAAAACATAGTGATGACTCAAACAAGGGAGAGCTGAGATAGTGGAGAGGATACCATGAGGACACCACATCACACACAAGCATACACACTCCACAACACACACACAGACACACACACACACACAGACACACACACACACAGACACACACACACACACAGACACACACACACAAAACCTTTGCTGTCCTCCCTCTCTTTCATCCTCCTATCTAACCTCTCTCTCTCTCTCTCTCTCTCTCTCTCTCTCTCTCTCTCTCTCTCTCTCTCTCTCTCTGCATTACTCACCAGTCTCTCCATTTCCTGCTCCCGGAGCCTCTCCTCCCGCTGTCTCCTGTGATATTCTAGCAGATCCTCCTCGTTGTCGCTGATCTCAGAGATGCTGTTTTTACGCTCGCGCCTGAAGGGCACCACTGCCGCCCCGCCGCCATCCCTGCCCGGCGTGCCAACCCCGCCGCCCACGCCAACGCCTGCCTTCCTCTGGGCCCGCGGGCTGGTGAGGGGGGAAACCCCTGGCTGCATGCCCAATCCGGGAGCTGTGTTGCCGGTGCCGTGGTGCCCGCCTTTTGCCCTCCCGCTGCTGGCTGCTGATTGGTCCCTGAGACGCGAGGGGGACGGACTACGTGCCCTCAGCATGCCCCTCGACCCCGCCCCCAGCCCCTGGTGCTGGCTGTCCTCGTCACAGCCACCGGGGGAGGTCACCCTGCGCTGATGTCGCGGGCTCTCTGGGACCGTTTTGTTCAGCGGACTGCGAGGGGTCAGTGGGACGCCGGGCAGTGCCCCCGGCAGAACCGGCATCCCCACCCCCCTGCGCACAGCTGAGGGGCTGGGAGGGGGCAGCGCACGGCGGGTGGCCTGTGGGCTTCCAGAGGCCAGGGTGGCGGCGCGTGAAGGGGGAGGCTGGAGAGGGCTGTGGTGGTGGGGGTGGTGCTGAGGACCAGGGCTGTCCACTGAGGAGGACTGGGCCAGCCGGGGGATGTGGCTGCCCGGCTGCTTGGCGGGGCTGGAGGAGCGGGCCTGCTGCCGCATGGGGCTGGGGGGGCACTCCTGGGCTGTGGAGCTCACGCTGGACCTGGGGCTGGAGGAGGCCGGGGAGGGGGACGAGTTGGTCGGGGTGGACTTCCCTGGTGAGGTGGTGGTGGTGGTGATCCGTGAATGGTTAGTCTGCCTGTCCCCACCAGGGACAGGGATGGAGGAGGGCCCCCGTGAGCCATGCGTGGGGTCCCTGCGCGGAGATGTCGGGCTGGGTGGTGTCTCCACCAAGGCCTTCCTGTGGAACCTGGGGCTCTCCTGAACCTTGTGGCCCGAGGACGAGGAGCTACTTCCAGGCTTGGGGACCATGGAGCGCGGCTGGGGCACGGGGTGTTGGGAGTTGTGGCTGAAGCTGGATGACCTTGCTGGGACAGGGGGGTTGGCCTGGTCCTGCTGACCTCCTCCACCTCCCCCAGGGCTGCTGGTCACCGAGGGGGAAGAGAGAGGCGAGAAGGGCGGGGAGGTGTTTTCATAGCTGGAGCCCACTGACATGGCTCCGGGGCTGGTGGGGGAGGTCGGGGCTGCCGGGAAACGTCCACTACTACCACTGCCCCCATTCGTCATGGGCGAGAGCGGGGAGGACTGGGGGATGGGGTTGTGCGGGAGGTGCCCGGCCGTCTGGGCCTCGTCCATGGCCAGGGAGTCCATGATGTCCTGGAGGTCCTGCTCGATGGAGCGCACTAGGGTGCCGTGGCCGGGTCGGACGCCATCACGACCACCCGACTGCTGCTGCTGCTGGTGGTGCTGGTGTTGGTGGTTCCCGTTTAACATGGAGTGGGGGTCTGCTGAATGAGAGAAAATGTGTTACATTCAAAATATATTTATTTAAAATGTGTTTCATTTAAAATCATCTGTACTGGCTTTACATTCTAGCCACTTATTACAGATAGTTCCGCTCGTAGGTTGACTAAGTGTTTGTTGAGAAAAGCTCATTGACGTCATAACAACAATGTTATGACATTACTGAGAGTCCCAAGTTTACAGATAACTTCCTTTTTTATAAGCCTAATATAGACATCTATTCTTCAGCAGTTCAAAGTAATGTTTAGGAAGTTATTTCAGTGGTTCATCAACTTGTTACAGGTTTTGAATTTCTTTCGCCACCATTCATGGACGACATAACTGCACTAAGGAAGGATATAAGAGTGGGATGCCTTTCTGTGGTTTGAATGAGACACAATTCCGTTTCCAACTTAAAAGGCGGAAACCACTTAGTTTTGCTTTAAATCATCATTCGCCGTAATAGTTGGAGATAGTGCCATGTAGCCCACAGCTACGCTAACAAATTATGTCATTGCCCTAATTGGCATGGAGATATGAGAACTTTTAAATAGCTCATGAGCTCATGATGTAGAGTGTGAAAGTCAATACGAAAAATCTTCGGTGAACCCAGAGATTAACTGCAATACAGTTCCCAATTAGGTTCCAAAATAGTCCCATCATGAAATGTTCCCTACTGACACGCTTTCACGCTGTGCTGAAATCCTGGGGGGACGCAGAGCTAATTATAAAATCGCTAGTTCCACGCCCCACTCGTTCTAGTTACACCACCCCACCCAGTTAGACGGGGGGCCTGGTTAATACACACACACACACACACACACACACACAGACACACACACACACACACACACACACACACACACACACACACACACACACACACACACACACACACACACACACACACACACACACACACACACACACACATTATTCCTACATGCTCACCCAAATTCCCCCACCTCTTTGGCTCATGATAACACCCACAGACATACAAACACACACACAAAGACATAGAGCACACACACACACACACACACACACACACACACACACACACACACACACACACACACACACACACACACACACACGCGCACACGCACAGTACACACACTTCCAAGGGTGTGGCATATAATACCAGCAAGAAAGAGAGAGGGAACAGACTTCCCCTGCGCGCCACACCACACTGCACTACGCTACACAGCACAAAGGTCAGGCCCAGCCTGCCACACAAGAGAATGGAGCCCAGAGCAGCATTGCATGACTCACTTCCAGACATACGCTCTGCCCATAATGACTAACAGCATGAACCCAAGGCACCAGACAGCCACCCCAACTGTTCCCTCTCTCTCTCTTTCTCTCTCCCTCCCTCTCTCTATCTCTCTCGCTCTCTTGCTCGTTGACTCTCTGGCGTGTCCGAACAAACGCAGTCCGCTAGTCAACCTTATCCACCAACACAGCATCCTTGAGCATAGCAAAATATGTCTGTCTCTACTCTCGAAACACCTAGCAGCATTTGAACACTGCTCAGGCCCCAGGTCCTCCAGGTGGTATGAACCAAGTCACTGCATAGCCAACTCAATTGTTTCCTTACTCGCTCTCTCCCTTTCTCGCTCGCTCGCTCGAACGAATGCAGTCTGCTAGCCATCCGTATCCACGACACAGCTCCCTGAGCAGAGCAAAATACAATATGTCTGCCTCTCCTCTCCAAACACCCAGCAGTGTTTAAACACCGTCCAGGCCACTCTACATAGGTCTTGCAGGTGGCATGAACTAAGGCACCAGACAGCCAAGAACCAGCTCGGCAGTTTTCTTACTCACTTCCTCTCTTGCTCCCTCGCTCTAACAAACGCAATTTGAACACTGACCTTATCCACTGAGCAAGTAGCACTACACAGCCATCGGAGTAGCACAAATACGTCTCTCTCTCTCTCTCTCTCTCTCTCTCTCTCTCTCTCTCTCTCTCTCTCTCTCTCTCTCTCTCTCTCTCTCTCTCTCTCTCTCTCTCTCTCTCTGCTCGTAACACTCAGACAGCACTCTGAGCATGGCAAAAACGTATGTCTCTCCCCTTGAAACACATAGCAGCTACTTAAACTAAAGATTACTCAAGCCTCTCTACCATATGTAGGCTACGTCTGCCAGGTGGGACGCAGCAAATGGTGTTATCAGTGGTGATTGTTTACTACCGTTGCCCAGGTCTGTAATTACGCAGCTCTGATGGAGGCTTAGTGGTACAAATTACATCCCCACCCAGCAGCCTGATGTTATACTATTTCAGCGCAAATGTTTACTGGAATAGATAGATAGAGGTTTGTTGTGCTGCCTTTTGGGAATCACAGCCCCTCTCTAAACATAAACACATAGCCTACACGCAGCAGCACGCAGCCCCAAGGATAACATTTTTTAATTTCACGCTGGGGAGTCTTTGTTTAAAATGTTCATGAATATATTCATATCTTGTCTTGTATAATATAGAATAAAGGCCCAGTGTATTACTCAAATAAGAAGTTAATCAGTATGAATGCCAGCCTTCAAGAGTGTGTTTGTCTGGCCAAAGGTGTCAGGGCTGGGTTTCTGTTGTCCAGCACAGCAGCACCATTTTTTTCAATAGGAAAACAAAGGCACTACTGAACTTGAGCCAGAGAAAATACAGGAAGAGGATAGAATATAGAATTGTACTATCTCTTCCTGAACCTTGGACCAGGAAGCTTGCTGATTGAGAAGCCCCAGAGAGGTATTTACAAGGTAATGAGACAGTATAAATCATACTGTGTCATCATGCCAGCCACTCATATCATTCTAGAGCACAACACAGTCAGGGAACTAAAGGGAATCCATTATTGCCTTATTTTACGCAATCTGTAGTGCACAGGGTCTCACAGACCATAAATCTACTCCATGAGCTCCTCTGTGTCCCTGATGAATGCATGGATTTATCACCTGATGATCATGCGTTGAGCATTATGTTTAATAGCTGTCTTTAGTATTATTAGATCAAATCATTTCCAGCCTATCTGAATGCAAATCACTTCGACCCTTCCCAAAGAGTTTCACATGAAGATGAGAACAGCAACTGCATTGTAAACCATCTCACGTTTCAAAGCCATTGGAGTAAAAGCTGTGAATATGATATACTACGATCATCCTATGCATTCATCTGTTACTATGAATACTAAACTATTTTCATCCCATCCTATGAGAGCCTGCCTCTAGGACATCATGCTATAAGCTCTGTAGCGAACTGCCCCATTCACAGGCAGAGGGAGACATCTTTTCAGTCTGCAACCTACACTTTTCCCCGCTAACTAACCCAACCAGCTTAAGTCATTCTCTCTCTTTCACTCAGTTGGTGATTGAGAGCAGCGTGTGCGCAGTGCCAGGCGGGGATGCCTGCCTGTGACCGTGGGAGGCACCAGGCTCCGCTTGTCAAAACCATTTAGCCTGATGAATGGACACTACTGCTAAAATTATCAAATTCACAGGCAGGAAAAAAACAGTGGGTTTCTGAATACAGGAAGAATTTAGCGTAAAAATGTGCCATTCAATGCAATTTTTCATCCAGATATTGGCAATGGTCATCTCCGTTTCCCTCGTTCCAGCTTCTTGCCTCAAGGCTATGATCTTCTCTACATTCATAATCATTTGCCAAAATAGTTTTGGCATGGTTAGGGTTAGGGATGTGTTTATGGATATTTGGGTTTGGACATCCCCAAATTGCCATCTTGGTGTTATAGCCATTTGCTAAACCTAACATAACATTCCACTTTCGTAACATTTCCTAAGTAAGCATGCGACTGCTGACGAAGCAAGAACAGAGTGTCCAAATGAAAACTACTGCGCCACCTAAAAGCTGAGGGCCCCAATGGCCTGAGCATTCCTGATGAGGGACGCTTGGCTTGGCCAGGTATGTGACCGCTGTGGTGTCGATACGGGCTACCCGTCCAACTGGGCTACCAAACCATTGCAACACATTACAGTAGCATCCCTGGGGGTTAGGTTTGGAGAAAGCTGTTGTTTTATCTGCTTTATTGGATAAATCTTTCAGATTCAAGTGATGGGGCCTACAGGCTGAACATTTTTTACAAAAACTATACGTTAATTTTGTGGGCCCAAAAGTCCGGTCTTAAATATCCTAACAAGTATACATGCACATAATCTGTCATTCAGTAGTTTGGGCTAGTTCTACCGGTATGTTAACAGCCGTTTGGTAGCTCATCCCGACAAAGCGGCCCATCTCGTCGAACATCTTCTCTAAAGTACAAACATGGCTGCCGTCCAGCGAAACAGTAGGCCCACTCCCTCGGTCAATTAACCTGTTATATCCTCTGATTCACTGAGTATAAAACAAAAACACATTTGCAGCGCTGCTCTGGTCAATTAACGACTTGCTTTTGTCTTTATCTGATTAAAAACAGAGCAGAGGCCTTGGAGTTGTTTTCAGCAAGCTAAATGAAACGCAGAGCTATGCAGGAAATTGTGGCTTTCATTCGCACATCAAATAACCATCTCTGTTGTTCACATTCTTCACGTCACACAAGTGCAGTGTTCCCATTAGTCTCTGAAGAATGTACAAAGCCAAGGCTGCATACAGCGGCTGAATAGTTTTAAGAAATCAAAATCTAGTTTAGACAATGAAACAACACAGGACAACCAAAAGTCATTAAGAAAAATACAGTATGTCCACTCTAAAACAAATGTGTATTCGACCAAGTCCTACGTCTGTATGAAATCATCTGTTTCATCATTTGCACATAATGCAGGTGATTTCAATGCATACGGCACCTCTTCTACCTGACTGAGGTGTTCTTCTCATTAGAATCAGCTGATGTAGTGAACATTGAGAGAAAATATGTGATCGGCCTGGTGAAAAATACTTCCTTAAGCCAGGTTTCCCCTTACTGCTAGACGTGTCAAGCTGCACATCTATGTTCTTCACATTCTTTATGTCACATTTGTTTAGTGTTTTAATTTGCTTCTGAAGACTGCAGTCTCCAAACTCAGGTACAGTAGACGTTTCACAGCAGTTCAGTGCCTACTAATGATGTGTTCGTGCAGGGAGACATGGTTACCTGTGGTGTGGGGCTTGTAGCTCCCCCCGCCAGGCAACATGTTCTTCATCCTCAGGGCCTCCTCTGGATGGTTGAAGCGGAAGAAGGCAGATTGACCAAAGCACAGCATGCACCCTGTCAGAGAGAGAGAGAGAGAGAGAGAGAGAGAGAGAGAGAGAGAGAGAGAGAGAGAGAGAGAGAGAGAGAGGCAGAGAGAGAGAGAGAGAGAGAAGTGTACAAAGAGGGTTACATGAAAAGCTGAATACAGAGGTAACACAAACTTCACTTTGTATGAAGAACCAGCCTGAATAGATTGGTATTATTCAAGCAGCACCGATAAGTATCCAGCGACGTGAGCAGGTAAAAGGGTGCCATGGAAAGCAGCTAGGCTTCAGTCAACACGCCTCAGTGTTGTGAAAACAGGGGGTGGCAGATGCCCTTTTGTGTCTCCGAGTGCAACAGGGCCAGTCGTGTCTGATAACGTCGCTCTCGCCTCTCCTCGCCCTGCCTCGCTTTGCCTTGTCTTGCCTGGCTTCCAAATGAGTGCACAGTGAATTACACAATTAGTGTTAACTGTTAACTCCTGTGGTGTTGGACCAACTCTTTACGTCTTGAATTAACACTGTGAAAATGAGTGGGTGAGCGATTATGTGACTTAAAGGCGCCATCATTTTTACTTGTCCTGCAATCTCTCAGGTTGTGTCTGATAACGTCAGCCTCACCTCGCCTGGCCTCTGAGTGGATGAGGGCACAGTATATTTTCAAGCTTAATTCAACATTTTCAGAGTCTAATTTAACGCCCATACTGTTGTAGTAACTCCTTTCAGTGTTTAATTGACACTGAAAGTGAGTGAGCGATTATGTGACATAAAGGTACCATCATTTTCTGTTGCACTGTAATTTTTCATGCCGTGTCTGATAACACCGGCCTCACCTCGCCTTGCCTACCAGTTTGTGAGTGCCAAGTAAATGTCACAGTGTTAGTTCAACATTTAGTGAGTCGAATTTAACTCCCATATTGTTGGACCTGCTACCTTAAGTGTTCAATTATCTCTGCGAAAGTGGGTGAGTGAGCAGCCATTCACTTGGGGGGCTGACTGCTAATGAAATCTTTAGGATCTGGTCGCCCATGACACTGGCCGCAATAACTCAACACCTTTGACAGGCCAACCGAGACAAAGAAGCCCAAGGGAGAGAGAGAGAGAGGAGGCCATCGCCCTCACCATGCAACAGCTAAAAAAGGGGGACACGTTTCAAGCTTGAACGCCCACTTGAACTCTGTTTCTCATTAACGCTTATCGATTATGTGACATAAAGGCACCATCATTTTCACTTGCCCTGTAATCTTTCAGGGTTTAATTACATGGGGTTGAGGGAAGTATTACTTAAAATGATTTTTCATTTGCAGAGATGAAAGGGTCTGTGTAGGGTGGACAACCAATCCATCATCGGTAAAGAGCCCCTGCTTTAGGTTGAACAACCTGTATCCTCTTTGTGCAAATGAGCCTGCCAATCTTTGCCAAAAACACTCAACTACATAGTAACAACATTGCTATGACATTATTGAAAGCCTTAACCCTATCCAGACCGGGGGGGGGGCTAAAAGTGCCCGCACCAACTTTGATGTCGTATAACTCCTGAATGACTAAAGCTAGGACTACGAAACTTTGTGACTTTTCCTAACATGAAGTTGGCTACAGTGTGATACCAAAAGATTAGGTTTATCATTTTTGTTGTTGCCATGGCAACGGTTTTCTGACAGGTACGCCTGACCAAAAATCACTGATCGAAGTCTCATCATCATCACTTTTCATATTTTTTTACATTTTCAATAGCATCAGACACCCTTGTTAACATTTGAAGTGGTCTGAAGCACATAATAACCAAAATTGATGTGCATTACCCAAGTTAGATGGAAAATACATTAAGGTGACATTTTGGGCAATAAAATCAGGAAATGACGTCATAATGATGTCATAATATCCAATAATGACACCAAACTGATGCCATTCATAGATCTTTGGCTGAAGATCATCCCCTCCAAGTTTGGTGGTCATACGCCATTCGGTTCCTAAGTTATGAGGGGGGGGGTCAAATGAGCCCCCCCCCGGTCCCAGGAATGCCAAAAAAGCCCGGTCTGGATAGGGTTAAATCACAGATTAAGACTTCATTGAAGTCAATAAGGTTGCAATACAGTTAACTGCCCATGTTTAAGCAGGCAAGACCCTTCCATGTGCATGTTTGCCCTTGTCTATACACTTGCCTGAGCTGTAGCCTACTGTGTTTAGGCCTACAATCAGTGTCCTCATCATGGAGAACATATGCATCGTGTTCTGGAGGAACATTCATGAATAGAATAAACATGCATGTAGACACGCGCGCGCACGCACACACACGCACACACACACACACACGCACGCACGCACGCACGCACGCACACACACACACACACACACACACACACACACACACACACACACACACACACACACACACACACACACACAGTTGCCATGCATGAGTAACGGGTGAGGGGTCTGATGTGACAGCCAGTGAGTTATGAGTCAGATCCATTTCATAATGAAAAGCTGACCAGCGCGTCTTCCATCACAGGGCCGCCGGAACACGGCACGCAGAGCACACAACGTCAGACTAACCATGAAACAAGCATGGCAAAAGACATCATCGAACATCTTCCACTGTCAGAACGTAAACACAACATGGACTTTTCCAATTCCTTGCTTGTCCATTCCATTTACCATTAGAATGACACACTGGTCGCTGTCGTGAGAGATCCTGTTACTCACTGTGCCTTATGACACAGAAGGAAAGCAAGGTGACAACACAGCTCCCTGAGTTCCCCTCAGACGGCGAGGTGATGTCATGGGTTTTTAGGAAATTGGGTAACCAAGCCGTGCTGAGTTCAGGAAAAGTGTATTCACCATAAGGCTACACTTCCTAACTTGGAGCTATGCATGTAGTCCATGGTAAACCAAACTTGTGAATTTACTATGTTGATCATGTACAGTATCTGGTGTGTTTCACTTGGCTAAGAAAATTGAGTAGCTTTGTAGAAGGCTCACACTGACAGCACATTGTGACAAGTGTCATAATGACAGCACATATAAAGCATTCATTAACTACTACAAGCCCTAATGATTATCATATCAAACATTATTATTCTGATAATATCAATCTCAAATCTACATTCTGCACAGTGCAGTAGCCTACATGTAAGAAAGCATGATGGATATCAAAACAAAGATTATGGTTGGCGCAAAAAAAAAACTCAGCAGTTCCATCTGTCCAACAAATGGCCAGAAGAGAAACCATATTAGCAATAACTAAATATAAAACAATAACATCACACTGCATGTAGTCTCAAAAGTATCCTTGTGGTTAATAAAGCAACAAGAAAATATGCATTTAACTTACATCAACTTTAACAGCGGTCAGACATCAGCGCGTCATGGTAAACGTATCCAAACTGCTACTCCAAAACGCTTTCTTTTCCCTCTGGCTTCTGCGCGACACAGAGGGCAACAACAACGCTCGCTTTGCGTGTGCCACCGATCAATTCCTTTGTGATGATAATTTCATCCACTTTTCTTCCTTCCACCCAGGCAGCGCATTGACTGTCTAGGCTACTGGCACACAATAGAGCGCAGATGTCCACCTGGCTAATTGTTATACGGCGTCTTAAAAGGAGCGCTCACCCAGAAAGCAAATTGAACAATATATCTACAACGATTTGTTTAAAATATCAGCACAATAGTTTTCCAGAGACAGCAAATGTCCAATAGTATGGTGAACTCCGATCTTTGGGGTTTCTTCGTCAATTGCCAAAAGGCACGAAAAGCGACTTAGGATTGTATCGATTCAAACATTGCCTCAACTGCACGCCGGACAGCTGTCCCTGCACCGGCTGTTTCCACCAGGAGAAATTCTACGAGCTATGGGATGGGGGGCGGGGCAGGAGCAAGTGGCATTGTGGGACTCTTAATGAATAGTTTTCTCTCATCATCTCTTGAAGCATTCAGCATAGGCCTATAACATATTTGGGAAGCAAGATATAATATGGATAGACTATTTGCCTTGCCTGACCGTATAATTTCATAGAAGTTATCAGGCCTATTTTTATTTTTATTTTTTTTTTAACAAATAATCAACTCTACTATCCACTATTAATACATAACCTATTACCCAGTCTTTTTTGTGTGACAAAAGCAAAGCTACCTCATACAGTATTAAGAAGATAGAAGACATCTCATCACTTTCACAGAAAGTAGATCAAAACACAGTTGTGCTATACTGACTTCAAAATTATCTCAAGAGTGAAACCTAACCCTCAGCTATGCGTATGCCTTGCATTGTTACACAGCCACTAAACCAGTGGTCTTTCTAGACTGGAGACCCTTAAAATAGCCACAGAGACTAGAAACCAAGGGCAAGTTCTTCCCCTTAGGGAAGTTCAAACAAATGTGCCGTGTTATCATGGCAACACAGTTGGACTTCACCTCCTGGCATTTCGCTCGAAGTCTAATAAAATGTCAGGCCAGCAAAAGTAGGAATGCCTGCACAATAGACGTAGGCTATGAAAGCACAACTTGGATCTGTGATGCTGATATGAGAAATTGAATCCATAATAGGGCTTCAAGGGATGACAGTTTATATTAGACTCCTATTTCTTAAAAGCAGTGGTGAGGAGTTTCGAGTCATCAACACTAACAGCTTGGCATTTGGAAATGAAGAAAAGCTTGCTGGCATGGTAGCTCACTTTTTTTCTCTGCCATATGGTTGGCAAAGTTTCACCGTTCAAGCTTCTTTCAACGCAGGGCATTGCAGGGTAAACTGATATGCAATGCCAAAAACTGCTCTGCACTTGGGAGACTTGATGACATCCTCTGTAAACCGCAGAAGCGGCATAGTTCATTGCTTAGGAAGGCTACTTGCAACAACAGATGTCCTCACCTGCCAATCTTATGAGGATGTCCCAGCATGAAAATCAATCTGATGATAAAGAAAGCAGCTACTGGATTGCAAAAGCCTATATTTCAAAAGATGTCTGGTAGATACATATGGTATCTTTTTTCTGTATCTGATTTTATTGACCACGTCTGCATTTGTTAGGACAAGTGGTTTCCGTCTACAAAATTTGGAGTGAGGAATCTGCACACTTAAAATCCTTTTTTCATTCCATGGCATGATTACATTTCGACCATTGTCTTCATGATGCCTCAATCCAAACTTACAGTCAACCGTTGTCCTGCTTCTTTTCCTGGGATGTGCACAATCTTCACCATCAAGCATCAACAATGTTTACAGATCAACATGAAGGATTGCGATTCCAGCCTGTTCTTCATTTGATTTTCTGCTTTGGTTCCATCAATAATCTGGCCTGACAGGCAGGCCTGTTCTGTGATCCATGACAGACTCTGTCTTCCACCATATAAACTGAGACATCAAATCGCATCAATGTCTTTGTGAAGTCAAAGGTAAAAAAAAACCCTAAGGAACAGGTGTGTAAACGGATTGCTTACCGAAGAATCTAGAGACAAAACTTGGCCTACACATCAAAAGGTGTAATCAAAATATGGGACTATACTTTTTGCATGTGGTTCAACAGGGGGTTTTGTCGGCACTAACTTCATTTGATCATCTTTAGAAGTTCTTTGCTGAAATATTTTAAAAAGAGGCTTGAAGTCACTTTCAGTGTTGACAAGCCAAAATCATCCCCCAAACTCTTGGAGCTTTTGAAACCGAGCTCCAGTAACACTTTATTTGAATGGGTCTACAGTACATAATGGTATCATGTAAGCAATGACATGACACAGGAAAATGAATGACCCATTATTCGTTGTTGACAGTTATGACTGCTGTCATAACGCATCATTCGTTTTTTCGGGCTGTCATGACACCCAAGCAATGTCAACTTGACATTCCAAAAACCGAATGACACATCATGACAACAGTCATAAACATCAATATTGTGTCATTAATGTTCCTGATCTGTCATTCCTATCCTGGCTACATGACACTCTTATGTAGACCCTTTCAAATGAAGTGCTACCACTTCTCTGATGCCACATACCTTGTGACAGCTTGGTGGGCTTGTTGACGCGAAGGCCGTCCATGGAGCACATGTTCCCACAGGGGAAGAGGGTGATGCTCCCGCTGCTGTTTTCGATGTAGCAATGCTGGGCAGTGACTCCGGGACCCTGGATATTAATGTCCGTGTTCCCATGTCCAAGCGTGGTTTTTCCTGTGCCACAAAAACAAATAACATATTTCACATTACTGTACACTCTTAGATCCAACAAGAACTTGCAAAGAAGTTCCTTATGCACAGGAAAAAAGAGGTCTTAATTCAACACTTAGAGAGTCGATTTAACATGTTCTTGATCTCATTTGATCCCAGAGTACTCTCTAAGTGTTGAATATTTTTATGTGGAAATGTGGGAAAGGAACAGGTTTTGTTTTGTTCATCATGACAAAGGAGCACAACAACAAAGTTCCAAAGCTCTGGTAGACTTTCTTTTTTCCTTTCCTTCAGGCCCATGTGTCGACCATCTCTTTCCCATCCTGTGACATTTTTACACACTCATGGCCTGGGATGAGAGTGTTGGAGAGTCTGGCGTCCTCAGACAGACAGATGGGAATAAAGGAGTCATAACTCAAGCCTTTTGTGAATAGTTGGGCACTACACTGGTGGGTGGGTCAGACTAGTTTTACACATACACACCAGCATGCACATACCCACACATAGAAGCATAGACTGAGTATGAGAAGGAAAGAGACAGAAAGTGTCTGAAAGAGAAAGAGGACTGTGTGTCTCTGAGACAGAGAGAGAGAGAGAGAGAGAGAGAGAGAGAGAGAGAGAGAGAGAGAGAGAGAGAGAGAGAGAGAGAGAGAGAGAGAGAGAGAGAGAGAGAGAGAGAGAATACCGACACATATTGAGGTTAGGGTCAGGGTCAGGTCAGATGCCTTCACACAAAGAACAGTCTTTTAATTCTCCTCTCCCTTTGACTGGCGCTCTGCAAACATATGTTTGTTGGTAAACAGTTTCATGGATCTGAAACCTGAAACGATGTTGCCTTTAGACTACACTAAGTACATGAGCTTGGTAAGTATGCCTACAGTAATAAGCATATGACAAATACACATGAAACTGACGGCATATTCCATAAAGAATCTTTCATAAACACTCATAATTAGGTGCATTCTTTTTTAATGGCTAATTATCATAAAAAATGATGCTAGGATATGAGAATATAAGCACGGCAGGATATGGGTTATAACATTGTCAGCAAGATTATTTATTCAGCTGTGGCTTAAAAACAAACACATGCTGTATTGTGCAAAGCCATCAATAAAACAGTGTGGCAACAGTTACTGCCCTTTGCAACATAAAACTGGAATTGAAATAAAATTTGTTTACCATCTAGTCAATCACCAAACATACTGGCAGCCAGCTGTTTAAAACCCTTTCACTGTCTTATAAAGGAACTCAACACACTCAACACAGAACCCGAAAACAGTGAATACGATCACAAAAGCCTGGCCTGCTGAACTACATATTGACAGTAATACGGGCCTATTTATGGCAGCATAGCTCCTCTCTGGGGCTTCGCACAGTGATGGAATGAGGGAAGCACTTCCTCTGAGACCCCATCCGTGAGAGAGAGAGAGAGAGAGAGAGAGAGAGAGAGAGAGAGAGAGAGAGAGAGAGAGAGAGAGAGAGATCTTTGTGCTATTCCACAGCAAGGAGGAAGAGAGAGATCTTTGTATGGGGCCACAGCTAAGGAGGAGGAGTGGGGGTTGAAAAAAGGCCCTCTATTTGTCATTCTTTGTGTGATGAGTTACCGCTAGGGCATAGGCGTACCAGTACAGGTAGTCACTTTCATTAACCTGCATCAGTCCCTTCCCCATCCCTTCCCCAGGAGCCGCATCCATTTCATCTACTGCTTGGCCTTGCGCCCACAAAGACATACATAAATGGATGATGCTACTGTATCTCCATGGATACGGGCCAGATGCTGATTCAATAACAAACTGCAGTGTACCGGTACACACTGCGCTACAATCACAAGTGCACCTCTCTCCACATTCTTCACAGAAGGACACGGCACAAAGGTTATCAGTAGATACAGTAAGGAGCGATGTCATTGGATCCATTTAGAATCACCAAAATAATGTCATTAAACCGCACAAATCGTTATAAGGTCAATGATTATGATGAACCATGCAAGCTCACCTTCTTGTAGAGGTAGCAGTGTGATGGCGGTGCTCAGACGACCACTTCCCAGGCTCACCAGATGGGGGCGCTCTGCTTGGACCTTCAGGGTTTTGCCGGTCTCTATAAGGTCCAAGGGGGTCCCCTAAACACCACAACAGAAACAGAAACAACAGAAGAGAAAGGAAATGGCAGTGATTCTGATTTCAGAATGAAAAGATGACCGAAATAGAAGGCAGACAGGCCTAGAATTCTTTCTGGGTACGCTACTATGCTTCTTGTCCATGCTTCTTGTAGACAGGATCTATGACACAATGACAATGTCACTGGAAACTGTACCTGTGTTAGAAGCTCCCAGACCCACTCTTCATCATTCATAGTAGGCCTATTTCCGGTCGTGATGATATGCTATCTTATCATGCTCTTCAAAATAGGTTTGCTCTTAGCAGCTAACTGCCCATACTGCCGACAACTAAACAAGATTACAGCAGAGCAGCCAGGACTGAAAGGTAAGGCCGGAGTGGTCTAAGAGGCTCAATGGATTTAGCCTTTATCAGCCACCGCACTAGAAAGCCAAAAAGGCTAAAAGGATTTGACAGAGCAAGGGATAACACCCGCTGACTGTGCCAGGGGAACGGAATAAGGTCAAAGTGGACCAAAGTCACTAGCCACTTAGCGCAATCACCCGAACACATGAAAGCTTGTCTATTGGTGCTGCTCAGCTTCAAAGTCATGGCTATCTCCTCGTCTAGACACATCATGTATTGTCAAGCTGTTACATTACCGTTCTGTTAAGTGGTTGTTGATATTATCAGAATTGTCATTATGACATGCTAGTATTTGTAACATGAACAAAGCCGTGCCATGTCACAAGTTGTTAAATTCAGGGAAACTTTTTAACAGAGGAGAATTGCCACTAGGTAGGCTAGTCAACAGCAATTCAACCCAGTGACCCAGTGAACCCTAGACAAGTGATTTTCAAACTGTGGGCCGGGGCCCACTGGTGGGCCCTGAGGGTGTTCCAAGTGGGCCTTGAAATCATTTTCTAAAAATCAAAATAATATTTCTGAGTGTGTTGCTTGTTGACTAAATATTTTAGTTTTATTCTTTATTGGGCCAGAGGTGGGCCCCGAACATTTGTGAAAATTTCAAGTGGGCCCCAAGCAGAGGTGGAACGTAACTAAGTATTTTTACTTCGTTTCTGTACTTAAGTAGTTTTTTTCTGGAATTTGTACTTACTTGAGTAAAAATAAAAATGCAGACTTTTACTTTTACTCAATTTCATTTGTTGACAATTACTTGTACTTTCTACTCCTTACATTCCAGGAAAGAAGACTTTGTTAGTTACATTTATCCTAGGTTTTCCTGTTGTGTTTCGTGGATATTTGAGTGGCCTCAGCTGCGGGCAGGGAGGCGGGATCAAGCCCCTCTTCCAAACTGACAACCAGACAGAAAAGATACTTTAAAAAGCATTAACAGGACTCCATAGTTATGTTCAAATAGAACCGAAAACCGTTGCGGAAACGTTTTCCTATTGGATGAAGTAGGCAGACATGGCAGCCTGATCTCCGAAAATTCCGTGCTCCTAGACACGGATGTTAAGGACACAAAATCCGTGTCCAGGAGCACGGAATTTTGGCAAAATTCCGTGCTCCTGGACACGGATTTTGTGCCCTTAACATCCGTGTCTAGGAGCACGGAATTTTCGGAGATCAGGCTGGACACGGAATTGTTTTCCGTGATGGGCACAAGGAACTGCTTTCTATATTTCCACCGCACTGTGTTAATTCTATCATTAGAAAATACATACCAAATGCTAATCCTAAGCAAAATATGCTATAGCAATTGAAGTTGTACCCTGACCAAAACATTCCCTAACCTTAACCTGTCATTAAATACATATTTTTGAGAAATACCTTTTCCAGTTGGTTGATAGGCTATTAAATTCATATAATGAATGAAAGAATACTAGCTGTGCCCAGACCAAAACAATCCCTAACCCTAACCTGTCAGTAAGAAATGTTTTTTTGGAGAAAAAATATTTGACTGAGGTCAAAGACTGTGGAAACATACAGCTGTGGGAGTATAGAGAGAGCACTTCTGTGTGTCCATCACAGAAAACAATTCTGTGTCCAGGAGCACGAAAAACAATTCCGTGTCCAGGAGCACGGAATTTTGGCAAAATCCGTGCTCCTGGACACGGATTTCGTGTCCTTAACATCCGTGTCCAGGAGCACAGAATTTTTGGAGATCATGTTGCACATGGAGAAAGACGGCCATTGCGCGAGTAGGCCTACTTGTACTTTTGTACTCAAAAAGTACATTTGAAGAGTTCAGATGCAAAACCCCCTAAGTGCCTTTTCAGAAAATAATCTTAATTAATTTGTATTTAATACAAAGCGATCAAAATTGCACATTTTTTATTTTATTTATGCAATATAACTATTTATATGTATTATCAACTACATGAATGTAAACCAAACCAACAACAGTGTTCTCTAAAAATATAGTAGTGCAGGTCTTCAGAAATGGAGTTAGGGGGTTTTGCATCTGAACTCTTCATTTGAAAGTTTGTACTTAGGACTTCTACTTAAGTACATTTTTGGTGCACAACTTTTACTTTAACTTGAGTAATTTTTTCGCAGGGTACTTCTACTTTTACTTAAAGTGTTTATGAAACGAAAACAAAATAAAGGAATTTGACCATTTCCAGGACAGATTCTGAAAGTTCTAAGCCTTGTGAATAAAATGGGATATTTTCTGGGTGATATTTTGTCCTAAAAGTCATGTTAAAACGTTCCCAAAAAGTGGTATGTTCGTTTTTTTTGGTGACATGCAAATTTTATGCAAATGATATGCGTGACATAAAAGGGGGGAGTTCACCTCATTCCACCTTGTTCAGATCAATGGCGGCTAGTACCAAACCAAAGAGCAGTGTCAAGCAGTGTGTTGCTGGAGGGCCGAACGGTGCCAGCTGCAAAAATGGCTACTTGACAGAAGGAATATCTTTGCACAAGTTCCCTTCTGTGAAGAATGATGGAACTGTGGCCAACTGTGGAGAAGGCTAAAACAAGGGCTCTGTGGATCCAATTCGTACGCAGGCACCGGTGTGGCAGCTTTTGTGATATGCACCGGATTCTCATCCGCCCTGTAGGCTATCTGCTTGTAGGATAGACTGAGTAAAGTTAAGTATAGGGTACAGTTGGGCTAAATCAAATATGCCTGTGTAACAACAAGACTCTGATCTAATTCCAAAGTGTAGGCATAACATAAATGACAGCCCCAAAACATTTGCTGACCATATCGAAGATTGTGTAATCTCTGTTTATGTTGACATTCGCTTCCTGCCATACATTTGTCCCACATCGCTTGCCATAGCCTCGTACAAGCAGATGTACATGTGGATGAGAATTCCGGTGCATATCACAAAAGCTGCCACACCGGCGTGGTTTTGAAGCAAGCTCATGGTCACTGTTGTGCTCGGCACATTTCCACCCCTCGTGCTTCACCACAAATGTGGAGATCGTGGGCATGGTTGGACTGAAGAGAATGCTATTGTCTCAAGTAGTTCCAACAATTGACATCGCCTGCGTGCAGACTGAAACTGCCCCTGTAACTGCTCGTGCACTGCTTTGCTTTAGGCTACGTTTTACCTTGTCCATCTGCTTTGTATGTTGATTTCAGGAAAGGGTAATGCACATTACATGCCAAACCGATGCAAATGCTCTCAGGATATGCACTTTTTGTTGATTGCCATTCAACTGGTCAATAAATTGGTTTTGGGATATCCGCGCTTCAGCCTCCGTGGTGCTCTCGGTCGAGGACAGCCAACTCACAGACTGGGCTACTGCTTAGCGAATAAACGGAGATGCATATAGCGTAGGCCTACTTTTTTTCTCTCTTCTTCTTTTTTAGGATTTCGGGGCTGCTCCAACAGCCTATTACCTCCGTTTTTTCTCTAGTTGATAATATTTTTGCATGTTCATGCATTTCAATGACACTATATCGCGCAATTGAATCAAAATGCCCCCCATTTGTCAACAAATACACACGCCATGTCATCTTTGGGTCATGGCAAAGCGCCCTTAGCAAACCGTAACCATAAAGAAAACAAACTGTCAGGCTAGGTCAACAATCGTCACTTCGTCTGTCAGACATGTCACTTTCTGCAGATGTATCAGTGCCTCTGAAATAGATTTGTGCTGCTGTTTTTTTTTCTCATGAGGTTGGATGTGTGGTTTTTCGACACGCTGATGTTTGTATCAGAATTTTGGTTCCTTTATAAGATGTGGGTCCATCAAATGTGTGTTGTTTTCTCAGATCGCCATACTAGCAAACCAGGGACTCTCCTCTTTGATGTCACAGCCCAGCTCATTAGTCACACCAAATTTAACAGAATTCACACTTTGAGTTGCCATTTTCACAAGTTCCTCCAGGATGATTGGGTTCAAAGTCTCATCGATGCTATCAGAAAAAACAAGGCTTTAATGGGAATGACCGTTTGTTTTCGTTTCATAAACACTTTAAGTACACAACTTCAGTACTTCTTCCACCTCTGGCCCAAAGTTGGAAAAGTTTGGGAACCCCTGCCCTAGACGAACCATAGACATGGGGTCCTCTTGAATTCATTTTGCTGAAGTTTTTGGGGGGCTCTAAAAAGGGTATATTGGGGCCCTTGGCAATTGCCTATTCTGCCTATTGGTAAAACCCAGCTCTGAGAAAGATGCAAGCTGGTCTACCGTAATTTCCATGTTGTCCCACTATAGTCTTACACACAAGAGATTTTCCACAGCAACTTGAGACACGTCTTCATCTCTCCATGTTCATTCAGTCCCCAGTACCGCCATGGTGTCTACCCCTAAATGTCATTTCCATTCAAAGCCGCTGAAGTGTTGCTTTTCTATGTTTTCCCATCTACCTCAATCACAGTGCCTAGAATTGGAAATAGATATCTTAATATGTGTTTTACTGGTTTTCACTTCATTCATCAAGTTTTTCCACTTTCCATTTTGCATGGTCTGGTGTCTGCATGCATCCCAAACTTTGTCGGCATCCCTT
This sequence comes from Engraulis encrasicolus, assembly GCF_034702125.1. Classification (NCBI taxonomy): domain Eukaryota; kingdom Metazoa; phylum Chordata; class Actinopteri; order Clupeiformes; family Engraulidae; genus Engraulis; species Engraulis encrasicolus. The sequence goes on from NC_085863.1 coordinate 39,613,869, forward strand.
TGTGATGCTTTTCCATGCTTTCCATCTTTCAATCTTCCTTACAGTTAGTATTTCCTGTCCCAACAGGCAAAGCATGCATACTAACCTATTCACTCCACAAGCTCCATCATCCTTTTTTTGTAAATGCTTATACAGTATGCCTAACAAACCACGGTTGGAAAGTGTTCACTTTTTCACTACAAAAGGAAAGCACCTGCCTGAACGCATTAATAATGGCTTTTGTGTGACTACTAGTATGTGTGGATGTGTGAGTGCTTTGTGTGCTAAGTGAAGCGTGTGTGTATGTGAGCTGTGGATGTATGTGCTTTGTGTGCTGAGCTAAGTTCCCCTCTTGTGCTGTGTGTGCCTTGCAGAGAGGCGGGCGAGCGGTATAGTGCTTAGGGGCATTTTTTCAGAGAAAAAGACTCTGCTCTCTCAGCACACATTGATAGTGATCAGCATTTTCCACCACAAAATTATTATGTGCACGAAATCCTTTTCATGAAAAAAGTGCTTCAGAAATGGGAACGCTTTCATACAAATTTGCTCTCTAACAGTTTTTCCCCCCACAGCTAGCTGACTATCTAGAGATCTACCACAGCCTTGGCCTTCCAAAGACCCTCTGGGAGTGGTGGTGAAATTGATAACATCGTCTGAGGTTAACTTGCTGGGGTTTCATGATGTGAAATGGACAGGCAGACAAATGGTTGAGCTGTCTCTATCACCTGTTCAATACGCTACATTGTATTTTTTTTTTACAATAGTGTATTTTCCTGAAAAGAAAAATGTCACACCAGTCACACACTTTGTCACACAGTAGGCTACACAATCAACATTGTATTGTTCCTGAGGTTCCCAATGTAATTATCCTCGATTTTACCACTTTACCATTTTGTATTCTCATTCCTTTCTCACGACGAAGATGGATGAAGTAAGTCGCAATGGAGATAAAATCAAAACAAAGTTAGGCCTACAATATGTATCTGTCAGTGTTAAAATGTGAATGTTCACACAAAACAGACAACTGGGATTGTTCACCTCCTTCTACCCTCACTGCAAAAAAGCAGTAGTTGTTGCAGTAGTTCAGTAACTACAATAGTCATATTGAGTGAACTCATTACCCAATTAAGTGATATGAGTTAATGTACATCAATTTCCACCTTAAAAATAAGGAAAGGTTGTGGACAAATGCTCTTCAAAGTCATTGAAAATACATTGGGCTGCATTTACACCAATGCATATAGACACACTATACATTGACTCAACACACTTCAGTCAAAGCGACAAGATGATTTGACAGAGTTTAGTTGAGTCAACCATTTTTTTTTTTACAGTGGCCTGTGACAGATTAATGATTTTGCTATTTTATATGTCCAAAGAGCTCAGTTGCTTGCAACTGGGCTTCAGTTGCTTCCTAAACTCCTTGGATAACATGATCTGGATGAATGAATGTGACTCTTCTTCCCAGACGTCTTGTTGTGTCTTACCTGCAGCACCTGGTGCGTCTGTCTGGGATGCGCTGGAACATTCCTGTTCAGGCTGTCCATGTCCTGATGGTTGTCAGTCACCTCATCAATCATATGTGGGTCCTGCGAAAAACAAAACACAAACATCCGTCAGGAAGGTGAGTACACTACACTACACTACACGCGCAGGAAACACATAAACATTAGGGAAGGAAGTCTGTCATTTATGTGGGAAAAAAAGTACACACGCTCCTGGTGGAGTCAAGCACACACACACACACACACACACACACACACACACACACACACACACACACACACACACACACACACACACACACACACACACACACACACACACACACACACACACACACACACACACACACACACACACACACACACACACACACTGACACACTTCAAAGGCAAACTTCAAAGGAATGTGTGGGAGTAATCACAATGGCGTCCTAAAATACCTGGCAAAGTTCTACCTGAGCCATAAAAGACAGTGGGTGGGTGAGGCGTGAGTGAGACACACTAAGCACATTCAGTGAAACCCTAACAGACATCTGAGATTCATGAACAATGGAGTGATATGACACACCAGCCTGATAGCAACCCATGTCCCAGTGTCTGAGTCTGACTTCTCTTCCCTATCTCGCTAGCTCTCCCCTTCTCTTCTTACACCCCCCCCCCATCCTCTCTCTCTCTCTCTCTGAGAAAGACACACACACACACACGCACACACACACACACACACACACACACACACACACACACACACACACACACACACACGCGCACACGCACACGCACACGCATGTACACAGAGGCACACGTTAGGCATGAGTCATTAAGAGATACCCGAGAGGCGTGCAGATGTGGCTGATTATGTACACTAGACTCGCAACATGGCTCCCAACAACAAAAGGTGCCTGGGCAGGAAAAAGGAGAGCTTGGCCTCCGGACATAACACCTATGTAGACACACACAGCAGTGGATGAATCACGGCCCCATACAGTCAGGAAAGCCCCCGTCCACCCCCTCTACTCTACTCTACGCTGCCCTACCCTGCCCAAACGCAACCAAACCCTCTGTTTCATTACACAACCACAATCACAATCCATAAGAGTACAACTCTTAGTTATCCAAGGTCGTGGGGCTTTTTTATAAATCAAACTTCCCTCCCATTATTTCATGCCTTTCTTTCCATCCCTCTCCATCTTCATTCTAGATCTCTCCTTCTCTCTGTCCGTCTCTCTGTCCGTCTCTCTGTCCGTCTCTCTCTCTCTCTCTCTCTCTCTCTCTCTCTCTCTCTCTCTCTCTCTCTCTCTCTCTCTCTCTCTCTCTCATGCACGCACACACACATACACGTATACACACACATACATGTATACACACGCATACACACACATGTTGGTCAGGGTCAAAGTGGAGGAAAGTACCATTCTGTGTAGCATCTCGCTCAGGGAATCTTGGAGCAGCTTTACTTGCAGAGGCATGTTTGTTAGTGTTAGTTTAGTTTGTTAGTGTGTGTGTGTGTGTGTGTGTGTGTGTGTGTGTGTGTGTGTGTGTGTGTGTGTGTGTGTGTGTGTGTGTGTGTGTGTGTGTGTGTGTGTGTGTGTGTGTGTGTGTGTGTGTGTGTGTGGAGATGAGATGAGAAATCACACACGTGCAGTGATTTAAATCAAAGCCAGCAGGCAGGTAATTGGAAACAGATCAAAATGTCTGTGTAGCGTATGATCACTGCTAGTTTGTACACAACAAAGCCAGACATGTCAAAATAAACCATCGTGAATGAACGTGACAGCACTGACCACAAAATGTCAGCCCCCATACCACGGACAAGGAACAACCCTAACTATTTATGGTGAATTTATGCCACGTCAGTTGGATAAGGTTTCATGATTTTTACAGCTGTAAAAAAAAATGTCCAGTATAATGGACCATTTATGACAATACATGGATGATATTACCTTCTCTACCTTCAGAAGTCAAAATCCTAATAGGAAAACTCAACAGGTTAAAGGGTAACTTCAGTCGATTTCAACATGCAGTTGTAATGCTCACACTACCCTGGACTAGTCAGTACCTGAGAATTTTAATATCCTGAAGATATCCTGGTCATTGTAATAGGGGCAGGTGTTTGTTTACATTTAAAAAAAACATCTTGATGTATTCCCAAACATCCAAAAGGTTATGCAACATCAGCAGACAACAAGCAAACAGCAATTCCTTAGGAGGAAATATTTGGAGTAGGTCTATGTTAAGAATTTTTAAAATGTAAACAAAAGCTGCCCCCATTAGAAAAGCTCAGATCTCGGAAAGGGCTGAGTCGAAAAATGCAGAATCACCGGGTACTGACAAGTCAGGGTAGCGTGAGCAATACAACAGTATATTGAAATTGGCAGAAGTGGTCCTTTAAGTGTAAGCGGTGCTGAGGTTTCAGACGAATGGCATGTCCCATCACATGTGGAATGTCCAGGCAGCGTTGCCCATGAGAGCAGGTGGAGGTTGATTACATGAATATTAATATAGTATAGGCTGCATACCAGAGGCAGATCAAGCCATACGTGTACAAGCCCTACTTAGCCAAGGTCCTGGGCTTTTTATACATCACACCTCTCTCCCATTCTGTCATGCTTTTCTTTCTTTCCCCCTCTCTTCTCTTTTTCTCTGTGTGTCATTCTCTCTCTCTCTCTCTCTCTCTCTCTCTCTCTCTCTCTCTCTCTCTCTCTCTCTCTCTCTCTCTCTCTCTCTCTCTCTCATTGATGACTTCATCGCAGCAAGGGCAGCTGGGTAGTGCCACATGGTTCACAACCTGACAATTACGGCCACTGTTTGGGCGTCCGAGGGAACAGAGTGGCCCTGTGTGGCCAGAAGCGGAGGCCAGGGAGGATGTTCTCACTCAGCATAGGCCCAGCAGGACACGACACACTGACACACACCACATAGGAGAAGAGAAGAGAAGAGAAGAGAAGAGAAGAGAAGAGAAGAGAAGAGAAGAGAAGAGAAGAGAAGAGAAGAGAAGAGAAGAGAAGAGACGAGACGAGACGAGACGAGACGAGACGAGACGAGACGAGACGAGACGAGACGAGACGAGACGAGATGAGACGAGACTGACCATGATGGCCAAAATATTACACTTATACACTGTGAGCCATCTTATTCAAACCCTTGCAGAACACGTGAACAACTCAGTATGGACACACAGATGGCTAGCACATATAAAACACACACACACACATACTGTATACACGCACACACGCACACACGTACACACATACACACACACGCACGCACGCACACACACACACACACATACACACACACACACATACACACATACACACATACACACATACACACAAGAAGCCATAACAAGCAAACAGTCAAGGGCACATCCAAAAACAGCTAGACCTGAGCTACGTTGTGTATATCTCAGGGGTTATCTAAGCCAGACATCCATGCTGGTAATCTGGCAGACGAACGCAGCAGGGAGAAGGGGAAAAAATAGAAAGAACACAGTGGTGTGGAATGTCTCTGTCTACCTAACCTACACACCCACCACCACTAACACACACCCACACAAACAGAGAGAAAGAGAGACTCTCACACACACACAATCACAACCACACATCACATCAGGGCTGCTTTGCAGTGTACACACCCTTGACAGAGAGAGAGAGAGAGAGAGAGAGAGAGAGAGAGAGAGAGAGAGAGAGAGAGAGAGAGAGAGAGAGAGAGAGAGAGAGAGAGAGAGAGAGAGAGAGAGAGAGAGAGAGAGAGAGAGAGAGGTTCCATTCCAGTGCAGGAAAAGTGGAGGGCAAGGCTTTAAAGAAACATGTCATTAAGCCCCACAATTATGCCCCGGCTCCTGCCACCAAGAGCAGAAAATAGACGCGGGCCTTGCCACAGCAGCCTGGAGACTAACTGGAGGGAGTTCCGTTCGCTCGCCTGCCGGCCGGGGCAAAATGATACCCATTGGATTCACACACAAGCGCAAAGCAAACCCTCAAGTCCGGGGGAGAGAACCGCACGGGGAGGCAAAATATAGTAGCAGCTGAGAGAGAGGACATAGCTGAGGCTTGAACTCAGGCAGAGGCATGGGGACAGGGACACTACGTTCAGGCACATACTAGGGCCCTGAAGTATTGTATAAGGATATTGCAATGGTTTTGAGAGCTCACATGCAACAGTTTTGAATTCTGAAGGTTAAATCAGCTGACAAGGATACTATGCACTGGCATAGACTAATAGGCTCTTAAGTTTAAATACATTCAATGGTTCTGAGGGTTCACACATGCCTTCTCTGTATTGGTTTTGGATTCTGAAAACTGTGTCCTCTGCTGTTGCATATCAATTGTGTTGTATCAGCTCAGAGGGAACTCAGAGGTTCAGGTAGGCTACTGTATAGATATTCAGTTGGTTATGAAAGTTCCCATGTGGCGTCAGCCTAAGGCTTTTGGATACTGAAAAAAGCTGATAGTAAGAGAGACTGGAATTAGAGAAAGATAACGAAACAGCCAGGGTGGACACACACACAACTGTTCCATTCTGTTTGTCCCGCCATGACTGAGCACTATTACGACCAAGTGACAGCCATGCATGCAGGCCAACCTGTCAGTCAAAACAACGCCTTCCTGGCATACAGCGAGCCATTGAGCAAGTACAGTACACAGAGTGTGTTTAGTTCACAATAAGTTTGACTGAGAAAAAGCAGTCACTTACCATAGCTTGTCTTTAAAGCCCCTTCAGGCTGTGCCTTTTTTGGCGGCAGCTAAAATCTGTTTGTTTCCCTCATGGCCATGTGGACAGTAAACACCCCGGGAGGTTTGTTTGCCATGGCTGCCTACTGCACGTTCCTCTCCCTCTGCTCTGCCTCGCCGGGCATTCATCAGTACCACACGTGCAGAGTTACACTCGCAACACAGAGGGAGGGAGAGGGAGAGAGAGAGAGAGAGAGAGTGCAAGAGAGAGTCTCCGGAGAAGAGTGTACTGTCAGGAGGGGTGCCCACAAAAATAGGTTTGGGTGCGTGTGTGTGTGTGTGTGTGTGTGTGTGTGTGTGTGTGTGTGTGTGTGTGTGTGTGTGTGTGTGTGTGTCTGTCAGAGGGGTTACTGTGGGGCGCCATCTTCAGGTTTCTCTTTTCAAAGCCTCTATAGGCCGCTCGCCTGGTCACAGGGGCTAAAATTAGGAGAAGTAAAAAAATAAAATAAAACAAACATCTGCAGTGGATATTTCCTGTGCCAACCTGCAGGTTGTTTCATAAAGGGTGCCAGGCCGGTGTGAGCAGGGCTGAACTGGGGTCAAAGACAAGGCACCGGAATTTTTGCATAGCCCCCTCTAAACCACAGTATGCTGCGGTACAAAGGCAAAGTGCAGTAACTACATATAAGTGAAAGTGAAAGCCCATTGGGAAACTCCAACTCCCATTGTCATTGTGACACAGCACTCCACAGCACACAAGTGAACACTGCACACCGCACACAACGAAATTGCATTTATGCCTCACCCGTGCAAGGGGGCAGCCCTCAGTGGCGCCCCATGGGGAGCAGTGCGGTGGGACGGTACCATGCTCAGGGTACCTCAGTCATGGAGGAGGATGGGGGAGAGCACTGGTTGATTACTCCCCCCACCAACCTGGCGGGTCGGGAGTCGAACCATATTTAGTCAAAGTTGAATTTAGGCTGAGGTCTTCATAAAAAATCTTGCACCTTGTGACAAAGTTTTATGATTCGAAAGTGTGCGATGTCAAATTTTCAATAACTACAACTTCCAACTTAATACCAATGCTTTGAAGGCCTTTTCCTTAGTTTCAATGTCAACGTTGTTACTGCAGTTTGCCTTTGTATGGAAGTCTGGGCCGGTCTGAACATTAAAAAAAACAATTGTATGAACACGTGAGGACAATAGACCCACTGGGAAACGTTCTGTTTGCCAGATTACCAATCCAGGCCTGAGTGTGAGAACTCAAGCAGTCCCCTTGTGCTCTATGTGTTTGACTGGTGAGAATCGCCTGATACAATCACATGATGTGAATTTGTATGCTGAACAAAGGGAATTGACACATTCTCAGAAGAAAGGGATAAGGCTTAATAACAGGCCTTGAGAGTGGGAACATTGTATCATTATGAGCCAACTGAATGGAAGGAGAGTGCTGGTAAATAGAAATTATAGAGCTGACACAACAAAGCACACTATTTACGTGTGGCTATTTTAAAAAGCTCTCCGGATGAGAAGTTGTTCAGAACAAATCGTTCTTTAATGAAAAACAGGCAGGAGGATGAGGCTGTGTGGAGACCACATGGTATTGGATATGATGGATCTGCCTCCAAGAATTTGAAAAGAAAAGAGAGGGATGATCATTGCTAGCATTTTTTCCATGGTTTATGCCAGCAGAGGGGAATGCAGACATCTGAGAATCTAAACAAGCATGCAAAGCTAAATACAAACAAAGATGCCGGAACCAAGCAGTTCAGTTGACCAGATGGAGAGTTGTGGAGGGTCCTCAAGTGAGGCCTAGAGAGCAGGGGCGTTTCCTGTGAGCGGACCCTGGGAAAAAGCACTCTCCTGGGGGAGGGACTCACAACACACACACACACACATACAGATGTCCTTCCTCCCACGAAAACTGGAAAGACCTTGTCTCATCTGTCTTTATATCTCCAGTCCAAGAAATCTCCTAGTGATGACGAGCTCAAGCAAAACAATCTCTGTACTCTGATGTGAATCCAACATCTCTTTTCTGTGTCATTACCTCACTGCAATACATCTATGATGATTCTAATTGAAACAGGTCATGTTATTCAAACTTTTGATGTAAGGTACTAGACTTCTTCTCTCAGCTTGAAGATGTTCTGCTCCTATTTCCAAGAACCATCCTCTGTTCTGCTTAATGTGGCAACACGTGGGTGGGGCGGTTTGTTACCTCCGCCAAGGAGGTTATGTTTTCGGTCACCATGGTTTGTCTGTTTGTCTGTCTGTCTGTCTGCTTGTTTGTCAGCAGGATAAATCAAAAACTTAGGAACGGATTTGGATGAAACTTTTTGGAGTCGATGGAAATGACCAAAGGTACAAGTGATTATATTTTGGCGGTGATACAGATCACGAACCAGAACCAGGAATATTTAAGATTCTTCACCATTGCTATCCTAGAAATCTAGATGTCCCTAGTGACCGCAAATTGAATTGCGGGACAGGTCAAAGTTTGACATTCCAGTTTCTAACTCCACAAAAAGAAGGCAGAAAGACTTTAAATTAAAAAAATCTCAGGGACAAACTCAAAGAAGAAGTCTAGTTGCTTACATCGAAACTTTTAAGACCTAAGTAATTACCACTGTCTCAGAGTGTTCGTCAGTGACTCCTCAATGTCCTAGTATACTGTGTGTTGACGTTGACAATTTTTCTGTGGAAAATGTACTAAGTCGCTTCAGGACAGCAAGAGCAGACCAGCCTACCACGTGGACAGAGCTATCACACAACAGCAGCAGCAGCAGCAGGAGCAAGCAGACTAGTCAGGTTTACTGTAACGGCAAGTGGAAAAGTGGTCAATGCAGTCCACCAATAATCACCTAAGAATGTCAAGAGTGCAACGCTTGGCTCCCAGCACGTGGAATCAAAACCACAGTGGGACTGGGGCTAATCATTGGTCCCTACCCAAACCATACAAGTGGCTTAGCAGCACGAGCAGCATGGAACAGGGAAGCCGACAGCGGAAGGGACCAATGGGTCAGTTGTCCTGGGCCCAGAGTGGGGTGTGTGTGGTGCAGAATTGGATCTCCATTACATTTTATGTGTGTAGTTCAGATGACTTTGTCCCGGGCCCGGCCAAATCGGTCAGCGGCCCTGGCAGAGAGTATTGAAGTCTACCCCCTCACCGCCCCACCTCCCAATTCCGAAATTTCCAAGCGTATCTCTCTCCATGCAGACTTTCTCTTAGATGAGCATACATGCTGAGCAAGAGCAATGGAAGGGGATGGAAGCGAGGTGGGTTGGGGGTGGGAGGTGGGAGGTGGGAGGTGAGCGGCGTGGAAAGGGATGGGGATGGGAGGAGGGGAGATGGGGGTGGGAGAGGAGGTGGGGCTGGTGGTGAGCGGTGTCCTGGGGAGATTACGACTTTCCACATGGACCCTTTTGTCTGCCTTGCCTTCAGCCCACGGCCCTCCACTGCTCTAAGCCAACGCACTGCTGCTCCTGGGGAGCCAGCTGAGCAGAGCAAGTGAGTGAGTCAGTTTTTCTTCTCTCTTTTTTTCTGGCACCAAAGCCCATGTTTTGACTTCCTCCCTGTTGCTATTTCTCTCTATTTCCTGTACTCTAAACTCTCACTTAACAATCACCCTTTCATATACTTTGAAGACATAAAGACGCAGATTTAAATGAAAAAGTGACAAACACAAACTTTTCAGAAAAAAAAAACCATAGTGCCTACATTACACGTGTTCAGACAGGCTCCCTCATTCACACACGACACACAAACTTGGCAATGAAACAGCCCAGATAATGAGATAACCTTTACTAAACCTGAGCCTGAGATTCCTTTGTGCACCTGCACCTGCTTCTGAGACGCGCGCGCGCACACACACACACACACACACACAAACACGCGCACACGCACACGCACACGCACACGCACACGCACACGGGCTGACAGGGGCTGTGTCGAAGGAATACAGTGGTCACATTCATCGCCTTGTCTCCTCGGCTGGCTTCTGACAGACACATTCATACGGGCTAGAGAGAGAGAGAGGGAGAGAGAGAGAGCAGGCCCGGCCCGCAGCATTCGTCAATCCACATCTCCTCATCATTACAACATCAGCCAAGAAGGCTGAAGACGTCGTCTAAAAATAAGAGAAACGGTGATGTCTGTCTTTAGACCACTCCCTACATCACACAGGCACGGACATGGACACACACCATGTCCAAAATATTCAGTCATGTACCATGTAGTTCAGTGTTTCCCAACCTTTTTTGTCTCGCGTACCCCCTAAACCTCTTAGTTGCGCCATGAGTACCCCCCAATTCATGTTCTATATCGCTTTCTCATTCCTGATGTGACTGCTCCATACATTTGTTATAATGATAACATATTTCCAAGTACCCCCTGCAGTGTGCTCGCATACCCCTAGTGGTACACGTACCCCTGGTTGGGAAACACTGATGTAGTTCACTGGAAAGAGAATGAATTGAACAAGTGTACAGGTCTGATTCCGTAACACATGCGCACACATGCACGCACGCACACACAGCAAGACATCATCAAAAGTCTAAAAATAACAGAAACGTTAATGTCTGCCGGGTAGGCTGGGCAAGAACAACCCTTGATCCATGACGCTTGGAATTTTTGGAAGCAAGGGCTGTTTGGAGTACTGCTTCTAATTAATCTGGAAGACTGGATATTTCTTGATATACGACTGCAGAAGGATCAAACAGCTGTGCAGATCCAGGATCCAGGATCCAGGACTTTTTCAGGTCAGCTAGCGGGCATTACTGAGGGGAGTGAAGGTAGTACACCAGTATTAGTATATTTCTACTACAGCACAGTATATGGTAGGTAAAGTATTTCCAGTGATGAAGTGGTAAACCGTATGATTCATCAAAGTAATAAATTGAATTTTCAGATTTCACAACTCTTCTCAGGTTGTGGTTTGATGTTTTTCATCCAGAAAAGCATCCAATTAAAAATCGGTCCTGAATAAAAGACACTTAACAAATCGACATTACCAGGAGTGTTTCGAACTTAAAACACTTAAAAACATTTTGAAACACAACAACTTATGTAAGATGTGTGAGAGAAATGTAATTTGAACTTCAAGTACAAGTGCACCAGAAGAATGCAGCGCTTCAGCAAATCACTGCCTTTGGTCTCGATGGCCTCACCACAGAATAGCAGACTAGAACAAAATCCACGACCAAGAAAGGAAAAAAAAAGAGAGAACGAAAAAAAAAGAAGTGTGGAGCTGGAGCCAGTGTCACCAAAGCCGTTCTTGGCCCATTCACCTGTCTCTCTCTGGGCGTTAACCTCTTTTTTTATTCTGGCCCCATTCTTATCCTCCCCCTGTGTTCTCTCCCTCTCGTCCCCCCCCTCGCCCTGCCTGCAACGTGAGCCCCAGGGCAGGTGCACTTGTGGACTGGTGCACTCAGAGGTGGCCAAAGTAAAAGTAGAAATAACTGTGTGGTGTAAGTACAACACTGGCACATGATATTACATTGTGGTCACGCCAGTTATTCTATTGCACCTAATGAGGTGGTTAGTAGTTGTTGTTACTACTGAAAAGAACTTAAAACCTAGCCTGATAAACCAGACTAAATGTGGATGTCTAATTTAGTCTGGCCTCGATGCATAATACATCCGAAGATTGTTGATGAGAACAACGTTCCCTCAAAACCCTGCCCACTTTGATTCAAAACACATCTTTGCGTTGTAATTGGTTTGCCAGATTCATGGCATTCTGGCTTCATTGAATCATTATGCGAGGCCAGACCCACCCGTAGACAAAACATTTTGCCGTCCAGTGGGTGGCGCTGGTTCACCAGGCTACTTAAAACCCCCAAAAGAAAGCCCCAAATGTGATCCAACCAGCACAGAATCAGGTGCTATGTCACTACAGGTAACTATAGACCAGTTACTCTGTGAATTTAGTTTTTCAATTTTTACTTTGGCCATCTCTGGCTGTAGGCTACTACAGCATGTGGAGGTGCTTCAACACCGAAATACAGAGTTGATTCGGGTCCTAGACACAAACAAACCACTAGACCAGCTTGAGGAGATGACCATGAGGCATTCAGTTCATTTTTGAAAACCCACATGTGAAAACACATGCATGCCATCTCGCCATCTATCTCTCTCCCTCTCCCCCTCTCTCTTTCTCTGTTCTGTCCCTACTCGCTTGCTGTCACACACAAATGAACACAAACACACAACCTCCTACTCACACATCATGCAAATGCAAACACACAACACATGCATGCAGTTGCCCACACACTCACACACAAACAATCCACGCGATCACGACCTTACAAAACAATTATTCATTCTGCCGCACAAAAGCTAATCCACATTAAGCAAAGATTTTTATGCAGCTCATAAGAAGCCTGATCCCCTGCACATGAAAGCATCCATTCACAAAGCCCACTGTGTGTGTGTGTGTGTTGTGTGTTGTGTGTGTGTGTGTGTGTGTGTGTGTGTGTGTGTGTGTGTGTGTGTGTGTGTGTGTGTGTGTGTGTGTGTGTGTGTGTGTGTGTGTGTGTTTTCGATACACAATCGACCCACACTTTTCTAGTGAGTGTGTGTGTGTGTGTGTGTGTGTGTGTCCATTCACAAAGCCCACTGTGTGTGTGTGTGTGTATGTGTGTGTGTGTGTGTGCGTGTGCGTGTGTGTGTGTGTGTGTGTGTGTGTGTGTGTGTGTGTGTGTTTTCGATACACAATCGACCCACACTTTTCTAGTGTGTGTGTGTGTGTGTGTGTGTGTGTGTGTGTGTGTGTGTGTGTGTGTGTGTGTGTGTGTGTTTGATACACAATCGACCCACACTTTTCTGTGGCTGCTGTTACGTCTGCATGTTGTGTTTTCTCCAAAATCCCCCTCAGTTTCTGGTTTTGGGACCAAAATCATTACTCTTACGTAAATCTTGTTCCCTTGTAAAAAGAGCTTAGCAAACCCACCAGGCCAACTTCACCGACTTACTGTGGTGCAACTTTTGCTTGTTGATTGTCAACATGTGTATCACTTCAGACCCATGTCCCACTCAGCGACAAATGCAACAGGCTACATATGCATGCCACACTAGGCTCAGCCATGATAACAAAGTCAGTCTGTGTTACTTTTACTCATGGTCGTCATGTATGGTGACACATTGTTGCCCAGAGTAGACAATTCACACAGATATTCTTTTGCGCAAATGAAATAATACTATCAATGTTGTCACTACACAACCTCTCTCTCTCTGTCTCTCTCTCGGGGACCTATAGATAAGTGTGTCAGTGACGCCATGCAACTGATGAGACTAACTGCACGTCATTAATTGGCAGGATGTGGAGACTTGTGTGTGCAACTAACTGTAGCTATGAGACCCCCTGACACGCACGCACACACGCACACGCACACGCACACGCACACAGATCTGCAGTGCTGTCTCCAGAGGGACAATAAGTCTTTTGTGGAGGCTGAGGTCAGGACATACTTCCCAGGCTGCACTCTGCTCTGCTCTACTCATAGCCCCACTGGTCCAGCCTAGTCCAGTATGAACACCCCCAATACACAACACACACACACACACACACACGCACACGCACACACACACGTGCTAACAGGCAGGCATGCACACACTCATGTACACCCACACACACATGTACTGTACATATGTACACACACACACACATGTACACATACACACACACACACACACACACTTATACACACACGCACATGCAAGCACACACACACACACACACACACACACACACACACACACACACACACACACACACACACACACACACACACACACACACACACACACACACGCACGCACGCACGCACGCACACACACACAGTGAGAAAAATGTGTGTCAATCCTCTAGATGTGACATTTCTCAGCTGACAGGAGCCAGTTCAAGTTCAGTGCACAGATTAATATCTAAACCCGGTAACACTGTGGTCATAAAGGAGAACAAACAAGCTAAAATACTGGTACCGACTTCACGAAGAGGGTGTTTTTTTTTCATTTTCCAAAAGCTGGATGGAGACTTAAAATGCACTGTTTTTCCCATGCAGGAAGCCCATCAAATGGTTGGACGCCTTAAATATTGTGTAAACAACAAGGACCATTTGGTCTCTGCTATGTCACACACACACACACACACACACACACACACACACACACACACACACACACACACACACACACACACACACACACACACACACACACACACACACACACACACACACACACACACACACACACACACACACACACACACACACACACACACACACACACACACACAGACTTTGACTGAAAGACAGACGGACAAACAGAAAGACAGACGCACATACCAACAGTCCAAAAGACAGCTAAAGGACACGGGGAGACAAAATGGAAAATCCCAACACAGACCTGTCCAAGTGTCAATCCTCAGTCATGGATACTACAGATGTGAGGTGTTCCAATCTCAGATTCTCATACTGCTCATGCTTTGGAGTTGGAGATGATCAATCCAGAGAATACAGTATATACTGCCTATCAGGTGGAATCCAATGGAGAGAGAGAGAGAGAGAGTTGCCCTAAAGTGAAGCAGTGCTGTCTCCAAGCACACATGAACAGTACTTGACAGCACTGATGAGGACAACTAACTGTGCTTTGCTTGATGGGACACAGTCCTCTTTTTTTTCTTTCTCTCCGCCCACTCTCTCTCTCACACACACACACACACACTTGCTCTCCCTCCTTTCTCTTCTCTCTCTCTCTCTCTCTCTCTCTTTTCTTTCTTTTCCAAGTATGTACAGCCTCCTTCCTCTTTTAGCAGTCGTAACCACTGACTATTTCGCCACGTTCTCTTTCCCTTCTCCCTCTCTCTCTCTCTTTCTGGCTGCCCTGACCCCCTCAGCTTTTCCAGTCTCTCTCTCTCTCTCTATCTCTCTCTCTCACACACTGACACACATGCACAGTCGCTCATGCACAAACACACACACACACACACGCACGCACACACACACACACACACACACACACACACACACGCACACACACACGCACACACACACACACACACACACACACACACACACACACACACACACACACACACACACACACACACACACAAGAAATAGCGAGTGAGAAAGAAAGAGAGGGAAATTCTCTCACAAATATTTCACACACACACACACACACAGACACACACACCAGTCACAAGGCAGTCTTTTATGCTGTGACTAAAGAGGTCTCCACTTGTTCAGGCTCTGGAAGAGAACACCCAGGCCAGCCCACAGCCCGAGAGAGAGAGAGAGAGAGAGAGAGAGAGAGAGAGAGAGAGAGAGAGAGAGAGAGAGAGAGAGAGAGAGAGAGAGAGAGAGAGAGAGAGAGAGAGAGAGAGAGAGAGAGAGAGAGAGAGGGAGAGAGAGAGTGTTACAGGAGCTTTAGAGGAGACTTTTCTCCCTCTTGCCTTTCCGCAGGTGTTTGGACTACCTTTCCTTCACACAGTGTTGGACAAACTGGATTGTAAAAGTTAAATTCCTGAGTAAGGTCCGACAGGTGAATTCAAATATTACCATTTTTTTAATGAAGCAATACATTATTTTTGGAGCATGTACTGCGCATTATGTCTTAGTCGTATGATGTGTTATGATTGCCATCTAGAACATTTTCTTGTTCTATGTGTGCACTCCTCACTTTCAAAGTAAAAGTCATCTTACATTTTCTGTCTGCTTTTTCACTAAGGTGATATGGTTTCACCATTCCTCTCCTCGGCATCAGCTGGTTCATTGAACTGGCACAGTGGAAGCAGGACTTTTACTGTCTGAACCCGGGATATCCACATCTACAGAACACCCACTTAACAGCCAGGCAAGAGGATGCTAGTTCGACTGGAGCCAGATCCTAATGAAAACTTATTAGGTTCTGTTACACAGTATCATCACTTTCATTGTGTGTTAAACTTACTGTGTTCCAGTGAGGAGACATGAATGTTTAAAACACACAGCATGGTTAGCCAATGTGTACTACAGAGGATTGCCTCTGAAGTCACTATATGATATTCAATTATGTCGAAACGGTCCATAAAACGGTCTTCCACAATTGGAGCCAGACTGCGTGATGACACATTGAGTGTCATGACGACCAGTGCTGGTTGCCTCAGCCAAAGAACACTTTCAAATGTGTTTTTCCCCCTTCTCTTCTTTTTTCCGTTTATTTGTGGGATATGACTGACTGCTGTTGCTTTTGGAGGGGTTTAGTCTGGGTTGTTGTAATGCTGTAATGGATTCTGTGTGTGTGTGTGTGTGTGTGTGTGTGTGTGTGTGTGTGTGTGTGTGTGTGTGTGTGTGTGTGTGTGTGTGTGTGTGTGTGTGTGTGTGTGTGTGTGTGTGTGTGTGTGTGTGTGTGTGTGTGTGTGTGTGTATGCGTCACGCTTTTTTGCCACGTATAAAATACCCCAAACATACCCAAACAAACTCCCGGCTGCCCTGGCCCATCCCCGGCCCCGGCCGGCACACCCCCCCCTCTACACAGCAGAGTGCGTTATGAGATGGTCCACCCACCGCTGCCGTCTGGAATACACAGTGCGTGGGCTGCGCACTGTAGCGCACAGCTAAGCGGACAACAGAGTTGAGGTAAAAAGCTGGGATGAAGTGCTACACATCTCTCGCTCACACATGTAAAACTGAAATGTTGGCTGTGACACACACAGACAGACAGACAGACAGACAGACAGACAGACAGACAGACAGACAGACAGACAGACAGACACACACACACACACACACACACCATCCATGGCTACATCTCAAACAAAGAGGGGAAGAAAGTTTGGTCATGCAGCCTGAGTTGAAGTGCCCATGTACTGTCTTATGTTAACTACCAATGCCATGCTTTTCACTGTCACATGGGGAAGGTTAAGTTCATTTACATTATGAACATCATCTAGGTCTACATATTCATATTTCACGGAATGTACCTTAATATTTTCACTTAGTGTAAAAAGCAGACAAAAAGCCCATGCTTCATTATTAACAAAGGCTACTCCTTATTTCCTTTTCGTTTCTTTTGCTGAAGCTGTCTGAGTAAGTGTCTTGTGTGCCGTTAAAAAAACTACCATCATCAGACTTTCCACAGTGCCATTAGGGAATCACGGCTGTTTTTATGATGAAATAGGTATGTTGACAACCAACATCTGGTTAACAACAGACTGGTCTCTAGGAAATTGAGTGTCTGGGTCTCACGTGTGGTGGAACGTAGTTAACTGGAATTCTTCACTGAGTGTTCTGTCCAGACATTAGACATAGAGTATAGCCTGTATACTGTGAATTCCCATTCTCTTCCAACAGACAGCCAGACCTTTTAAGTGCATCGCTGCTGTGTACACCAGCCAATACATAGCTGGAGGAAGTGAAACAATTGCAGCACATCAGCAGAATTTCAAAAAAAAGAAAGAAAAAAAACGATTGCTATTGTTAAATCAAAAATGGTGTGTCAGCAGAATTTCAGAGAGGAAAAAAAAAGTTTACGAGGAGTAAGCGTAAAGGGACCATGTGATTCATACCCCTTTTTGGTGTCTTTCAAAAAAATGTTTATCTTAACAGCAATTGGATCTGCGTGTGCACTGCTTCCTGCCTCCTCCAGCTGTGTGTGAGAGGTGGTAGGCAATAGGCATCCCTCTAATGAAAGGACAGGTTAGGAGCCTTGTAAGCAAGCAGGTAGGCAGGCAAGGCAAGGCTTAGGCAAGCACTGGAGGACTGAAGTCCTGCTTTCATCTCCAAGAGAAGGCATTTAACCCGGGGCGTTCTTAATTTCTAGCTTACAGCTAAGGCACTGTGTGTGTGTGTGTGTGTGTGTGTTGGGGGGGATAAAAGAAAGGAAAGCACTCGTTAAAAACATGAAAGAAAGCGAGGTAGTGTACATGCATGCAAGCACCAGGGTAAATGATTGTCTGCTGGCCTGGCAGGGCTCTTACAGGTTTGGAGTACAAGATAATTGGCACCACACAGTGGGGATGCTATAGGCTAAGGGAAATGATGGAATGATTGAAGTGTAAGATGTGCGTGTGCGTGTGTGCATGTGCGTGTGCGTGTGTGCGTGTGCGTGTGTGCATGTGCGTGTGCGTGTGTGTACACCATTTACATTGTCACAGCCAACATTTCAGTTTAAATTAACATTATAGATCTGTGTAATAAATGCCATATAGCCTAACCCTTTCCATATCCTACTTCATTCTCTTTAGAAAAGGAGAGACCAGAGACCGGAGACCAGACCATTATTGCAACAACGAAGACCCCTACTGGTCAACTTTAAAATATCTTTACATCTGCCTTAGACACAACAGACTTCATGTTGTTCTATTCCCTCCACGTCGGTTAACTCTTAACTCACTAGAATCTGACAAAACATGTGGGTAGATGTCATACATGGCACCTATAGTTAAAAATGACTCAATCGCCTCCTCCACATCATCCTGTGAGTCAGTGTGTGCGTGTGTGTGTGCGCAAGTGAGGGAGAGAGAGCTCAGACTGACCTGTGAATGGACTCTTTATGACAGCCTGGATATTTCTACTAACACAGCCCTCAGACTTGTGCCTGTACAAATATTTCCCCACTTCTGGTGAAGGTTAGACTTTTAGAGGTAAGCTGCACTATATAAAAAAGGTGTAAATTAAAATAGCAATTAAAGGCAAATGTGTCACTCACTGCCTTGACTTTTTTCAATCACAGAAGTAATTAATAATCATAAAATACTTTTTAAAGATATGAACAGACCGTAACTTCATCTTACCTGGAACCTGACTCTCTTCTGAGCCATTCTGAGGTACTGTGTTGTAGTAGATCCACAGCGGTCAAAGTGCTTGTTTGGGGCAGTCACTCACACACGTTATCTCTGCTTAACTCCAATAAAAACACAGAATTCCATTCATTTTTCAGTCTCATTCAGCTCCAAGTTACCTCAGCAGTTCCTGAAGGGCAAAAAAAGAAACATATAGGGGGGGAAGCACATGTCTGATGATGTGTCCCAGTTCTGCGCCTGTTTTTTTTTTCTCACTCCAAAGCTGAAAGTAAAAGCTCCCCAGGAGAAGTTTACCCAGCAAACTCTCTGGTGTCCATGTGCTCTCCTTGCCGGTGAGCTCTGCTCTAACTGAACTGTGTGTGCATCTGTTCATTCACAGCAAGGGGACAATCCAAAGGAAATGCACACCCACACCCACACTAAAAAACCCTCCCCAAACCAAATAAGGCCACTCCCCCCCCCAACACACACACACACACACACACCACCACCTCTGCAAATCCCCCCTCCCCAAAACTCAGCTAACTACCCCCATGGCACTGTGTGTTTTGGCTACATGAAAGAGTGTTCAGAATGCCTCCATAACCCATAAAGATATGCTCCAAGATAATTCACGATAATTTTCCAAAAAAGCCGTGGTCTCCACCTCCTCCGTGCCTAGTCTCTCCGCCTCGGAAAATAAAACAGAAACGTCTGCAAATAAAGCTGGAGGACTAGGACAAATAACAGACTTGGCGCGCCATACATTTTAGTTTGGGCTTACATTTAAACCGGCATGAGTTCTGTGAGGGGACAAAATCTTTGCCTCAGAAGACAATATGGGAAGTACAGTAGACACAATATAATTATTTTTAGAAAATGTATTAAGCCCAAATTATTAAAACACACACCCCTTAGTTACGAGCAGGCCTATTATTTGCCAGCAGTGTACACAGGACTTAAAGGGAAAACCATACTAATTAGTTAACTTTCCACAGATCTAGACCAGGTGTTCAGTAACACGCGGCCAAAGTACAGAACATACTTTGAATTCTTCTCTTTTAAAAAAGGAGTGAAAACTGTTTTTAAGGAGGGGGGTGACAATTTCCTGACTGTTAGAAAAAAGGAAGCCTGCCACTTCTCTCCTGAACACCCACCTTCCTGTAGGAGCGAGGCACAAACACTCCTTATCTGGCCCATTATAGGCAAGGCAAGGGCAGCGGAGGTGTTGCCAGGCTGAGCAGTGGGGGCAGCTGGAAGTGTGGTCCCTTCTACAGAACATAGTGTGAAATAAAATATTACAATTATTTTCTTAGACTATTAGGGAACACTTCATTTTAACATCCACGTGTTAGCTAGTAGACCGAATACATACCTGCCTGTATAAGTGACTTGTAAGCAAAATTAATAATTTGTTAGGCATTCACAAATTTCTTGCTCACTGCAGATAAGACCTTCACTACTGATATGATCATAATGAAGGCCCTTGGCCCTTGACTTTGCTTAACATGTGTTATCAGTCACTCATACAGAGAGTAAATAATAGGCATGAATGACTGGCTAACATAAACCTTACTCTGAAGTGTTACTGAATACATCGTTATATATGATTAGGAAAGCCTAAGACAAAATAAAAAAACTCATCTTCATTTCCAAGGAGTACAGGTTTGCTTTTCTCTCGCGGTCCACCATCCACATACAGCATTAAAAACCCAATTCCTGCGGACAGACTGACTTTTTCTATACATTTCAAATGCACAATTCCATTTTCTTTGCATTTTACCAAACAACACACTCATCATAAACAACAGTACCAGGCAGATCATGAATCCAAAACACAGGGAGACGGTGTGATCATTTCACTGGGGCCTCTTGTACACTTTAATCTTGCTTTCTTTTTTTAAAGTTTACATTGGAATGTCATTTGTCATTACGCCTCAGTTCATTATTTTACAGGGTTACAAAATTCTTTAAATTTTACCATCTCCCACCCCCACAATGTGATTGAGACAAAACTCTGATGATAGAAACAGACAAAAAACAAAACAACCATGAATACCTATTCCCTCTTCACACTATTTAGAGAATCAAGGCAAAAAAAGAAAAGAAAAAACAAACAAAAAACAAAAAAAACATTGGTCATTCTTAAACCAGAGACATGAGTAAGCCTGGCATTTAACATGAATAGGTGAGGTGGGGGCGGGCTTATTCAGACAGCCAATGGAGACAAGGTAGGAGGGAGTAGGAAAGAGGAAGGGGTCACAGCAGCCCGCAAAGACAAGAGAGGATAAAAGCACGCCTGGGAGGGCTGTCGGTTCGGTGTGACCGCAGGTGATGTGATGCGACAGGAACGGACAGGAAAAGCCAGGACAGAACAGAAAATGGGTGTCACATGTGGTTCAGACTACCCATCTTGAGTCTGACAACGTGATTCAAAAACAAACAGCCTGGCTTAGTCTCAGCGGCATGGTTTCCCAGGTTGTCTTGTCAGAGAAACTGGCAAAATGGACTGTCCAAAAGAAAAAAAAACATCAACATCTGTCTGTTGAACTGTGTCAAGCGTTCAAAACAATGATACTCTTGATATAAAGCATGACTAGCACATCTCCAACATGCCTCTGTGTATACTAGAAGTAAATAGTAAAGTGTCCAGAGGTGAAACTGAAAATCAAGTTGTATCTTTTTGAGTCCCGAGTTCTGACGACAACACAAACACAGTAATGCCAAGTACTGAGGTTTGAAGAACGAAAGAGAAACACACTCTTCTTTTTTAAGTGTTGTGATTACAGAATTGAAAAGCAAAACGCAGTAACATCACAGAGAGAGAGAGAGAGAGAAGACGACGAGACAAATGAAGAGAAAGTCAGGCTCAGTTCCGTCTCTGACACAGCATGGTCCTTCAAAGTTTCAGTCAAGAATACCTCCAGGGTGGGTGGGTAGGGGTGGGGGTGGGGGTTTGATAATTAAGTACTTCAGGGGCCGAGTACCTGTGATTTCTCTGTTATCTAGTGTTTTCTTAATAAGAGACAGTGTCGTCACTTCAAATCTGAAGGCCAGCTTGTGCGTGTATGTATGTGGGCACATACTAGAAAGCTGAACACGTTACAGGCAAAAAATAATAATAAACAAAACATATACTCTGTTCAATGCAGCACCCATTCCTTCCCTCCCATCCATCAATCCATCCCTCCCCACCATCCACCCACTCACTCATTCACACTCCCCTTGCCTGTCTGCTAAAGTCTGTAGTTGAGATCTGGTTTTGAGAAGCTTCTAACAGGCTTACGGTGAGTGACCCCCTCCCTCCCTCCCAAACCCCCACCTCACCCCTCCACTCCTCTTAGCTCTCCATACTCCCCAGTAAAACTCTCCAGTGCTCCATCCTCCTCCGTTCCCTCTGTCTTGCACAGCCTCGCCAGTCTCTTTATCATACACTTATATAGATCCCTTTGGAGAACATGTCGCCACTCTCTTAGAAAGGTACAAATACAGCAATTATCGCAAACCAAGGTCAAAAGGGCTTCATTTGTTTGTGTTTGTATACGTGTGTGTGTGCATGTGTGTGTGTGTGTGTATGTCTTGAAAAGGATGTCCTGTCAATAGACTGCTCTCGGAGGAACAGGTCAGTCGAAAACAAGAAACCTTTTCCGATTTGCTGTTCTCCGTTGTATGTGTTTTTTTCTATACATTTCCATATCCAATGATCTTGCATCTTATTTATTTTCTTGTTCTCCGACGATGTTGGTGTTATTTTTTTCCATGATGACACAGATGTTTCCTTTTACAGTATTTCATATTTGTCGACGACGAAGGAGGTCTCTGTGGAGAACCTCACAGGGCTGTCTCCGTCCACTTGAGCCACCTTCAGGACCTTACAAGACAAAATAGAAAAAAAATCTATTTAAGCCACAAATTCTTTCCCCCGACATTATACTGTGTATTTATTCTGATTTTTTTGCAGAAGCTAAAAAATAAAACAAGAAAAAATCTTGTAGATCTGAATGCTCTCAGTCTGTTTCAAATGTCATATCAGTCTCCTGTCAGTTCTGACAAACAATCCTTAAATGAAGGCAGTAATCTATTAATTCCTTCTCACCGAAAGAAACAAAGGACATTATGAGGGACAAACTTTACCTCCGTGGTCGTACACACCATATAGCTAATGAGATTACGAAATCTGTTATTAGTAGTGTTGCTGGTGATTATATAAATTAATAGGCTATTAGTAGGGATTGGCAGAGATTGAGTGCAACTACAGTAGATTAGAGTAGAGTCGAGTGATAAGGTCATTTTAATTCACTGAATTTCAACAAACCATGGGTAAACAATAAATAAATGTTCCTGAAAAACAATACACCAGACACCGAGATAACCCCTTACCTGTATGTCACAATAGTTGCTCTTAGAAACAAATGAAACGGAGACAGGAAAGAAGTCGTTGGGCTGGCCCGCTACGCTGAACTCCAGGCTGCCCGACTTGTTCTTCACGTCCACCACCGGCAGACACCACTCCAGAACGTTCCGTCTGCTGTCGTGGCGATACTCCCCATCCAGATCTCCGATCACTGGTGCACCCACTCCAGACCTACCGAGCCAAAGTCAACAACATTACTCAAATGCATCTTCTTGACAACATACAAGAGGGATAATACATCTCACTGCATTTTAAGAAAATGTACATACACCGGGGGCAGAGTAAAAATGCAGCAACTAGGTGAATATGAAAACTGTCGCAGTGTTCGGAAATCAATCTGCCAATTCTGCAAAATAAGTCGTTTCTAACTTTTAGCTTTGCAGAGCAGAGCTATCTGAGATCGTCTTGGTGTGGACATGAGTGACTTGTGTCTATACTTACGGTACGGGGATGGTGATGACTACGTCGTTGAGCTCCAGGGCCTCTTCCTGTAGTTCGTACTCAATGTTGACGTCACAGCCAGTGCCACTTTCTGAAGGCCAGCAGTTTACTGCAGACACAACAGGAATACTTCAGCACATTTTTATATACAATTAGGGCTCCAAATTAACACCAGCCAACAGGCCCAATGCTGTTGTAATTTCAGTTTGGCTGGTAGATAAGACCAACTTACTAGCCACTTCGACCCATTAGTGACTATGTATTTGGCTCGTAAGATTAACATCTACTAGCCATATTTTGGCTGGTAGTGAAAAAAGTTTATTTAGGGCACTGTATACAATGTATTTAAAGTTAGCAGATGAATGTAACATAAAATCAAATTTCAATATGGACCCACAAATAACATCTGACACCAAGCGTCTTATTTTCCCCCAAGATAGGAGTACTTTCTTAGCAAGTGTTGCTTAATTCGTAACCATTCCAAAAACATGTCTGCTCAAACTTTAACACCAAAAAGCCACACAGGCACAAAACCACAAAAAATGAAAACAGCTAAAGAAAATGGTTTATTAATAACAGATGGTGCTTGGGCACGAACAACAACAGAAGAGCAGGGACCTCTCTGGGACATGTGCTTCTCTTTACATACTTGTTAGTGGTATGAGGGACTCGTCTGTGGTCTGCAGCCTCCATTTTAGCACGCCGACGTCGCTGTTGAGGGGGAAGGATTTGTCTGGGTTCTTCAGGCCAATGATGGCCTCTGATGTGAAGAGCTTCTTATCCACGTTGGGATGAGTCTGGAGAGAGAGAGAGAGAGAGAGAGAGAGAGAGAGAGAGAGAGAGAGAGAGAGAGAGAGAGAGGAGAGAGAGAGAGAGAGGAGAGAGAGAGAGAGAGAGAGAGAGAGAGAGAGAGAGAGAGAGAGAGAGAGAGAGAGAGAGAGAGAGAGAGAGAGAGGTGGTGGTAAGAGTAAGTAATTAGGTGACGTGTGTGTGTGTGTGTGTGTGTGTGTGTGTGTGTGTGTGTAAACGCGCCTGCTTGCCTTTACTTCGTGTTTTTTTTTGTCTGTACTAGCCAACCTCCTATGCTGAGGACAATGAGACAATAGGAAACATGTTTGACAAGAACAGAATATACAATATGTTCTATAAAGCCCATTGTCTCTTCCTCATGTCTCTGTGCCTGTGAACACTAGACTACATGCAGCTGGAAAAGTCTCTTCTTGTTGTTGCCCACGGCAATGATGATGCCACATGCAGTGCTGTTAAAAGCAGGTGATCAGGTGGCACTAAATAAATCTCCTCTACATTTTCTATGCCTACATTTTTTTTATCAGACTGCCTGTAAAAGCCAAGCCCTTCAGTTGAGGACAGACAATAAACACAATAGTATTCAGTCCGTCTGCCTCTGTGTCTTTGTGCCTATGACAGGACTGGCTCAAGGCTATCCTGATACGGGGCTAGTGTGTGTGTGTGTGTGTGTGTGTGTGTGTGTGTGTGTGTGTGTGTGTGTGTGTGTGTGTGTGTGTGTGTGTGTGTGTGTGACTGACCTGCAGCTGTACTCCTTTCTTGTCGTTGTTGCTCAGGGCTATCCTGATGTGCAGGTGTGTGTGTGTGTGTGTGTGTGTGTGTGTGTGTGTGCACATGTTTTGCGATTTCTTTCTGCAAAGAATGAGCCCTACAATTATAAGTGCCTGGGTTGAAATTGCACTGTAGCAAGTAACTGACCTGCAGCTGTACTCCTTTCTTGTCGTTGTTGCTAAGGGTTATCCTGATGTGTAGGTGAGTGAGTGTGTGTGTGCAGGTGTGTGAGTGTGTGTGTGTGTGTGTGTGTGTGTGTGTGTGTGTGTGTGTGTGACTGACCTGCAGCTGTACTCCTTTCTTGTCGTTGTTGCTCAGGGCTATCCTGATGCGTCCGTTCTTGTCGTCGGCCACCCTGAGCGTCACCATGCCAAGGATCTCCATGTTCTGAAGGCCACCGTCACGACCACACGTCAGGGTGATCTTCTCCTCCACTCGCAAATGCACACTGGAACAGATCAACGGGAGACACCAATTAGATCAGTGAGGACTGTAACAGGGAGGTTTCTCGGCGAAGATGCTTGAGTGATATATTCGTAGATGATGGTTAACACCATCTGTAATTATTTCAAACTACCTTCTAGATTTGTATTGGAAGCTGGTCCCACCATTTTTTTGCTATAAAGAAATGTTGCTGTCAGCAAGTGACATATGAAGATGCAATTCAATTCTTGGCCACACTGAGGTGCTGTAGGACTATACAACTACATTTCCATGAGTGACACAAAGTGTTCTTTCCAGTATGCAGGCTCCTGTCCTCGGCCTGTGGCCTCACGTTTCGCTGACGAACCACCTCTAGCTCCAAAAATCATCAGATATTACACGGAAGGTGTTAAAGGGAAGAATCAGGCGTCACTACACTTGTGAAACCATTAGTCAAACTTGAAAAACTGGGACTACAAAGGAAACAACACGGCAGAACACAATAGAAAATTGATGACACCCATGTCAAAAGAAAAAAAAAACAACCTTTCCCCTCCTTTACATTTTATGTCCGTTTCCTTTCCGGCAACACTTCCTCATTCAGAAACCCTGCTGTCGTGTGGCAGAAAACTCACCATACCTTAGCTGTAAGCAACTGGACAACAGCTTTGACTTCAGCTGTAAGCAGCAGGACTTATTTGAGCTTGAGAACTTTTCACTTCTCTCTCCCAGGGGCATCTTCCGCTATCTCGTTGCCAACAATGAAGCTTTCGGATAGCATGACCTGGATGAATATCTTAACAGATATTTCTCCATAGCTCTATGACCTCTTTGACTTGACAGGAACAGGCAGTGTGTTGGACACCTCAGAGGGCCTCTATCCTGTTGTGGATGACAATTCCCCATAGCTTTCCCAGAGCACTCAAGAACTATTTGGAAGTTCAAAGAACTTTGTTAATATCATTACCTGGGGTTCTTCCCATCATTCTAACTCCCGTTCTCGCCCTGTGCTTGTGGCATTGCGCTTTGCTGACGCCCCCCCTCCTCCGTGGAGAAGTTTCCCCGCTGTCAGCCAAGACACAACAATTTTTGGGGAACTTTCCCCCAATCAACATTCCAATTGCAAATGAGGTGACCTTTGACTTTTGTTAGATATTGACTTCTGTCTGCCTTGCGACATCGTCAAGAGGCCATGAGCAAAAAGGGAGGACAGAAGTTTGGATAATGAAAAGAAAACCTGGACTGGAAGAAATGAGAATCCATCACAAACATATCTACATAACAACTCTCTATGCTGACGGGAGCAGGCAGTGCTTTGGACACCTCTGAGGGCCTCTATCCTGTTGTCTTGTGGATGTGAATTCCCCATAGCTTTCCCAAAGAGTTCACCAACGGCTAATCTCTTCAGACATCATGGCCTGAATTAAACAAGCATCTTCCTAGACATATACCGATACATACCTCTCTGTGCTGACGGGAGCAGGCAGTGCTTTGGACACCTCTGAGGGCCTCTTCCCTGTGCTGGGCAGGATGATGTTCTCGCCTTCTGATTTGAGTTTGTCCACAAAGTCGTCCACCTCCTTCCCTTTGCCACTCAACTTCAGGGCCTTGCTGGGACCGCTGGGCCTGCAGAAACACACCCACCAAGACAGACATGTCAGGACAATTTGTATCAATAGCACTATGAATGTCATGTTATATAAAATTCTAAATGAAAACTTTTGCCTATCCTTTCAACTTTTAGAGGCACACTTTACCTGACTCAAAACCTACAACTTACTGAAGGGCAAAGCAGACATGAATTTGCTGCTTCAGTCATAAATGAATGCATGAAGGTTGCTCTGCAGAATAACAATTGCATGTCAGCTCACATCAGAGCAAGCCGCAAAATACCCATAACCAGGACAGTCTGACCAAAAAAATGGCAGTGCCAATACCAATGTACTGAGACATTTTGCTAATAGAAAAACGCATCAGGGTCATGCATGTTTATTCAACGGAAGTCCCCACATCACTACCTCCAAAATTCTGAGGGGGCCAGCTAAGGGCAATGTAATGTAGTGTGAAATGTTATTAAATGTAATGCAATGTAATATGTTTATTACCTGACTGGTGGAGGGGTAGGTTTGGGATTCTCGGGCTCGATGAGGGTGTCCTGGATGTAATGTAGTGCAAGGATTCTTAACCTTTTTGACGTTGAGGCCCATTTTTTTCAGTGCAGAGTGGCCCGGGGCCAATCTAATATTGCCCATGCCCACACATATTGCATACGGTATACAAATAATTAGGCGTATATTATATTATATTATTATATTATATTATATTGTATTATAGCCTATTATATTATATTATATTATACAATATTAATTATATTATATTATATTAATGTTATTATTATTATTAAAATAATTTAATCCTGTTAAAAAATAGCAGGCCATCAAAGAAGCTATAGGCCTATTAATGCATTTTGTAATGGAAAAACTGTATTCATTGTGCTCACTCTTGTATATTCAATGATAAACCCAATCCACTCACAATGCATCAAGCTACAGCCATTCATACATTTGAATGCTTCTCTGACATTTGTGACAGCTCTGTTTGCCATTTGTGATGAATCTGTTGACCATTGATTCAAGACGCGTTTACTTAATGATGTGCAGATGCGACGCAATTCCTCAACCTTTATGGCAGGGTGTCAAAAATGGAAAGCTTTGTAGCCTAATATCATGCAACATTCTTTAAATAAATGTATTTTGGGGGACACATGGCTAACGGTTTTGCTTTGTCTGTAAACAGAATTATTTTGAGTAACGTTGGAATCGCTTATCTTGTAACTAGACGTTATGAGAGAAGACGTTGACAATTTACACATCACACCGCTTCGTCATTTCTTATCCTCCATACGTGTACTACTACGTGTATTGCCATCTTTGACGACGTCTTCCACTATTAAAAACAGTGGTGCATAGCGTGATCATTTAATTTAAGCAAAAGAACTGCGCTAGAGTGAATGCATCTTTATTTGATAATGTACGCAGTTGCACGGCCCCTCGCGGCCTACAAGCGCGAGGTTGAAACTTTTTCACGGCCCTCAGGTTTCTGAGCACGGCCCAGCTTTGGGCCGCGGCCCTATGGTTAAGAATCCCTGGTGTAATGTAATGTAATGTGTATTACCTGATGGTGGCAGGTAGTGCAATGCAATGTAATGTGTTTATTACCTGACAGCTGTGGGGGCAGATTTGGGCTTCACAGGCTCAATGAGGTGACAGGTAAGCGTCATGTAGTGAAGTGTAATGTAATGTAATGTAATGTAATATGTTATTGTAATGTGTTGTAATGTAATGTAATGTGTTATTACCTGACAGGTGCTGGTGCAGGTTTGGGCTTCTCTGGTTCTATGAGCGTATCCTGAATGACGGAGGCAGAGTTTCCGCTGCTCATGCTGGAGCTGCCGATGCCTCCAAAGCCCGACATCTTCTTTCCGGCACGTTCCGCGTCCCGCCGAGCCTGCTGCAACTCCTTGGCCTTCCTGCGCATCTCTGCCTTGGCCTCACGCTCTTGAGTCTGGGAGAGGAAGGGAGGAAGAGAGAGAGGAAGGGAAGGAGGGAGAGAGAGAGAGGGAAAGAGGGAGAGAACACATAAGTAAGCATAGGATCACCGTTCATACAATAAATGCTGACCAGACACACTTCCATGTGCTTATGTTTAGCATAATTCCAGCATGCATTTCTTCAGGGCCATGTGTTAAACCGGGTCTGGTTGATGCAGCCCTATTGTTTACACGACTTGTGGCATGCTATGCATCAATATGGCAGTCAATCTGCAATACAGTTCTACAGATCCATAATGGATAGGACAAGTCATTCAACAATCAGTGCACCCATTATTTTAGTGTTTTGAGCCTGCATGGAGATGGTGCTCAAGTAGTGCGCTATAACCTGATGTCAGCAAGAGCTGCAGGCAATACAGCTGATGTGTACCGAATTGACAGTGTGGTGTACCACACGGCAGTAAAGGTGACAGTCATACAACTAAGTGATATGTATTCGTCCTTGCATGTCCTGCAACCTTCGCGAAGCTTGCAAGGACATTCTGAGAGAGATTCCTGGCAGATAAAGAGTAACCCTACTCATCCATAACCTTTTATAACCCTGTGCACTAACTTGATCAAGCATACCTTTCAAGTCCCCCATAATCTGCATGCATTGGTGTACTTTGTATTCTTTTGTACTACTTGCATACTGATGTAGTCCATATCCCCCTACACTTTGCATTTTGGTATGCATGTACTGTTTTAGAGAAAAGCGTCTGCTAAATGTAATGCAGTATGAAATGACTGCTGTTCAAACACGGGAGGCTTTTTTATTGGCAACTGATTCTGTTCTGTGTCAAATGTTTTCTTTCACACCAAAGGAAAAAGAAGAGACATGTAAAACAATCGTCCAGCCAACACCCATCTCCTGTTTCACCCTAGCGGAAGAGGAGCTGCAGGTAACAGAGGGCGGGAACAGTTTCTTTTTTCTGTCCTTCAAGTGAGCAAACGGTGGGCTCTTAAGGCCAATTCTAAAAAACGTAGTTGAGGTCGCACACATACCAAGAGAAAAAATTTAGCAGGCGTCAAATAAATAAATACTTCAGGAGAAAAGGAGGAAATTATTTGCACACTGCTGGCAAAGGAGTTCATTTATTGATGAATGCAACACCATAGACCTTGAGGCATCTCACAAGTGTTTTCTCATTCTAGAAACCAAAACCACACTACCCATTTCAAAGAAACCTATATGCAAAGACAACACTGAGCAAAGTTGGTACAATGGCAGATTCGCTGACCTGAAGGTATTTCTTCTCTGCAAATCGTATTTCATTAATCACTACAACAGAATCTTACAACGGACAACGCCGTTTACCAGAGTGATTATGTAAACTACCTATTGACTGAAGAATCGAAAAACTGCATTCACCTTGGTGACTTAACAAGTTCTTGTGCATCCTTCAAATGCAATCAATGCCATTGGCTTGTTTGTTGTGGAGAGCATTTCCAGAAATTAAAGTCCAAAGATCTCTGGTTAGAAGCTCTTCTAAGGCAAGAACCTTCTCGGAGCATCTAACCTCTCGGACATCGTTCATATACGTACTAGAATCAGTAAAACTCACAAGTGCTCCACTTTGCATGCAATGTCTGGTAACAGTCCAACCCCTCTGAAGACCTCACCACTCAAACACTGCAGAAGACCCTGGACTTTTTTGTTGTAGCGTGCATCTTTCATATAGTAAAGTTCTACAATTAACATCTTATGTTGAGTAAGCTACCACCCCCACTGAACAACATCTCACCTCTCTGACAGCACGGAAGACCTTCTCCTCATGAGAGTCCATCTCTGTGAAGGTGCGGATCTGGGCCAGGTTGACGTTCTCACGGTAGCCCAGGGCCACGATCTCGTCAAAGGCAAAGATGAGGTCGAAGCAGTGCTCGGAGATCTCACTCTCCTCCAGCACGCGGCAGTACTCTGGGATCTACAGGTAGAGAAGAGAAGAGGAGACAGAAAGGAGGCAGACATGGATGAGCAAGGAATTATTCAAAGGCAAGGAAAGTTTATTCTCTTCTGAAAATTGAGCAAGTAAAATGTCTGCCTTTAGGTTTCTCCCATGATATGATAGTCTACTTTAAGATGAAAGCCCCATGCTGGATGAAAAAAAGGTTTTCAATTTGTACCACACATTTCGTATCATACCATTTCACACATGGTATGGCATGTCTTAGAACGTGGATTAAGTAGATTAGATTCTCACTTTTGATTAGATTTGCATGCCTTTCAAAGAGGGTGTGGAATTGTGTAAAGACTCTCAATGCACAGTATAGGGATCTAATCATTGATTTAGTTATAACACTTTATTTCAGCATACAGGCTAATGTCATCAGATTGGATCCAATAGCAAAAATGCCTTCACTGTCCACAATTACCATTCCCCTGTGCTTAATTAGACTGAGATGTGGATGGACGGTAGGGTAGCCTAAATGTCAATTTCCTGCAGCGCCTGTGGTGGTGTGGCTCATGCGGTGTGAAAACAAGTTTGCTGCAAAGAATGGGGCCTCAACTGTTTTTTTTCCATCAGGGCATCACAAAGCATGAAGATTAGGTGGCCACACAAAAGCAAATTTCCCAGGCAGCAAAATGCTATTAATATCCATCAGATTTTTTTCTATATGTTTGCAGGTTACATGTAACAATTGTGTATTTATTTTGTTTGTTCCATTTTCATTTATCAATGTCAAACATGTCTAGAAAATGGCATGAAGCCCTACAAAAACATCTTGCGTCTCATTAAGCCCATGTTTGCTGAATATTGTTTTAATCAAACCAGAGGGTTTGCTTATGTCCCTGTCTGATTCAACACATATAAGATTGTACAACAGACAGCCCTGATTTTACACACTGTACTCACTCCACGTCACCATGTTCCCTTTTTATGCTGATTGAACACAATCAGTTCAACTAAATTTGGTTTTAAAATAAGCTTCCAATATAAGGATACTCTCATAACAAAACTTCACATCAACCAAATCCGTTTCTGGCTTTTCTGAAATGGTAGGATGGCATCCATCATCCAAATCAACCCAAGATCACTGTCCAGTCGAGTAGAGAAGAGTAGAGTACAAATACTTCAAATGATCCAGAAGGAAAGGAAAGTGTTCAGTGGCATAAGTAAGCCTTACCGCACACAATAAGTTGTTCTGAAGTTACATGATCATATCAGATTGTGAATAAATTTGCTCCTCAGCATTCTGAAATGGCATTATGGCATGTGTGTCCAAATCAACCTGAGCCCTCTACAGTTTTGTACAGTAGAAATACTTGATTGATCCTGCAGGAAATTAATCAGATATATAGGACAGCATAAGTAAGGGTCCCTTTCAATATCCAGCCTCCCATACATTTGCATGTGGCCTTGTTATGCGAGACAAGATGTCATTGAGGATGGAAGTCATATTCAATATCTTGCAATTGCACAATTCAAAGGTTTTTCCATTTTCTAAAGCACAGGAAGTTAGATATGGGTCATTTCACGTGAAATCAGACACTTTGGGACCCGACCGACCCGGATTTCAATCATACTTGGTGTGCCTTTTCAGTAGCAAGGTAGCACCCCAGAACTGCATTGGTTTGAATCTGACACTAATATTAAGGGAGAAACAGACTAGGAAAGGTTCACATGTGAGGGTAGGACACTATACATTCAGCCTTGAATATATCAGTCAGTGTTAGTCACAAAAAGATGCCTGTGGTGTTGTTTGAAAGCTCTTTTCTGGCTCTACATATTACACAATCGCCTTGGAATACTTTCCTAGTCTGTTTCTCCCTTAATATTAGTGTCAGATTCAAACCAATGCAGTTCTGGGGTGCTACCTTGCTACTGTATGATCGAAATCCGGGTCGGTCGGGTCCCAAAGTGTCTGATTTCACGTGAAATGACCCATATTGAAGTCTTACCACGCGTGAGAAGAGCCTCAAGGTCTCCAGGTCCTCCAGGATGTTGCTGTTCTTGGTGGTGATGAGGACCATGTAGAGCTTCTCCAGCGGCTGGTAGACGTAGCGCACGCTCTCCGTCTCCACGAAGGTGTGCTGCTTGCCCGTGTTCATCAGCTTGGGGAAGGCCGCCAGAAGGCCCTCCACGCGCGTCCGTGTCATCTCCACAAACTGACGCGACACGATGGCCTTGCCGGCCTTGGTGCACACCGCCGCAGCCAACAGCACCTGAGCAGATGGAAAGAAAGAAAGAAAGAAAGAAAGAAAGAAAGAAAGAAAGAAAGAAAGAAAGAAAGAAAGAAAGAAAGAAAGAAAGACAGAGGAAATACCCGTTCAGCATCACTACACTGTTCAATTACAAGGAGCAGCTAGTGTTTGAAATCATGTTATCTCTGTGAAAAAGACCACAACAAGGCTGTTGTGGCAGATATTCGGCGACCAGAAAGAAAATCTGTTGCGATAATACAAGAAGCATTAAAGCGAGTGCTAAGATAGCCAATCAGAACATTTAACATCCTTGAATGTGACTGAACACTCTGTCCTTTTACATAATGGGCGCCATGAGCTACCAAGAGCACTGCTATTTGGGCAAATATCAGCAAAATCAGCATTTTGATTTTGGAATGGAAATATCTAACAAAATGAACCCAATTCCAGTTGCCCGCATGTCATCTTAGAATTCAGATTTTTAAGATTGTGTTTAAAGGGCATGTAAAGCGTTTTATTTAAAAAATAAAAAATAAAAGAGTTCACTGTAGGGTTTGGGGTTTGCTACTCCTTGTATTCTTGATCCTGGAAGCTGCTTGTGATATTTCTGACATATGTATCGATTTTGGACCATAATATTTTCAATATCTTTTCCGTGTGAGCATGAAGGGAGTGAGTTACTTACCCAGCAGTTAATTTTACCATTGCCATCAAAATGAGACTATTTCTTCAACCGTGGCAAATTACCACACATCAATTCAAATTCCAAATATTCAATATCAAATTTAATACAAAAAATAGCACATTGTCTTTCTAATCATGACGCCCAATGGTCTTACCTCTGATGCCAACTAAGCCCCCACCGACTTGAATAAAGCATGTTCTGCGGGACACATGGTCAACTAAAATCTACTACCAACTGAAGTGTTTGAGAACCTCATTGATGGGAATCTCATCGATGTATCCACTCTCCATATTGACAGTTCATGACATCTCAGCATCGGACTAGACAAAAATAATGTGTGCACAACAATGCCCCACGACATCTTCAACTATCTCCAAGGCCCATTTCATCACTCCAAGGCAAGTGTCGCTATCTGACCACTCAACTGCACGAGATTACAGCAGTATGTGCCAATGCCATTTGCAATTTGACACTGTCGTTCACTCAGTGGAAATGTTTTACTCGACAGGTAAACCGACCCTTAATTACAGTAAATCACTAAGTAACTAATTATTCAGCCAATAGGCCTACAATGAGTTTCCACAAAACAGAATGGTTGTGCTCTGCTTCAGTTTAACCAACTTGTCACTGCTTCTTATATAATGACACAATTCTGTATCATGCAGAAATGCTTACACTTCTATTCTAAACACAAATTGTGCCGTTTTGTTTAACTGTTAAGCTGGTCCCAAACAACCTAACGTTTCACTGTTCCCTCATGCTAGTGTATGATGTACTTTTTTAGGTGGAGGCCTTCAAAGGCTGGGAGGTGCAAGGTGTCTTTTCATTTAGCATCAGTGCAGGGCTCGGAGTCCCTTGTTCATTTTGCAGACAAGGTAGCTCTTTCCAATCATTTTCGAGGGCATTATGCATGTGAAACAGTGATATTCTTATTTTATCAAGCAGTACTACTAGGGCCAGTAGTTTGTCCGACACTTCCAAAAAATATTGCAAACACAGCTCCCCTAGTCTCTTGAAACAATTAAAAATTGGGCTCGTGATCATGATATGATATACCATGGAGACAGAGGACGCCCCCTTCCTTGTTTAGGAAACAACAGTGCATCATTCAGGGCAACAACCGTGTCCTATTTTGTTTTAAAGGCCAGAACTAATAGAGCAATCTTTAAAAGTCAGTATGCTTAAGTCACAGTGTCACTGACACATCCAATGCAAGGTTAGGTTGTTTCTTCAATCCATAACCTACTCGCAATGCATATCGTGCATTCAAATTGATAAGGAGTGAACACATTAAGTCACATACAGCAACATGATGAACAGTAATAAATGCTTGAAATATTCCATGTGTGTGTGATAAGGAAAAATGTCCAACTTTGATGGCTAGAGTTAGCTTTGTAGCCTGGCTAAAAGGCAATGCTAGGTATCCTGTTCAGTGTCATCATCATTATTCATGACATAATTTGTCAATGCATACTGACGAGAATACTTAAAAACCCCTGTATGACAATAATGCCCAGTTCTTGCGAAATAGCGCTAGCAATGTAGTTTAAATGATCAAAATCAATAAGCTTTGTAGCCGAGGCCTACCACTGCGGCTTGCTAGCAGACGTGACATAAACTATCAGCAGTGAATGGACAGCTGACATTAGCTGAACATACGAAGCTCGCAATGCTCCGACTAACAACTGAAAATACATAACAAACGTAGGAAAGACATTGATCTGCTTGCAAACTAGAGTCCCTGATATATCACTGTCTAGTCACAGATGTGCAGAGAAATGTAGAACAAGATGCAAAATAGCTTACAATCAAGCGATAGCAGGTGGCTAGCTAGCTACTTCGCTTTGCGTACCAGCTGAAAAACCGGAACATATTTCAGTGACATGTAACACATCAATGACCAATTAACCACTCACCATTTTCCGTCAGTGTTTTCACTTGCGATATACAATGTCCAATGCCCTCGGTCACTTTTAAATTATAACCAACTTCTCTGGAAACTGGAGGAAAATATCTGCAGTTCTCCCTCGACTGCTTATCCGCAGCTCAATATGGCAGCGCCTCTAAGCCACGTCTCCAACCGGAAGAAGCCAGTCAGCAAGGTAAAAGGGCAGGTTCCAAAACTGAACATGTGGAAGTTTCGGCATCAGCATTGAAAACACCGTGATGGTCTATCTGGTGGCCATACTGTCATATTCATGTACAATATTTGATACTAATGCGTTTGGTAGTGTCATGGAGGAGTACTGAGAGACCCAACAGGGCATCTCATTTTAGTTGTGTACAACGCTGCCATTTCACTAACGTTGCCCATCTACATTCAACGAAGCATTCCAATTCTCATTATCGTTATCATGGGTGCTAAATATTTAAAATGTGCCGCAAAATGAGCCACTTCTGGTCTCGCAAAACAGCCACTGCTGCAGGTTGCACTCTCTCGAGAGTGTACTTCAATCAAACTCCACTCCCACCACTGCACCGAAGGGCATACCCGAAATTCATAGGCGGAAGTGGAGTGAGTAGTCTTCGAGGTCACACGCCACCACTACAGCGTCTGTAGATGATGGGTGGCCGGCGAGGTTGTGCATTCAGCTAGCAACTTCTTACATAGGGCAACTTATCCATTTTGCCTGGGCTATTTGTTTATGAGAACAACCAGATCATAGTGCCATTGTCAGACCATTCGTAGGAGGATGGAAAAGCCAGAAGAGGCACACAATTCCTTGGTGAGTGTTCAGCTAGCTAGTTAGCAATGTGTTTTTCGGGACAGGAGCACGAGCAAGCTGGGGTATCTGCCACTATTGCAATTGGACAGTGGAGCTGTCAGTCCTGACATCAAACGATATCATTGGCAAATCTTGTATGAATGAGGTATGGATACGAGTGTTACATAGGTTGTATATTATGTCAACGCTCTACAACAAGGTGATAACCGGTACTGAGATTTGGGGCAATTTGTTTCCTCGTAGTCGGTTTCTTATGAATAAGCTCTACAACCTTCCCCGAAAAGGAACAGGCAAGAAAAGACAAGGACTGTAATGGATGCCTGACAAACACTGTGTCCATCTTGATTATTATGTATGAACTTCAGACTCGGAAGTGTAACAGCATAACCTACTGAACCATGCTATTATATTGTTATTACCGGTATATTGTTATTGCTGCCAGGCCAGGCGCTTGAAGTCACAGTTGAGTAAATGGAAATAACTCAAGATGAATGGTCTGACCTGTCAGGCTAAGTTGACGGTGCTTATTACAACACAATTTGCTTTCAAGCCACCCGATGAAGTTGGGGAAAATTAGAGACCAAAGTAAAATGGTGCAATCTTTCAAGGTTAGAATGGTATTGAGAGGTACTGTAGGTCACGAGATAAGAAATATGACACAACAAGATACCCCCAGACGGTAGCAAACGAGCTGGCCTGATACATCATGTATGTGTTATGTCGCCCTCTGCCCACACCTCTGCCATACTTACAGATAGGCCCACAGATGGAATGAATTGGCATGCTCAGCTCAGTTTATCAGTAGTGGTCAGGGTTATGGGTTGGGTAGGGAGGAAGGGCTAGGGAGAGAGAAAAGTCATCCTCTCTTGGACTCTCTCTCAGACCTTCAGGAAACAGCTACAACTGCAATAGGTTCAGCTCACAACTCACTCTTGAGTACACATCACCTTCTAACTGAACATCAACCATGGAAAACGGATTGCACGAATATACTGAGGTGTGTTTCAAGGTATTTATGAATGTTAGCAGTGAATCTGTGTAGTGCTTTAGAATACAGTGTCATTTCAGTGGATGGAAAGGGTTTTAACACTCCCCCTCTTTTTTTCTCCTTTTTTTACTTTCAGGAGAAGGAAGGAAATGGGAATGCCAATCATGTTATTCGGATGGGGACCAGGAAAAGTCAGGTACGGAGCATCAATTTACGTTGTTTCCCTCCTTTTTATGCACTTGACTAAAGCAGTCAGTGACATGACACCAACAGACACACCAGTACTATTTTTGTAACCATTACAACAACAAAAACTGTTTTTTTAAATAATTTGTTTGGTTTTTAGGAATCCCATTGGTATTTGAGTTTGGTGCATTGTTTTTTGTTATCAATTTCGTCAATCTGTCTTGAGAACAGCAGTTGAGGGTCCGGGGATAAAATACGTTAATAGAGGAGGGTGTGCCAATGAGGGTGTGATGGTCTGATTAGAGACTGGCTGTCATGTGTGAGAGCAGATACAGCCACACAGTCCGCCACTAGTGTAGCACATTGACCAACGGGGCAGAAAGAATGAATGAATGAATGAACGATTGAACGATTGAATGATCGAATGCCTTTGGAACATCTTGGCTGCACCGTCCTGAACCTTTATGAATTTCGAGGAGTTAACAGCACAGTGGCACTTCCAATCAAATTATCACAAAGTCTGAATTGAACAGATGCAGAATGCATATATTCAGCCACACCTCATCTTGGGAAAGTGAAGATAAGAGGCATTTCATATTAGGATT
This sequence comes from Engraulis encrasicolus, assembly GCF_034702125.1. Classification (NCBI taxonomy): domain Eukaryota; kingdom Metazoa; phylum Chordata; class Actinopteri; order Clupeiformes; family Engraulidae; genus Engraulis; species Engraulis encrasicolus. The sequence goes on from NC_085863.1 coordinate 39,652,572, forward strand.
CACAGAAAAATATTAGTCTTTTAGTCATTTGTTATTTCATTGTGTAACTCAGGTCTAGCTTCAGTTCCGTTAACATGGCTTTCTGAAGCGGAATTCAGTCTAGCCAAGGAGTGAATAGAGGGAGTGTTTGTGACTGATGACATCAACTGTGCGCTACATTTGAATTGAAGTATGCTGTCAGGGGTAGAACCTAGGTAATTGCTTATGTCATGACCGGACGTTAGGGATTGGGTAAGGCAAATTTGTTTTTTTCATCCTGTTGTTTTAGACTTCAGTAGAGTCTACATCTCCAGGAAGAAAATGTTTTTCATAGTAGCAAAGCTGAACCTCTGCAAATTGTAGGACGAGAGGTTGATTTGCCATCCAACTTAGTTTTACATGCTTCATTTATTAATTAGCTTGTTTTTCCCCCTTTCTTTCACTTTGTGCAGCTGGCCCGTATCCAGACAGATTATGTCAAAGAGAAGCTGATGGAACTGCACCCAGATGTGAAGTTTGAAATAGGTGAGAGGTGATGTGTCTTGACTATGGAAATAATGTAGAGTAGAGTAAAATAAAATGTATTAATTCCGAAGGAAATTAAGGTGTCTAGTAGCATACACACATAGAAATTCTTTTAAATATAGTATTAAACATTCACATATAGGGATGCAAACGATTAATCGATTAATTGACTTTAATCGATCAATGCGTTAATCGATTAAAAAATCATTAATCACAATTAATCAACATTCAACTGACAAGAGATCCAGGTGAAATGGGCATGTGAAGAGTGTGTGTGAAGAGGGGCGTGAATAGTGGGAATATTTAAATCACCTTTGGATTAAGGAATTGAAATAGAATTCATTTAAATGTGGTATTTTATCTCACTTTTTAATTAAAATGTTTAGACTTAGTAGTTTTTTTTTTAGAAACATTGAGATCTCGGTGGGGGGGGACGCCGCTTATCAATTAATCGTAAGTCGATCAATAAGACTATCAACTAATGATTAATGAATTAATCGATAATTTGCATCCCTATTCACATATTAAAAGTCTCTCAGTGAAGTAATGTGACCATTTCCCCACCAGTAGTTTACTCCTGTACATTGAACTATGTTTTATATCTCAAAGTCAAGGAGAGTCCCGAGGCAACACTGCTATTTAAAGTTTTATTTCTTTTCACACGCACCGACGCATTTCGACTCATGCAGGAGTCTTTTTCAAGGTTTAAAGTTTTATATCTACAGTGTCTGAATTCTGTTTCTGATGTACTACAAATGAATCATGTGCCTTGTGTAGCCAGGATAACACAGCCTTTTAGACAGTCTAACGTGTTGAGGTTGCACAGGAGAAATCAGCTAATCAGCAGTCTTGTGCATGACGTATTTGCTGAAGAGTGAGAAGTGCAGGCAATTGTTCTAGAAGAGGCTGTCCGACTCATTTCAGTGCATGTCCAGAACACATTCACTCTTCTTTCTGCTTTTGTCTAGAGTATATCCCAATACACACACTCTCACTCACTCTCTCTCTCTCTCTCTCTCTCTCTCTCTCTCTCTCTCTCTCTCTCTCTCTCTCTCTCTCTCTCTCTCTCTCTCCCAATGGATTTGCTACCCTCCTTCTCTGTGCTTTCTCTCTCTCTCCGTCTCCTGTTGTCTCCGATTCTATTGCCCTGATTCTGTACTTCCGCCTTTCTCTCTTTAAGACAACGGAGACACTGTACGTCAGCGCAAAGTGCATTCATCATTGTGCCGAGGCACAGACAGCACTTTGGCTGTCCAGGGAAAAGTAGGATTATGGGTGAATGATGTCAGAAATGAACTCAATGAGTGCTGTTCCAATTGAAATGTATACTGTACTGTCTCCCCTTTCTAGTTGCCATGTCCACAATTGGAGACAAAATCCTGGACACTGCTTTGTCGAAGGTACAACGGATGACGTGATCTCACTGCTATTCATTGGTTCATTGTAAAAATATGCATTGTAGAAATTCTCAATACATGAGTTGTCCATTGCAACCTTGATGCATGGATGCATGATCCATTGTATGCATTTATAATTTTATAGCGTAGTATTTCATAGTTCCTTGTGTTGGCCATTGTTTCCCCTCCTAGATTGGAGAGAAGAGCCTGTTTACCAAAGAACTGGAAAATGCACTTGAAAGGAATGAGTAAGTCTAAGAAGACCCCATTTTAATTCTTTAATATTGCATGCATGGCAAACTATTGCATGGGTATATATACCGGTGGTAACAAGGATTGTTATTACCGGTATGTGCGGTAGTGCCCCCTCTTGTGGTAGTGTTTGTCGTTGAGCAAAGCTTGTGGTTTGTAACCTGAATGAAAGAAGCACTAAACTATTATACCAGTATCTAAATTTGGCAAAAACATGCCCCACCTATACAAATGCTAACTTCGTTGAAAATCAATTACATTTTCTTGAACAAAATACATTTAGGTAATGATCAAGGGGTCCGTTACACAAACATAATACTACATTTATTTGAAAGGTTTATTTTTCATTGCTGTAAACTTGTTCACCCCTGTGAAACCTACTGTCCTGAGGACAGACATCATCATTTTACTTAAATACATTTATTATTTTGTTCCTTTAGGGTTGATATTGTTGTGCACTCTTTGAAAGACCTTCCCACCACATTACCCCCCGGGTTCACAGTTGGAGCTGTATTAGAGTAAGTGACGTTTCCATGTCAACAGTCTGTGTACTAATAGGTGTATGTCTGTGTGGTGTATACAACTTTATATTAAAGTGTGACTGAAATATTTAAATGTATTTTTTTTAATCAGGCGTGAAAGTCCGTATGATGCTGTGGTGCTGCACCCAAAACATGCAGGGCTGTCTTTGGAAACGCTGCCAGAAAAAAGGTATGAACATGAATGCAAGACTGCATTGATCTTTTTATAGGATTAAATTAAAAGAATATGTGCAGTATGTGTGGTCGTCATATGTGCCATACGCGCCATCATACTTATAAAAGGTATTTCAAGTGTAGTGACTTCAAAGCAAAGCTCACTTGAGTGGTTTTCTGTGCAAAACTGACTAGTAGCAACCAGCTTCAAAGACAACAGGTCAAACTGTGTGTATGGCAAGGGGTCTGGTGATTCTTTTCCAAGCAGCCAATTGGTCCAAGATCTAATCTGCCAACCAGACTGAATAGAAGTTCGTAGAACAAAAGTCTTTTGGGCAGTGGGAACGGTAATTTATCTTCTAACAGACACTTTAAAAAAAAGATCATTTAACACTTTGTTGTTACTTTCTGTGGCGTGTAGTGCTTTTAAACATGCTAATAACAAACGAAAAAGGCACGGGCTTGTAATTTCAATACACATCATTGTTTTCTAATGGACATGTGGTTATTGGAAAAGACCCATCGTCATTGTGACACAGCGCACAGTGCTGATTGAGTAAAATAAAGGTTGCGTTCATACCTCACCTCAGGGAAACCCAACAAGCTCCCCAAGGCGCTTAATATATACAAGTAATTTGGTTTCTAAACCAGTGGACAGTTTAAGAGTCATCGTGAAAGACAGTCCTAGGTTAAGGGAAAACTTGTCAGTCCTAGGTTAAAGAAGCAAAGCTGCTACCACTTTTTCCCTCTGACAATGATGACTTCACTCTGCCATTCATCAACATCTATCAGCAAACTCAGGGCTGGTTGGATTAAATTTGTGGCTGGTTTTATACTTTCTAAGCTCAGGATTGTCCGATCTGGCAGAAGGAACTGAATTTTGTTGTTGCTTACATTCCTGTCTCTGGCCACCATCCATCTAATTATGGTTGCTGAATAGTCCCAGAATTGCCTTTTTTGTAGTTGAACAAATATCTTGAACAAAGGTCTTTCACTTAGTTGAACATTTATTTATTTATTTTTAACAGTAGCACCATCAGGGTGGCCGCGGGTCCTTAAAAAGTCTTAAAAAGTCTTAAATGTCATTTTCGCCAAATAAGGCCTTGAAAAGTCTTATTTTGTCTTAAATTCCCAACCCAAATGTCTTAAATTTGTGGAACTTAATTTAGGGAGGAATAATTATGTCAGCCATGTGATGAACTTCGCGACGGAAATCGGGAGTTGTAGCCATGTAGTGTAAATTAGAACGCATTATTGAATTTTATTTAGTGTAAAGTTTCATTGTGTTTAGTCTTGTATTTTGAAATGGCTACATTAATGTAAATAACCAATTGGTTTTTGTGCTTCATTTGAACCTGTGTATGATCTTGCGAGTTGGTCTTAATTTTATTTGGAAAATGGTATTGAAAAGTCTTAAAATGTCTTAATTTTGACTTGCTAAAACCTGTAAACGCAGCGAGTTGGTCTTAATTTTATTTGGAAAATGGTATTGAAAAGTCTTAAAATGTCTTAATTTTGACTTGGTCAAACCTGTAGACACCCTGACCATGCATGATGATATCTGATGCCACACATTTCACCTGGAATGCATCATGTTCCTTTTGTTGAATGACCAAATTTCACCATTCGTACCAATACGTGCATAGTTTGAAAGCAAAACTGGTTTGTGATTTCAGCCAGGCGTAGTGCACTTTATGGTCATCAACTGCAACATAGCATTTCAGGACTTTCTGTAACTCTTACTTACTCTGGAACTCTTAAAGATGTGCAAACGGTTACTGTGCAGGTAAAATGATCATTTTTTGCCTTACAATGGTTTCTTCTTCCTTCTCTCTCCATAGTGTGATCGGCACGAGTTCACTGCGCCGTGCTGCTCAGCTGAAGAGAAGGTTCCCTCATCTGGAGTTTGAAAGCATTGTATCCTTACTGACACATAAGCGCCATTGACCCCCAATATTTTACTCTAAAAGCAAGCTGTGTGTGTCTGTGGTCTTCAAGTTCAGTTTTATTTTTATTGCGTATTTTATGCAGCAGAAGCTGACCAATGCCATAAATGGAATAAAATGAAGTGAAATTAATTATAATGTAACAAGAAATTGAATTTGGTCTTACGATGGTCACTAACCTACATTGTGAATGAGGGATTGTGAAGTAATACAGTACGTTAGTTACCAATAATTTAACACGTGGCTTTATTTTACTCGGGGAACAAAGCAATCAGACTGATTTATCAGTTCTTTGTAGACGTTTACACATTGTGTTTACAATCCTTTAAGTGCCTTCTTTAACATGGCGTACCAGAGAGGGAACCTGAACACTCGTCTGAAGAAGCTGGATGAGAAGGATGACTATGCAGCCATCATCCTAGCTGCCGCTGGCCTGAAGAGAATGGGCTGGGAGAACCGGATCAGCATGGTAGGCACAATGGCTGGAGACACATCTGACGTCTTTTTACTTTACTGTATATTAAGTATGTAGCAGACAGTTTCATTCAAAGTGACTGACAGGAAACAGCTCAGTGTAAGTTGACAGTCCTGGGGAAATGGGGGAAGGATGTCCCTCAAGAAAAAGACTTATGTGGCTTTGAATTATTACAAATCTGATATAGTCATGTCATTTATTAACATCTTATTTGTCTGATGTGCCCACAGATCCTTGAGCCAGCTGATTGTATGTATGCTGTTGGCCAGGTAAGTGTTATGTAGAAATTAGTGTTTGTGTGTAACCTTGTTTTGGTTAGCAGCTGTCGAGTGGTTGGCACACACACAATTTTCAGTTTAAAGGAAACACCTGTGAGAGCAGCTGTTAACCGTTCAAAACACAACCTTCTCGCAATGTTGGATTTAAATGTGTGCATGATGTAATGATTTTATAAGCTGGCTGTAACTACAATGTAGGTGTTTGGATATACATTACATGTCGAAGTCAAAATGCATCTTTGTTATAAATATCTCATTTGAGACACTTGAAGTTTTATTGTAAATGTTTGCAGACATTGTATTTAACAACAGATGTCTGCAGAAGAAAGACATGTTGGTTCTCTCATGGTAACTGAGTAACCTGGTAACCCGCTAACCTCTTTATCTTGCAATAGGGAGCTTTGGCGGTAGAGGTTCGAGCACGGGACCGACACATACTCGACATGGTGTCTGTGCTTCACCATCACGATACCGTACTTCGCTGCATTGCAGAAAGAGCTTTCCTTCGACATCTGGCAAGTGAAACACAAATGCATAGTCTAGTAAACTAGGCCAAACCCGACCAGTAGAATATAACTACCGTCTACTGAGTTGGTCTTGCCTTGCACCATAGGCATAATCATAGTTGGGCTATGAATCTGGCTTGGCTTTGTCCTCTAATTACAAAGCCCTGTCTAGTGCAGCAAGTCAGTGGGACGGCTGTAGCATGGTGGCTGTGCCTATGGTGCAAGCCCACACTAAAACTTGGAACAAAATGACCTACATATGACTTGACTCAATGTTTTACCCTAATTTTTCACCTATCAGGAGGGAGGCTGTAGCGTACCCGTCGCTGTGCACACGGAAGTAAAGGATGCGCTGGTAAATATTCCACCAATTAAATCCAATGACTTTATTTTTTACTTTGGTTGATCCATTCATTTTGAGGGTGTTATTCTCATGACCGTTTGCATTGTGTGGTCAGCTGTGTTTGACAGGGGCAGTGTACAGCCTGGATGGTGCAGACATGTTGAAGGAGACCATGCAGATTAGCATCCTCCCAGACAATGAGGTAGGCTTTCGTTTCTTATGTCTAATATTGAGCTTAATATTCATTTTTGGCCTTTCTTCTACATTGTTCTTACCTCTTCTGTTTCTTCAAATCTAGTCGTGTGTGTGTGTGTGTGTGTGTGTGTGTGTGTGTGTGTGTGTGTGTGTGTGTGTGTGTGTGTGTGTGTGTGTGTGTGTGTGTGTGTGTGTGATTTCAGTACCTTATATCATATGTGCACTGTTTACATGGTAGAGATTCTCTGAGCACTTTCCTAATGAAGTCATGTGTAAGAGCACCTACTAATATGCATACCTTTGTCATTTCTTCTCATGGTAAAGTGTTTGGTGCCGCACCTGTTCTTGCTTGATGTGCACGCTTCCTCTCGTTTTGAAAGTTGATTAATTTGCCTGTTTGCATCACATCAGGTGCCTCAGGTCTCTGATGACGGTGCCCATGTCGGGGTCACTGCATACAACATATCTGAGTCCTCCCAGGCTGCTGCTGAGAAGCTTGGGGTGGACCTGGCTGAGTTGCTGCTGAGTAAAGGAGCTAAGGACATCCTGACCACTGCACGGCAACTCAACGACGCCCGATGAGTCCTCTATCTATTCCCATGCCATGAAGCCAGATCGGAAACATGGCGTTGAGGCCACACAGTGCTTTCATCTGTACTTAAAATCTGCCCACTTACTTTGCTGCAGCTCTAAGCGATATAAAATTAAGTGTAATGGCCTCTTGAGACTGCAGATGAGAAAAGTCAGCTAGTCTTTTTTTCTTTACAGATGACAACTGTGGCCACTCAACGTCTTTCTTAGCTTTAATCTTTAGTCCAAACACTGAAGGTTTAATCAACCATATTGGCAAAGTTACAGGTATCCTCAGGGCAGACGTATCATACTCCACTGTCTAACAAAACAGTAAAGAAAGAAAACAAGTCAAGTGGGAAATAAAAGGGTGTCCACAGTTCCAAAAACATGGATTTAGGAACAAGCACTGTTAATTCAAAATGGTAAACCTAACACCAGAGCCCAGTATGTGGCAGTGAGAAAACCATGAGACTGCCATAGTTGGTTTCTCATTTCACAGGTTAAAAATCATCCAAGCTTGTAACCAATTCATGTTTTTGGACAAGCCCTTATTTTTCCTATACCTCATTTTGATGTCATTTAAACCGTTGCTTTCAAATTCATTTGCCAATCCTGAACAGGTTTAAAAGCCTGCTTTGAGTCCATTAGTTGTGCTTTGAGTGTCGTCTGTGTTGTCCATTTTGACATTTTAGCTACTTATTTATGACTGAGGGTACACTGTTGTATATAGTGTAAATGAGGCAATAGAAAGTATTTTAGACGTCAATGACTTGTCAGTGGACAATGCCTTATATCATATGTGCTTACATGGAGCCTTGTATCTTTTTAATAAAATCTACTTAATTTCATTACTGCCTCTTCATTTGTTGAAATCTTGCACTCTTGGATCAGGAATATTTTTAAATGTTCCACCACTAGCTAATTTAGCAAGTAGATGTTAAGGGGTGGAAAGGAATTAATTACATTTACTCAAGTGTTTAATTGAGTGGCTTTTATGAGTATGATTAAGTAGTTTTTAAAATTAATAATTTTAATTGTAGGATACTTGAGTAGCCTATATTGACCCAAATACTTCACTCATTAACACTGGAATAGCATTTCCACTATTTTACTTGTCATTCTCTTGAACAATGCATTGACTGATGCCTGGTTCAAGCAAAATAAAGGTTATGGAGGTGTAATTCGAGAGGAAAGCTTATTAAAAATTAACAAATACTTTTGTTTCGCTTTATTTTCACGTAGAACGATAGGGTCCTTCACTTTTCAGTGAAAAGTTAAAAGCAAAAGTAAAGAATTTCATTTGATAAAAAGGTGAACGCTTTCCACCTTTAGATGTTAGACTACATCTCACTAGCTACACACACACTCAAACCAAAATGGCTTGCAAGTTTTTCTACCACCCACCAAACTGTTTATCAACATTTGGCCGTTTTCAGAGCCCTGGGTGAGGCATAATACCGCTATTCCTACTTACATACCGTGTGCAACTTCATAAGAAAATTAGCTCTAGAACTAGTTCTACTCCAAGCATTTGGCTCGAGTTTTATCACCCCGCCCCCCACAATAGACAAAGGTGCAGACCTACTTTTGCCTCCATTCAATTTGCACATTTAAAAAAAACCAATTAAATGAAGTTAACCAGGGTTCATCTTAAATACCCAATAATTCGTTTGATGCACAACTCTACTAAATGCATTTAGGGCGCGAGACCCGCCATTGGCATAAATAAGGCATACAGACAGGGGTTAAGTAAAAGTAACGTTTTAATGTCACACTGAATATAAAAGCGCATTACAAACACAGAAGCAACAATAATCAGAGAACCATAGTGAAGACACCACGAGGGCCTTTACGGATTTAAGAGTCCAATGTCCTTCAAAGACCACGCCATTTAATACTCCTGCGACTGCGAGGAGCCCTTCTTGCCCGCCTTCCCTGAGCTTGGGGCAGCCTGTCCAGTCTTCTTCGGCAGCAGCACAGCTTGAATGTTGGGGAGCACGCCACCCTGTGCGATGGTCACGCCGCCGAGCAGCTTGTTCAATTCCTCGTCATTTCTCACAGCCAACTGCAGGTGACGGGGGATGATACGGGTTTTCTTGTTGTCCCTTGCGGCGTTTCCAGCCAACTCCAGAATCTCAGCCGTGAGGTATTCGAGGACAGCAGCCAGGTAGACGGGTGCACCAGCACCGACACGCTCCGCATAGTTGCCTTTCCTTAGCAGACGGTGGACACGACCGACTGGAAACTGCAGTCCGGCACGGGAGCTCCTGGTCTTGGCCTTGGCGCGGGCCTTTCCTCCGGTTTTGCCTCTTCCAGACATGTTATTGGGTGTCTTCTTGGTCTTCGCAGTTAAAAGCGTGATACCTCTTGAGGTTCTCGTCGTCTGCTTTAACCCGGAAGAGGTGCAACCGTCACTTTATTTAGAAACGAAGGCCCGCCTGGCGTTGTGATTGGTCCTTGGATAAACGTACAACCAAAACACACAATTCATTGGCTGTATGAAACATTGCGTCACCACCGAGGCCCAACCTAGAGTGAAAATAAAGGCAAAGGAGAAAGGTGATTGGAGAATACTGTGGTCAATCTATTTGAGCGGTAAAGTTATACCAATTAAACGCCTTCCCTCACAATTTCGAAGCCGTGTGTGTTGTTGAGAGTTGCATGTGTTCACTTCAATTCTTTTTTTCATCTTTGACCTAGATGTTAGTTCTCTGTAAAGTAAGAATGAGATGCAAAACAGAACAATTGTGTATTTCAATGCGTGTCTTTGCGTGCGAAGTTCTGGGAAACCATACATCTGTATTAAAAAAAAACTTTCAGTGATGATAGCTTTCAATTTCAGCTTTTCAAATTTTAAAATGTCCTGTTACATTTGGGTGTCAAATTGGAAAGTTTCTAGCCCACTGAAAACTTGAAGCTCACCAGCGCAGAAAACATCCTGTCCACTTCTAATGTTTCCCTCCACTCTGAACTCTGAACCCTCCCCCAGGCCCTAGCCTTGTGTTTTTGTTTTCAGTTTTCTTCCAACTTGAAAACATCTCAATTAATTTGTTTATGCGCAGTATAGCACATGTAGGCTATTAAAAGAGTCCATCAAAAAAACAACAGTCATCACAGGGTATTTTTGTTGGCCTCAATGGCTCAGTCTCTCTCTCCCCCCCCCCCCCCCCCCCCTCTCACACTTTACCATGATAAGCACCCCCATATACTGGTAGATTCCAGCCAAGGCCCTCCTCATACCAAACTATTTTTCCTGTGCACCCCCTTTCAGAACCATATGTCTGTGTGCGTCAGTGCCACACAGGGATTTATAAAATAACAACTATTATAGTAGTAGGCCTCATGTTCAGAGATGGAACAGATTTTGTAGTTTTAACTATTGGGACTATCGTTTATCTTATCTTTAATTTGGAGTACATTCATTATTCAATTATTTATTTTGTTTATATACTTTTCCTGCCAACTTGCTGACCGACATTATCACCCCCTCACGACCCCCATGCAGGGGCCTACCAAGGAGTTTCAAGTCAAAGTCACCTGCTCCCTGGAGTTGGGCCAGATATCACAATGTATGAGTTGTCTCCATTATCCTAACTCCCATCCTCTTGTGTTCTTGTGGCCTTGTGATGTGGTCCAAAAGGCGCTACCAGCAAAAACATTTCACTGTTGACAACTGACAGGCCTGCAGCACACAACTGAAGCACCACAGCATGACGTATACAATTTTTCTGCAGGTTTTTAAAAAATAATTTATTGAAGATAAATTAAACAACAAAATGACCACATTGTCATATAAAGTATCAACATTTACAGCTGGGCAAAAGCTCTGCAATATTATTTGGCTTCCTCCTTCATTAACATTCAGAGCAATGTTTTTGTTCTTTTATTATCAAGAATTTATTTTATATATATGTTTTCATCGTTCAGTGACAAGCAGAACATTTTTGAGTAACAAATGCTATGTTAGATATCGGCATCTAGACACAGTAGCCATGCAAGACCTGATTTAATTCACCTGGTGAAATAGTACAGAACCACCACCTGTACTGTCTTCCTCTGCCATCTGTCTGGCAAAGACAGAGTCCGCTCAGACTCAGCGCAGTCCATAATAATAAGTAGCCCTCGACAATGGAACACTGCATCTGAAGGGGATTTAGCTAGGGGACCAAGGAGCCCAAGAAACATTTTTTTTTTTTTTTACATTTGCAAGCTAATAAAAACACGTTTTCTTATGCTATACTTTAACTGATCAATGGGTTACACTTAATTTTACAGTCTCTTCTACATGAATTATGTAAAGTGCAACAAAATATGTAACAACATGTAACATTATGCGCTTGCACTGCACCCAAGGGTTATGGTTAGGGTTTGGTATGTACAGTGTATAAGTACACAACATTACATATTGATGCATGGCAGATACACTGAAAAAGAGAACGTAAAATTCAGTGTCATGATGCCTGTTACAGTATCTGCACCATAGAGTACACTGTAACAAAAGTGACAATGCGTCATCATAGGGAATGGGTTAGAATCTGGATTGGGGTTTAGGGATTGGGGTTTCACTGCAGAATGTTACCAGTTGTTCTATTTTTTTTGATACACCGTTTCTAAACGATATTATTGTCAGTTTGTTCAAAGAGAATAAAACAACCCCAACCCCAAACATAGCAAGACATTATCTCAAATTATTTTTTGTACAAGAGAGTGAAGAGGGTGTCGTGCATGCACTAAGAGAAGGAAGGTTATTGCGATATGATGGTCACCTGCAATGGAAACTGATGAACTTTAATGGATATTTTGAACGTAAAAAAAACAAAACATAATGGCTACCATAACATTCATTAAAAGATTTCACCTGAGGTAAATGAAAACAACAACAACATTTTCCAATGATTTTGGGGGTTATGTCTGGATTTTTGTATTACCCCTGAATGTTCGATTTAAGGTGATTAGATGATCGGGATTTATTTATATAAATAAAAAATATTCAAGAATATATATACTTCATACGTAGTTTACTTAAATAATTCCCTTTAAATTCTAATTAATTTCTTTACAACCTAAATACACACACACACACCAACATAGAAGAGTTATGTTATTCCCATTCTTGGTTTTGAGAAACAAAAAAATCGTCCAAGAACATGTTCATCAGCAACAAAGAAAACCATCAAGATCACTTTTACTTCATTCAAAGGCTGGATATTTGTTCAGTAGACTATCTACTAAAATCTACCACAGAAAATGAGCACACATTGGATTTTTTTCAAAACCACAGATCAAAAAACTGAAACAAAAAAGCCAAAAAGAAACCGCAAACAGAACAGAAAATTAGTGTTTCTGAGGGTAAACATTATAAAATAAATGCATCTAGAAGCTCTCTAGTGTTGTAAACAATTCAAAAGTCCAAAGTGCAATTTGTCAAATAAATAAAACATACACAGGAACTGCCAAATCATTCTCAAGTTAATCCACTCCTTCTTTGCTCTAAGCTGTACACTAGTTAAAACACTTATTCTTCCTTAAAGTTACAAGAATTTCATGTTACTCTTAGCAGACAGAGACAGTATGAACTGAGCTAAACACAACAACAATCAATACGTCTTTCAATGACCAAAATGCTTCCTCAAAACCTTGGAATCTCAGATATAACAGAGGGACTATGACATTGTGGGAGTGCTAACCTAAAGGCAACCAGTCTTGTTTTCTTTTTTTCTATGATAAAGGCCAACCAAAGGGAGGGGGCTGGGGAGACGGGATTGATGGAAAGTGCTCTTATGCGTGCCTTCAGAAGACCGTGTCTCACTGGGGCAAGAGTCAACATCCGCATTTCATTTTGCGACTGAAGTCTGAGCTTGTGAAAGCCCGCAATTCACACTTGTCCCTTTCTTCTTCCTACAGCAGTGGCAATGTCCCCACAGACCACACGGCTCTTTCTCCCCGAGGAGATGTCTCACTTGTCAGCCACACTGGTCCCTCCATTGGTGGCACTGGCCTTGCCCTTTGACTTGGATGAACGGAAGGAGAAGCGTTTGATCAGCCTCCGCGAGAAGCTTCCAGACTTCTTCCGCACGCTGGTGGAGGCAGATGAGGCGGTGTCGTCGCCCACGTTGGACATGTCCTCGTGGGACTGGCTGAAGGTGGGGTCCTTCTGCCGGTTCTTCCTCCGCAACAAGAACTTGGTGCCGCTACGCAGGAAACCCACTGTAACATAATAGATGGGAACATGTGTACAGTGCACATGTTAAATGCTGCAAAATGATCACCACCATGCACAAAGCAGAATGCACTACTACTGTATGCACAACATACAGTAACTGTTAAGTTTGTCTGCATTCTTCATCAATCTGATCGTCAAAAAACCCTACTGCTACTGAGTGTTGTACTCCTAACACAATTTTGTTGCCTTTTTGACTAACAATCAATGTAAAAACTATTCAAAATGGCAGAGCTCAAAGGATCTGCGATTCTGGTGTCTACTGTACACAGCCATCTTGTGAACGTAGGCCATTTTGGAAGCATTGAATTCCAAATGTTTTGTCACTTCATGTACCTTTTTAAAGATTTTTTTGGGGTTTTTTTCGACTTTATTTGATAGGACAGTGTGAGAGGTGGACAGGAAGTGAATTGGGAGAGAGACAGGGAGGGGTCGGTAAAGGAAGGACCCGGGCCGGGAATCGAACCCAGGTCAGCCGCATGGCAGGCGAGTACCGTACTGGTTGGCCACGGCAGGGCCTCATGTACCTTTTTATAGAGTATTACAAGATACAAGTTCTTTGGCATTGCCAAGATTACCATGTCCATCTGTTCAAAAGTTATTGTGCAACAAAAAAAATCCAAATGGACTCGCAGACATGCATACGCATGTGCAGCCACATGACTGGACAACCTTATGGCTCCGGTAGGTGGAGGCATATCAGTTTTCTGCACCATTCATACAGTCTTGTTGTTAAAGTGGAATATGAAGGCAGTCACAAATGACACAGTAGAAGATTTTCGATGTCAATAAAAATGTTTTTTTGAAAGTGACAGGGTGGCTAAATTGCTGCTTTATAGGGATTCATTTTGGATTACAAACAATCTGATCTGAATGGAACCATACTAGTCAGTATCCATACACTGTATCCACTGATGTGATTTTTATTTTTTATTTTTTTTATTTCTACTTTATTTTACTAGGGTAGTCACATTGAGACAGTTGCCTCTTTTTCAAGTGGGCCCTAGGTGATATGGTGACAAGCGGAAGAGATAGTCCACATTATCACTATTTCAATCCATGAATACATTGTGTAGCCTCTTTGTGCAGATGGAGCCACCAGCGGGACTGTTCACTCATTGCTGAAAAGACTCAATTACACCGTAAGAACATTGCTATGGCATTACCGGGAGCCGTAGGTAACAGATTAAGACTTGGTCGTAACAATTTTGGTGACAGTAAGGTTAACCCATAGGCTCTGTGCAAATGGTTAAGACAGCCAATCACATTTCAAACAAGCCCAAGAAAGCCACAGGGTTCTCATCGCTGCAGATCATCAACACCTACACCCACTTTTGTGGTCTTTGAGGCTGCGCGTCTCCAGCGCCCCAGTGGAGCCCGTTTCAGAATCCACGTCGTCCACAGACGGCCTCTCGGACACGTCTGATGGTGTGGTCTCGTCCACGTCTGGATGCGGAGAGATGCCACCGCAGTGGTTCAGGGCGCTACCTGGAGACACATCTCCCTGGAGGGCAGCATCCATGGAGGCAGCGTAGCCCGCGGACAACGCAGAGTCATCCTCCGTGACAGGAACCTGAGGAGCAATTTGGAGAACAATGTAACGTAGATGAGATGAGGTCAAATGTGAAACCCTTACCCTACCCATTCAGATTCCCCCTTCCCACTCAAAGTTCATTTCCATAAATACCCTAAATATTAAGTTTTGGTGGTAATTTCCTTTGTAGTCTTCGCATTTATTCACTGTCTAAGTCATTGGTTCTCAACCTGCCCGCCAACGCCCCTTGACCTAATCATAAGCCTGCCAACGCCCCCCTTAGTATTGATAAATAACATAGGCTAATGCCCCCCAAGGGAAACAAAGCACTGTCCCCACTCAGCTGTAACTTTCTTAGCAGCAGCACCCCCAGAGGGGTTGCAGCACCCCCGTTGAGAAACGCTCTCTGGTCAAAGTGCTAGGATGGGGACCTGAAACAATATGCAGAACAATGTAATATAGATGCGAGGAGATTAGGCATACCTATGTGAGTTTACAAATAGTTTTGCTAAACCTTCATTCTCAGAAATGTGCTGAGCATGTAGTTTTGATGAAAGTCTTCAACTTTATTCACCATGTAAGTGTCTCTAATCAAACTTGAAAATAATCCAATTTGCTGTCAAGATGCAATAACGTTGATCAAAATGAAACACAATCATTCTTACAAGACTTTCTACTGAGTCACTTTGTGATGTCTTTCACATTTGTTGACACCTAGTCAATATGGCCATTTGAAGGATTAGTTAAATTGATCTGCCTGGAATGGTTTCATTTTAAAATTAAAATCAACTAAGCACCACAACGTGCCTGCATTGTGCATTCACAAAACCTTTCTTAAATTGTTGAAGGTGTGAAAACAAAACAGCCCTTTCAAACCTGGAGGAGTTTACTGGAATAAATACAATCTTTAAGAATGGAGAAGGAAATTATGACTGGGCTTAGTTCCCCTCTTTTTTTTTTAACTGAATACCTGACAGAGCAATATGGAGTAGATTTTGCATTAAAATGTTTCCAAACATATTTTAGTGGCTCATCAACTTGGTGGAAGGCACTTCTGAATGGGCTTTGCTGCCCTCTTCGGGCCATACTGTATAAACATGTGGAGGAGTGCTGTGAGTGACCATACTATACTTCAACCAAAGATTTTCATGGTAACCAAATAATTCTAAATGGGGGTGACTGTTTTTTTCTCTCTTTTCCCCACTGACCAGCTTTCATTCTGAAGCCCTATTAGTCTCCTACAGGTGCATGGCAACTCATAGGCAGCTTTGAACCTTAGGGGCGGCCATTCATAAAAAAAGATATTCACCGTAACTACAAAATACTGATTTCAATCAGGTACACTGAGTGATTACAGATCCTCACCTGACCACCGTTACAAACAGCGATCACAAACAGTGATACCAAGGACTATCTTTAATCCTGGCTCTCCAATCTCCCCTCCCTCTCCTACTGAGTATCAGGCATCAATGAGAATTGATTGGCCATTCTGTAACAATTGACTGTTCTCAGCTCAGTCGCATAGTAATGAGGAAATCCCTGGTGCTACAACACCCCACTCAGTCTTTTGTAGTCAAATGGCCATTAAATGCCCATTAAATGCCCATTCTAGTTCCCATTACGATCATTTTTGAGGGCTTTTTGTGTATTTTTGGGAAGACAGTGAAGAGTGTGACAGGAAGAGAGAGCAAGGAGAGGGGTTAGTTTGGGACACGAGTCATGAACCTGGAAACCAACGGTTTTCCATTCTGATTATATACTGTATATGTTAATATATAAAATCAGATCAAACCTGTCAAGGAGGCTTAATTTATGAATATCAAAACATTGTGTAAAATAAGATCACTAATTAATCTTGGATTTTGAAATAATTTTGGCATATGGGAATATTTTTGCTAATCATAAATTCAAACTGGACAGTTTTAATCTGATTCAAAATCAGAGAATGAGACAAAAAAAACAGTCCATGTCTTCCTTCATAGCCTCTATTCATGATCCAATCATCCTCTCGGCCCATAAAGCACTCCACTACTAGTGTGGCCCCAACCTCTAATGCATGCTAATGAAACTGCATAAAGCTAAATGGATGACACCTGAAGTGTTATATAGGCCTATAACTCATACACTTTTCATGCAACTAGTTTCTCTGTAATGACGACAGAGAAGTCGAAAAAAGTTTTGGTGATGAGCATTCCCCAAAGCGACACATTTGCTGTCCAATTAGCGTACTGAAGCCATACTTGCGTGGTCATCAGCACACAAAAACATTCAATGTTGTGCAAAGAAAAATCCCAAAATGTTTTCAAAAGTAAAAGCATCATGGCCCACATATCAGAGCACGTCACGTGGAGTTTTGTTCTTCAAGTTTTAGTTTTTCAATTAAAATCTAATGAATTGAAATGTAAAGGATGGGATTATCTATTGGGCTACTACCCAAGGAAACCAAGGATGGTATCACTCGCAATGGAAATGAGAATTGCATAGGCCCTGTGCATTTACAGCGAGCAAAACACAGGCTACTAGTGGTGACAAAAATAAATCGATTCAGCAATGCATTGCAATGCGGGGGTGGACAATTCAATGATCAATTCAGCAAATGGCATAATCGATGATGCAGCATATTTTTTTCAAGTTTCAATTACTTCCATGGGCATTTCCGGAGCAAATATACTTTGAATTAATTTAAAGCATATCAAAGCATTGTAAACGGCAGGACTGATACACAGCCAATAAAATGTTGTTCAGTATCTGACTGCATATATTGCCTCTGACGAACAATTTGCCTTGCTTTCAATAGAAATGTGATGCATTGCAATGCATTGTAGAATCGGACTGAATCGATTCGAATCATTAGGGCAGTGTCAATGTACACCACTAGAGGCCAAAACATTGAAATGTAGGCCTTCAACAGGATGCGCAGGGGAAACGTTTGGGAACTGCGACTTTAGACCAATAATCAGGAGAGACCTATATTAACACTTGTAATGTGTTCGGGTCATTTTGGCCCGGGCATACAGAAAAATCTTTTAAAAATAAAAAAAATCATATCATCTCATATTCATCCTCATGCTCCCGTAAACCTGCTAGTGAATTTCTGTGTAGGGACCAAAGTCAATGAGCCAAAGTCAGTGAGTCTCAGTGTGAAAGAATATAACTATTTTTATCAAGCAAAAAATGAAAACGGATCAAAATGACCAGAACACTTTACAAGGGTGGGCTAAATTTGATCTAGGTCTGTGTGATCAGCACACCTGAGGACCTGTAAGTACACCATTCGGAAAAAAATCACATGTGCACCATGCAGGGCTGCATTATCCGTTCTGCGCATGTGTGATCATGTAGTATTTTCCCCTGTATTTGGCAAAAAGACGGGCTGTAAGATTTGTTTTTTTTGTGGTTTATAAGGCCTATTACACGTAAATGTAAATGTAGCCGGTGGGCTACTCACAATACCGGTCTGTAAGAGTTTTTTTATTCAAGTATTTGCCATATGACCCTCCGAGTGCTCCGCCTCCCTATTTTGCATATGAACCGACTGCCTCAATACTGCAACTCCCGAATGATGTACATACAGGGTCCGCCTGTCCCAGAGTGATCAGCTGCACGAGCCATTTTTGAACCATTCCTGCCTCTTCCTCAATGATCACCTTCAACACCCGTGGCAAGGCTTCTTCTTGCCTGGTCATCGATTGAACTGTCCTCTAGAACGCATTCAACTGCATTTTATCAGGTTTGCAACTCCCCACTTTTGAAGCCCCTTTTTGAGTTTCTGTCTTGTTTTAATCGTGTCTAACATCGACTTTGGTTTACCAACCTTCCAACCAGGATCTGGATTAGCCACATACTGCTATATAGCAATACAGTTGTTGTAGAACATTTTGAATAATAAAAAGATATAAAAGTTGAAATGTATGTTATGTTGTATTGCATACGCTTGGGGCTGTGACATGGCAACGGTGGCGTTTTGCCGTGAGCAATCGCTAACTAGTGTGATTGTTTTTGCTAGTTAACTTCCTTCCCCTTACCTATTAGTAAACACCGAGAACTAGCATTGTTATTGTCGTATCCTTTCCCCCTAATCTTTCTGTGTTGGCAAAGCAACCCGAGTAAGCGTCTATCTGCATGTAATGCCTCGTCCACGTGTGTAGGTGAGTGATTATACGATTCCCCTACGATTTTGGCAAAAGCAAAATGTCAATTATCAGTATTTTTATTTTTTTTTAACTAAATGACCTAGATGTTTACATAGTGTATATATTTAAGTTTCCAAACAAACAAATTGCCAAGCTTAATCTTAAATCATTTGATAAATACTCTAATGAAAGCGAACATTTGCTTAATTATTTTGTCAACAGTGTTATGGACAAATACTATGTCATTTCAAACATATATAAAAATACTACAGAGTTGAAACAATATATGTTTGAAAGTGCTTATGTCCCTTAGCAGTAATGTTGTCATTAATCTGTGCAACTGATATAGAAAATGTGATTGTTGAGCTTCATAAGTAGGATTTTATGAGTCACTGTGATACAGACTGACACATTTTTCATCATAAATCCCTGTAACGTCTGATTTGAATATAGTCACCCTCCTTACACAAGACTTCCTTCTCCAGAGATAATCCCTACTAGGGATTCCCCAGTGTCTGTTCATAGGATTTTTTCAACACATAAGGGATCAATAGCACAAAAACACTTTCAAAACAGTCAACTGTGTTACTCAACTGTGTTACGGTCAACAGTGCAGTCGGCACTTTTTTAGGAGAAAAAACAGAGCTGACAAACCCATCTCCCTAGAACACAAATTATTTTGTTTGTTTGTCTGTCAATATGGATATAAATTGGCAAAAACATACTCCTCCTCAACTGTCATCAGTGTTGCCAGATTGGGCTGGTTCCCGCCCAATTGGGCTGCTTAGGATGGCCGTGTGCGGGTAAAAATGGCATCTATCAGAAAAAACCTTTCCACTGCCATATAAATCAATAGAATTGGGCGTTTTTTTAGGGCGGATTTTGATCATCTTTTGGGCTGGAAATCATCAGCCTCATCTGGCAACCCTGACTGTCATACTTAATTGTAACACCATTGACGGTAACACCGTTGACATTTCAGCCATTTTTATGGTGTTGTGCTAACTGAGGACCTCAGAAGTTCCACCACAACACCTTAATCAATTCATGTATCTGTATGCTTTATCTGTGTTTTTCTACATGTGATTTCTAATTCAGATTCTTATGAATATGTTGATAACACAGTTGACAGGCAATTTTCCCGCTAAGAGAACATGAAAAAGAATGGATTAAATTATGGAAGGATGGAGCTCAAAATTTACCAAAAAGTCTTCCCGTATCCTGCCAAAGAGGTTATGACATCACGTGATGTTATTCGTATGGCCTAAGACCAAACCATTACTGATTTATGGAGGAGGTTTCAGACCGTGACACGGTTAACACAGTTTTCGTGGACACACACAAAATGGCAAATTTCATGTATAATGGAAAGGACAGTGGTCTTTCTGACAGTTTTGTCATATTGTGATGATTACTGTGAATCAACATTTGCAATTGTCTTGGGCAAAACAAGTTTCTTTACATGCTAATATGAAGACTGAATCTGGCCAGCATTCTGCTAAGTAATGTTTTAACTCATAAATTCAGCTTGCTCACTTAGTGTATAAATCTAGTGGCACAAAAAAAAACTTACAATAAAATACTCTTGACTTATTTTTTAGGACTACTTCGACTTTAATATTAATATGTCAGGGGAAAAAGTATTGTAGGCAACTCCATTGGACCTCATTCATTTTCACTTGTCTGTAGTGGTACAGAGCTAGTTGACAATAACAAGCAACTTCTGTCTGTGAGCCTAATTCATTAAATAAATTATCTGCTTCCAGTGCCACGCGGAGCTGGCATCACCATGCATGCGAGCAAGGTGCCTCACAAGCGGGACAAGAAACCCTCCCGCGCTTGCCCTAACAACTGCGGATTTACCATCGCGGACAGGGACCCTCACAGAGAGTGCACCATATGCCTGGGATACGGACACGCTCAGGAGGCCGTTGAGGCTGGAAACTGCAAGGACTGCCAATGCCTCAGTGCCAGTAAACTTCGGAGCCGACTAGCCTTCATGGAGCAGCTCGAACACCAGGACGACGACGAGACCGCCAACAAGCTCCTGGAGCCCATGACAAGAGGGGACGAGGCCGACCTGCCACTTTCCTCGGAGCAGATGGACGAGTCAGGACCCAGTCCTGTGGTCACCGATGACCCGGACGCCATGTCCCAGGCTGCCCCCGAACCTGAGGTTGAGGAGGAGCCACTCTCCGGCACTGAAGCCACACTGCACCAGGCGTGCAAGCGGGCAGCCGAGAAGCTGGGGCTGTCCTGGCCCGCTCTCCCTCCCCCAGCCAAACGCTCACGACTAGATGGATGCTTCCTCCCGAAGGCCACACCGACACGACAGCAGAGGCTCCCCGTATTCCCCGATGTGATGGAAGACTTAACCATGTCCTGGAAAACGCCATACTATACAAAGTCCCCTTTTGCTTCCTTTACTATGCTGGATATGGATGGCATGGAGGAGCTGGGATGGGACCACATGCCCCCTGTGGAACCATCGCTGGCCAACCACCTAGCACCGCCCAGCGGCAATAGGACGGCTAACGCAGCCCCGAAGATGCCAAACAAGGACAACCGCTACATCTCCTTGTTGTGGGAGAAGACCTACAAGACTGCTGCCTTAACTGGACGTGCCCTCAATGCCTCCTCTCTCCTCATGGCTTACCTGGCAGACCTCCAAGAGGAGATGTCCACAGCACTGCAGGAGGGCAGGCCGACGGAGGAAACGTGGACGGAGATCCGGACAGTCACTGACCTCGTCCTCAGGATCTCCAGATGTTCAGCCCAGTCCATTGGCAGGATCATGGGCCTGGCAGTGGTTGGCAATAGGAACCTCTGGCTGAACCTGTCCAGTGCGTCCGATAAGGACAAGATCGTGGTGCTGAACCACCCTTTGTCCCCGGATGGTCTATTTGGCTCGGCCACGACAGCCGTCCTGGAGAAGTTTGAGCCGAGGCAACAGGCAGCCCTGAAGCCCAATAGGTCTGTTGGCCCACAGCAGCGTATACACCAGAAGCAGCAGCAGCAGCAGCAGCAGCGTCCACGCCAGCTGCACCAGCAGCGTCCACACCAGCAGCAGTATCCACACCAACAGCAGCTACATCCACGCCACCAGAAGCAGCATCCACGCCATCAGCAACATCCACGCCAGCAACATTGTGAGGGTACACCAACCTACACGCATCAAGCCCGTGCGGCGACCAGCACCGATCAGTGGCCGGCGGTGGACCAGCGATCCGGATCGTGGGACCGAACACACGAGGAGGACACAGAGTTTCACCGCCCACTAGCCTCAATAGAGGACAGGATGAGATACGCGGTGCTCTCTAAGCTGCATCAAACCTCCTATGATTATTAAAATATTGTTTAAAATAATTGTACAGTGTTATCGAGCCTGAACATTTTTTTTAAATGGCTCTTTGAAGTTTCTACTGTAGTAGCAGTTAGGTGGTGCAACCAGTGAATGTCACAATTGCATTTTTTTTAGGTTAAAACAAATGAAAAACGCTATTTCAAAAGTATCGCCAAATGTCAAAAATAAGAAGTTCCTTGAGGTTTTGTGTTTAATAAAGTTCATTAACTACCACCCAAGTTTTGAGTCACCCTAATTTTTGTCAGTTGTAGACATCTAATGAAAAGCTTGAAATGGTACATAAGTACTTTTAAGCATAATGTGTTATCTCTTTGTACATAATATTCAAAACACCTTCCTCGAATGAAACACATTTCCTCTGTTTTGTTGAGAATTTTGTCATTCATTCTTTCAGGTTCTCCAAAAACAGTAGGTCAATTTTTTTTCATGGGAATTGGCAAAGGCAGTCGGGTTGCTTTGAAGGTCCCATAGTTATATGTCGAGTGATTCATCCAAAAGAGAACTACAGGTAACAGGTTGTAACCAGAGTTGTATGAAGTGCCACTGGCTGGTTCGCGATAGGGTGTGGGAATGGGCACCTGCACGGTTCTCTGTCGGCCTGAATGCACCTACTGTGTAAGTCCACAGACTTATACATATATAGTTAATAATCAAATGCACATCAATAAATCTGGCGGACACCAACCTTCGACACCCCCGAGATGATCAGCGTGCTTCTCTTGGTGGGGGTCTTCTTGGACACTTTGCCTGATGACTCAGTCAGCTGCCGAATAGCAGTCTCAGCAACGGGATCCAGCCCGTTAGAGAGAGAACTCTCGGCTTGGGAGAGAAAGAGAGAGAAATGTCATTTTGTATGCGCTGCTGGCTTTTTATGTTGTTTTTTTTATGTTGTGTAATGCCTTTATGTTACTCGTTTAGAGATGCCTATATTGCCTGGCCAGGGATCACAACTTAGCCACCTGGTTAAGATACCATTTTCAATTTGCCTAATTTTTCACAGACATCTACCTTTCGATGCCAAATTAAAGAAAGAATCCAAAGTTTTAGCATCCTACTTAAAACCGTTTTGGAGATGAGGCACTTTTTCAGCCCAGGAATTTAATTTACAAGCAGTGGTACCCATACTTTGGAGTGCCTCTCCTCCAACTGTTAGAGCTACAATGTATATTAACACTTATTCTTTTAGTTGGCATCGAAAGGTACCTGTATGAGAAAAAATAAAGAGGGGCACCTGGGGAAAGCATGTGAATTGACCTGGAATGACCCTATTAACCTAGTGCATATAGGTTACACAGAGGAGGGGATTAATAAAAAATAATCACATTTGTTCACATGGAAAGTACAAATGCCAAAAATAACAATAGGGATAAAACTCATGTAATTAAGTAGTTAATGCCAAGCATTTTTAAAGGACTCACTGCTAGGTGTGGAGCTCACACTGGCTCCTCCAGGAGCATCGATGAGCACGGTGGGCCTTTTCTCCGTCACCTCCACCTTGGAAGGAGATCTTGACGGCGAGTCCCCTTTTATTAATTTATTTTGTAGAGAGAGACAAAATGTAAAACTTGATATATAGTGGGTAATATGTCAATTGGATGGCAGGCTGCTTCGGGATATACTAATGGTTAAAATGTACCAGCACATTCTCTTGTGCTGGATGGCAAGGGAGCAGACTACTCAAATAACCTTTCATTATGTTAAGTAGTCTCGACAAGACACTCCCTGTCTGCATGTGCCCACCCTGCCTTGGCTTGTATTTCCTCAACTATAGATCTATCAGGGCTACTGTCAGAAACACTGCATGATTTGGATAGGCCCACACAGGCAATAGTCTATTTCTAACTCTAACCATAACAATACACTAGATTGTCTGGCCTCTCCATGCAAGCATTTGGACATTCTTTCACAACACTCTGGACTGACACAGGAGTCAAACCCTGTGATTGAACACGCTATGTTTGGAGTAAAATCCATAAACTCCTCAAACTGTCACACTACAGACAATCCTATGCATTATTGTGGAACAACCCAGACATTTGTATTGGGAAAAAAAATGTGTTTTGGAAACAGTGGCTCCTGAAAGGTATAGCAACAATGAAGGATTTATGTGGATGGACAAGTTATGTCATACTCTGACTTGGTGGGAAAATACAATATAGAAGGGAAAGGGCACTTTTGGAAATGCTTGCAAATCAGACATTGCGTTGGGGACAAATTTAATTTCAATGAGAACCCAGTGCTTACTTACTTTCAGCAAGCACATATAGCCCACACTGCATCTGTATGTTATAACTTAATTATTAATGCAACTGCAGATAATTGCTGTAGTTTGAATCTAATATGGCAGAGGGACTTAGTAGTCGACTTTGATGAAGGTGAATGGTCAAAGATTATGGCAAATGTGGGTGAAAACATCAGGGAAGCCCGAGGAAAATGTATCCACTAGAAAGTGGTACACAGGTACTACTATACTCCTTCTAGACTGTATAGGATGGGTATTGCTGAAAAAGGCCTATGTTGGAAGTGCAAGGAAAAAGATGGTACATTTCTTCATATGCTCTGGGACTGGGAGTGTTCTTATGTTCACCCATTTTGGTGTAAAATCCTTGGGATATTAGAAGAATGGCTGGGTTTCTAACTGCCTGCTGATCCCAGACTTTGCTTACTTGGAGACAAGTTGGTGGTACCAAGCATATCAAAGCAGGCATTCACTGTGGTAAAACTCTGCTGCCTCACAACACTGAGAATTATTCTACGGAATTGGAAGTGTGTTTAAACTTTGGAATTAAAATACTGGGTCAATGCTGTAATTGAAGCAGCCTCTTATGAGAGCATGCTGGAAAGGCTTAATGATGAGAAACAAATAATCTGGAATGATTTCTGGGTACACATGAAAATTATATAAAGTGTATCTAATGACAGCCGTTATATATGTATACGTATTTCCATTTATTACGACTGTTATTTTCTGGACCATATTTTCTGATGGAGATGTCAAGGTGGCGTATAGGTGAGCTATGTACAATAGGACAATGTAATGTACTGTGTGGACCTTTTATGTGCGTGTTTAAAGTTTGATCAATAAAAACTTGAATTAAAAAAAACAATACACTAGGTTGCATTTATTTATGCCTGACACATCTAATTAATAATAATATTCATTTCTATTACCTCTTCATCGATTGCGGTAAAATCTATTAGACAAAGGGTTCTTTCTACTGTCCTCCCTTGCCTGCTTGTGGCTTCATGATGACATCACTTATGACAGAAGTTTAATTCAATATCTTGCAAAAGCGCACTTCTTATGTCATTTTCTCATCTGCAATCGGGGTGGCGAATGAAGAACAGTCCCCCAAAAGTTGTTGTGGCTAGGCTGAAAACTATTGTTTTGTCCACGGAGGCGAGGCGTCAGCAAAACGCAAGGCCACAAGCACAGGCCGAGGACGGGAGTCTGCATATTGGAAAGCACTCCAAGTGGACAATAGGTGAAGGGGTGCACATCCAACAGAGCCAAGGCCTAAAACAGGCCTTACCTGTACGCCGTGATTGGATGCAACATTGTTTATAGTTTATCAAGCCCAAAACTAAATGTGAGCTGACGGCCAATTGGCTCAGTAGCAGGCCTCCTTTACTTAGTCTGACAGAACTCTTGTAAGATGTCTAAAGAAGATCTATGATCGGAACATTGCTATAGTCAATAATTAGGTATTTTGCCGGCAGTGTGCAAACCCCTCCCTTCTTCAATCAAATCTATAAGAGCACCCAAATGAAAGTGTGACTATATTTATGTATGTTCATTTGGATGGAATAGGACACGACATGACGGCAGCAACTCACCAAGTTTACGGTCCAGCTTTGGTCTGGTCTGAATAGTGGTCACCGTGGTAACGATGGTGCCGTCGGGCATGATGGTGCGGTCCACGTCCACCTTCTTGGTGGGGGTGAGGGACGAGCGGATGGGCGTGGAGCTCTGCCCAAAGCGAGGGTCCGATGGGTCCAGGTACTGCAACTGCAGCACACAAAAAAAACATGGATGCTTAAAACAGCCCCACCACACACTCAAGACAGATTATTTCGTCTAGTAAAAAATGATTTTCAGTTATAGTCTTTTATGATATCCCTGGGAAATAAGGCAGGGGATTAAGGCCACTAATAAGGTGGAGTATAATTGGTCACACAGTTGGAGAATCATTGTGTCTTGTCGATATGGCATACCCATAACATGCAGCTCAGCTTTAAAAGCCAGTACAAAGAGCTACAGTAGCACTCCAAGGGGTTAGGATCAGGGCTTTGAACCGTTATTTTTTTCCAAACGTTCCGTTCCGAACAGAAACGGAATTATAACGTTTCCGGTTCTGAGTTCCACCAATAAATTGACGTTCCCGAACCGGTTAGAACAAAAAAATATTGTTCCCGGAACGGTTAATTTCGTTCCTGTCAGCTGATTACTCCCCATAGGCCTAACTGACGTTAACCAAGAAAGACGGAAGTGCAAATGAGTCAGCCTACATTCAAAACTGTTTATTCAAGCGGATGAAAAGAATATCCTCCAGAATTTTGTCATTCAGGGACGACCTAAGCAGAGAAGCAGAGAATAAACCTCAATGATGAAAATGTGAGCTCCATGCTGACTTGGGTCACGGGGAGCACTATGATGGACATTGTGAGTTTGTGCATATTAGAAGCGGCCATGGATGCCCAATAATGCCGAACATTGTCGGTGCGCTTTACACGCACTTCCCTGCATGTCTTACAATAATGCAATGCAAACTCTGTCCTTTTGTATGACAGTGGTTTCTCTTAATTAAGATGTGGAGTGAAGACTTTGTAATCTACAGCTCACTCTCCATTCAGTCAGATAATGTCTGATGTCACACAGGACTTGAACCTCAGGCATCATGGGAACGTGAGCAGGAAAATAATGACTTTTTTTTTTAGTTTGAGGAACCGTATTAACCGGTATTAACCGTTTACCATTATTTTTAAATAAGTGTTCCCGTTCCAGAACATAAAAAATAATAACGTTTCCGGTTTCGTTTCTGTTCCCTGTAAAATACAAAAAGTTCCTGGTTTTCGTTTTTGTTCCTTGAACCGGTTCGAAGCCCTGGTTAGGATTGGGCTATGTTAATAAGCTACAGGTGGCTCATTTTGACACACCAGCTCAATTTGACAACACCGATTCCTAAAAACACCACCGTCATTCCTCCTCCATGATTGCAGTACCCTGAGCAAAGTACTGTCACTGAGGTGTTCAGCTACTGGCCACCATCCATAAGATACTGGCCTTCCTTCGCAACTAATCTTCCTGTCCATGTGCAACTCTATTGTTCATCCCATTACACCCATGAGTTGGGGAAAAAAGCTATAGACAGACAGACAGACTGACCGAACATCAGACAGACAGGGCCCAGGGTCTGAGTGAAATCCCATAGACAGACAGACAGACCGGCAGACAAAAATAGCCAGACAGCCAAACATGGGTCTGAGTAAAATCCTGTGAGATACCTCGAAGGTGAGCCAGGCTGTTGTGGAGAGCCCCTGGCCTGGGCTGATGGAGAGGTGCTGCTGTCCTGACAGACGCTTGTTAGAAACATTCAACAGCAGAGAGGTCTGCCCAAGGAAGTCTGTCAACACACACACACACAAACACGCACACACGGATGAGGATGAGGATTACCCGATGGCGCGGTGATCGGCTAAAGCTACTTCTCCAGCGTGAAACTTACTGGATTCACAAACTTGATGCTATGCGCCCCCCTGGTCTCAATGAAGAGATCGATTTCAGACCATTTTTGTGACCATCTTACCAACGATTCTGATAAAGTTGTCGTTATGGAGTAGTCCACCTTGTAAATTGAAAAAGTTATGTTGTGCCCATGAACATGTCTATGTGAATGAATAGAAAGGAACTGCTGTGATTATGCTGGTTATTCTATGATACATTGTGCGTTCATGTGAAATGGGGTTTATTTCACACACTCAAAATGGACTGTATTTTTAAATAGATTTTAATTTTAATTATTGTCTTGAAAGGTCATTCATCACCGAGGTAACCATGTGACCCCCTGAACTGATAAATAGGTCACCCATGGGACTCCTCCTCTGTTTACGCCCTGATGAAGACCCAGTGAGGGTTGAAACCGGTTGGTGGTTTTATCTTTGTAACAATGCCCATGGATTAATAAAGGGTTTTTATACTAAGGACAATCCTTGTCGGCCTGTGGAGTTGCCTGAAGTCGGCCCTAGTGCCAACACGCTCTAAATGAATTGGTTTCCATTTGTGATACTTGAAAAAAAGAAGAAGAAGAAGAAATTTAAATGAAAGACTTACGTTCTCCCCTGCTGTTCCGCTCCAGTAGTCTTATCTGCAGCTCTTTGGTATCTGGGTACATATCCCTGAAAAAAGTCGTTTTATAGTTTGTGGAATGATGACAGACCCATACAAAGTAATGGAGTTGCTCTGTCAGTACACCCTTGAGTGCATGTAAAGATGTGCATGTGTTTTACAGGTATATCAAGGATCAATAAAATGTGTAAATGGCACACTCCACATACCCCAAAAGGGAGGGTGGGAGTCGTAAGCAGCATTAGTTAGCCGATAGGTTTGTTGTAGGTTTACCGTGAAGCACCCTCAGGTGCTGGCAGCATACTGAAAATGCTCTAGCTCCCTCTGCTGGACTAGCAGCACCCTGCAGTGAGGTACTGCCTTATTAAGCATGGGCTACACTACAGCTTTTTAGCTGGCAATTTAATACTGTTTTAAGGAGAGAGAGAGAGAGCGAGAGAGAGGGATAACTGCTGATTACTGGCTATACTATTTTTCAAAGGTTTCTTCATTGGTTTTTCAAGTGCAAATACAAAGGTTTAGGATATTGATATTTAGGATATCAATATTACTACAAATATGTAATTGTGTGACAAGCTATCTTTTGTAAAAACAAGGCTGAATTGAGAGCTGGTCTTGTGGTGTAATTTAATAACACAATTGACATATTGGTTCTCTAGGACTTTAATGTGTAACAAAGACACCAACAAGCCTCACCCTACTCATCTGCAACCAATCTTGCTTGCCTGTGCACTCTGCAGTATTTCCCCCACACATTGCATGTTGCTGATTACGTCTGCTAAATGTAATGCACTAATGAAGACCAGGCGCGTTGATATCTTACAGAATAACATCTTCATTCCACTCCAGTTTGGCCTCGCCGCTTGAGGACGAGGACAGGAAGTGAGTTCTTCTCTCCACCGTTGGGACGTCCAGACTCAGGGCGCAACACAGCTCCCCTAAGCTTCGGGACTCTGCTGGGAGAGAGATCAAAGTCAGTGAGGGCCAGGCATCACATTTAATGGTGCATGATAACAAGATTTTTAAGGTCATATTAAATGCTGATACCTACATTTGGACAGGCGTCACATTTAATGGTGCATGATAACAAGATTTTTAAGGTCATATTAAATGATGATACCTACATTTCATTCTTGAGCAATCAAAAATGGTTTGCTCAAAAAAGTCCCCAAAACAAAAAAGGTAAAAAAAAAAGTCTGTCAGCAAAAAGGCAAGTGAAGAAAGATGTGAAGACTCCTGCGACATGTCTCTAATCTATAGTGATTCATGGCAGTGAGACATCCTTATGGCCTGTGGGAAGAAGCCGTCTGCTGGCATGGGTGTGCATTCTCCTACATCTGCGGCCAGATGGTAGTTGGATGAAAAGTGTGTGACTGGCGCGGTGTGGATTCATGAAACCGTGTCAATGTCAGCATGTTATAGCGACACAAAGTCCCTTCGCCTGCCTCATGATCGAGATTTATTTACATGGTAAACACTGCCAAGGGTAACACTGCCCGGGGCATGGCATGCCATATGTGCATGTGTACAGTAAAGATGCGTGTTATCAAGAGGTTGTCAGTGGGTAGAACCTGCAGGCTTTGGTCACATGGGAGTTTTACTAGGGTTGCAGCCTCTGTCCGACAAATAACCCTTAACATTTCGACAACCCAATGGCCCTCTTTTCTTGAAAGCAACAGCGCTCCTCTTGCAGTGTCCAGGGAAAATGTATATATTTTCCCCATGGATAGACCATTAAAACCCAGAACAGGCAGGTAAATCTGGGACTGGTGGCAACACTATGTTTGATGGACCGTTAAGAAGGGGGTACTCACCTTTTCTGACCATGGCTGCTCTCAGCTGGCACACCAGGAGTTTCTGTGTAACCGCTTGTCCTGGTGACAGAGAGCTGGGCCTGTTCAGCAGCTTCTCTCTGGGAAACTGGGATAAAGACACACACAAACAACACAATGATGTGCAGTGTTTCCCCGCAGAATTTTTGTTAGTCAAGGTAGTGGGGAGGTAAAAAGTACCGGTATATATTTTTTGGTTAAACAACTTTAGAAATTACATTCACAACACTTTTCAGGGGACCTTCTCAAGGTGGTAGCTGTTTCTTGTCAAGGTGGCCGCCTTAGCAATGATTAAACCGGAATACATCGACCAGTTTCATCACTCAAGCTTGAATTCATTTGAAGAGCATGGGACATATTCATGAGGTGTAGTAATAATGGGCCTCATATGATATGATACGAATATGATTATGATAACATATCATACATTAAAGCAGGAACACATTGAAGAATGAAGTGCCCTTGGGCAAAATGTGCTGCCGGAGCCAAAAGGGGGGTTACGCATCCCCACTATACACATACTGTACACATACACATACACATACACATACACATACACATACACATACACATACACATACACATACACATACACATACACATACACACTATGCTACCTGGCACTTTAGGGGAGGGAGATTATGATGCTGTGCTAGCGGGGGGTAATATGGCCATGTTCCTTTGAAAACTGTCGCCTCATTGGCTTGGACCCAGTAGGCCAAGTCATTAATCGACCCCTGCTTTGAAGTTTGAATAAGGGGGGAGGCACTCTTCTCTTACCGCTGGGCTGGACACGCAGGCCCGGAGGTTGAGGATCATGGCCGGCTGCGTGCTGTACAGAGTGTCCTCCACCAGGTCCCGGATCACACTCAGGTCCACCTCAGGGTCCGAGCCCTTCAACAAACACAGCAGGGATCAAATACGGCAATCAATCCACCAACACAGCAGCTCATTAGCAGTGAACCCTACTATACTCTACTGGACACCTTAATCTCCCTCGGGATTAATAAATTATATGGTCTGTTTTTTGCATGCCAATAGTCACATACTAAACAAGGCAATACAAAATTCCCTTTAAAAGTCAGAATTCAGTGCAAAAAGACGTTATTTGTCCTTTTGTCATTTGAAAAACTCCAAGGTAGCCCCACAGCTCAGTGGTTGGGTTTAAATGTTGCATTTGACATTACTCTTAAAGGTGCATCGTGTAACATGTTTTATTGTTTATTTCCAGAATTCACGCTGCCCATTCACAAATGTTACCTTTTTCATGAATACTTACCACCACCACCCCCGAATTCTAAGTATTCATTGTGACAGGGAAAATTGCACTTTTCATACATGAAAAGGGGGATCCGGAGATGGTTGTTAGAAACCATCTCTGTGGGATCTTCTCTGCCATTTTGAATTTCCAGAAATAGACATTTTCAGCTGCACAACTTACTTTGCAGTACTTTGTACTTTACTGTACTTTGGTTAAACTAGTAAATATTGGTTTATTATTTAGTAAATATTCATGAAAAGATCAAATTTGGCAACATGCAGCACAGTTTCAATGAGCAGCATAGTTGCAGTACCCATTCTGGCCACATCCTACACAGTGCACCTTTAGATACTTTTAATGCCTCTAGATTAAATGTAACACCTGTTTTGACACTAGTCACCATGCTGTAAAATATGTGGTGAGTGACGTGTATTGTGTGCCAAGGGAGTGGACCCTGTGTGGCCTAGGTGCTGAAGGTGGCGGTAGTGCGAAGATCAGCTGATGCTGGATGGCTGGTAATGTACTCCTAAATCCAAAAAGAGTGAAAAAGTCCTCAATTCTGCTCGCCTTTTTGTTGCTTTAATTAAAAGAGTGCAATGCTTTGACCTAATCAGGTGAAGTACATGTGTACCTTGACTGCTTTGCCCCTAGCCTACCTGGAGGGATTTACTCATTTGAACCAGGTACAGAGCTCCTCCTTCAGAGCTCATGCCTTAGGGGTATTCCAAGAGGCTGGTTCAGTAGCAAGCCTGGTTAAGTTAACCTGGAGGGAGCGGTAAATCAACTACTTAGTAGAGAGCCTGGAATTTCTTAGCTAAAAATGACACCTGCAGGCCACCTATTAGTAGATGTACCACTTTCCACAGGTTAATTTAGCCAAGTTTATCACTTGAATACCCTCCCGCATTGTTTTGGATTTTATTTCCTGTTTTGCTCCGAGTTTGTATCTTGGCCCAGCACCCAGATGTTTGTAGCACTGATAAGATGTGTGTTTAGAAGCACTTCCTGGACTTGGAAAAAAGTCTGGTTGAGAAGCTCTTTTGATGGGGAAAACCGAAGATGCGAAAACAAAGGGAAATCCAAGGCACGCTCATTAACAAAAAACTTTTTTAAAAAGCCTTCATTGTAATGGCTTGGTCATTCTAGAGAATGACGAAACGTGTTGCGGTATTATATGAACAAGCCATTACAATAAAGGCTTTTTGTAAAGGAGAAAGCCTTTGATTCTCAACCCTTTGTGCACCCAGATATTTGTGTTGGACGTGCATGTTTTCTGCTTGCTCTAGCTAACGGACTCTTCCCCCTCACCTTCCTCTGGATCTTCATGGAGGACACGGTCACGTAGAGCTGAGGCTGCTGGGAAAACGTCCAGGACACCAACAGGCCCTCCTCCTCCACCTCCTCCAGAGACACCACCAGCTGCTCACAACATATACAATATTACTTTTTACATTGCACCAAGGATACACTTTTATCCAAAGTGACTTGCAATTATTTTCAGCACAGGGTATTGGTTACTGTCCCTGGAGCAGTGTGGGATTAGGTGCCTTGCTCAAGGGCACCTCAGCCATGGAGTGAGGCAAGGATTAGGTGCCTTGCTCAAGGGCACCTCAGCCATGGAGTGAGACAGGGAGTGGACGGGTGGCATTCGAACCCGCAACCCTCTGACCTAAAGTCCATCTCCTTAACCACTAGTCCACAGTCAACCACGTGCAAATCCAATACTATAGTCTCAAAGCCAGGTGTACTGTACATGTGGGCTTAAGTGATCATAACATGATTGTAGGTATGAATACAGTGGCCCACAGGGTAGTACTGATGACTCTTAAACTTAAAAGGGGTTAAATACTGGTGGACTTAATTTTACCACACCATTTCAAGGTTCACAGTCACCGTAAGCAATGTAATGTATTTAACAAGACAATGCGGCTACATGTACTAAACTTGTCCAAACGCCCAAATTATTCCTTGCAACCTGGAGCAATGAATAAAATTTACAGAAAAAAACAAAAATATTCTTATAACATAAAGTGATCAAGCTCAAGGCTGTTGTATTTCATTTTAAAGAGCTGGACAAAAAAGTGGTTGCTTGTGATCGTCGTAAAACCAACAGCACTAAGGACAAAGAAAACACATTGTGCAAATGAAATATCCCCAAATATTTGTGACGTACCTGAGCATCAGTAGGCTCTATGGTGACCTGATAGGTGTCCATGGACACAGCCGCATGCGACTGCTGAGTGACCGACACTGGAAACGAGACGGTGTCGACTGAACAAGTGCACTGCAACACCTGCATGGTCCAGAGGAGTGGAGTGGGGAAAAATATATACAGTACACACAGGACTGTCACAATGGAACTTGGCTGAAATGTATCCTGATCATCCCAAATCTCTTGTGACCCCTAGTAGTTTTCTGTACAAAGACCAATAATACAACATCTTCCACAACTCACACAAATGTCTTTTTGCAATTGAAACAACTAACCAATGCTGCAGAGGAAAGACGTTGGCAGAGAGCCAAAAAGAGTACAGCCTTGTGTATTTTATTACAGGGGTTCCCAAACGTTACCCTGCCAAGGCCCCTCATATACCGCTATATTCCAGTCAAGGCCCCCCTTACATGGCCTTTTACTGTCCATCCCCTTTCACGACCGTAGTCTATGTCTGTGTGTCAGTGCCCAATTGGCAACTTAACGCAGTTCAGTAATACAATGCAGTTCTTGACTATGAGAATATTGTTAGGCTTATTTTGGTTTTATTTTGGTGCACAAATTTATTGAAACACTTATTTCGTTTTGCGATGCTTTTCCTGCCAACCTGCCGCGGCCCCCCAGGGGTCCCCGGCCCCCACTTTGAAAAGCACTGCTCTATTAATCTCTCTCATTAGGCCACAATATCAACAATATATTCACATGTAACGTGAGAAAACAATATGTTCCTTTCCTTTCATGTTGACCTCCTGTTGACCTTTAAATGAGCTCATTGGTAGCCACAGCATTTTGATGGCATATCACAGGAAGGCCACAGATCTATACACTTTCTAAAATGTGAGCAATACTCACCATACTGCGGGACGATTGGTCTGTACAGGTCACATGATCTATGGAAGCAGAGGACGGGAGCTGTAGACTCTCACTGAAGTTGATCTGAATTGAGCTCTGGCGGAAAGAGGCACAAAAAATAGACTATCAAAATCTGTGTTTAACACAAATGGCCTTATTTGTTTATTCACCAAATTGTCCCCAAGTGTCAAGTGCTGTGGGATTTAAACAAGGCCATTTTGGGAAGTCTGTATCAGATGATATAATCTCTCTAGGGAAAAGTCAATGTATGTGTGCTTTGGCTCTGAGGGCAGTGGCCAATTTTTCTCAGCTCTCAAATCGCATAGTCCTTTACTTCCATTTCTAAATGAGGTTCAAACTAGCTCAAAACACAAGTGTGAAGGACATACAACATTTAGTTTCCAGGAAACAACACATGAATGTGATGTTGCATCCACGCAGAACTTCATTATTCTGGCCTTATTTCCATGGACGTCCAATCAAGTCAAACCAAGTTAACTCAACAACAACACAAACACTTATTCTTGCTCGGCCAGAGCGTGTTAATGAAGGGAATAAAGACAAGCAAGGAGGACATGACATCAGATTTGTTCCATCATAAATGGCCGGCTGCCATGGCAGTCTGTTCCTGCCAGATCCTGGTGTTTCTGACGCCGAGTTGGATGAGTAAGCACGAGTTTTCGGCCAACCATGACGGAGATGATGATGAGCTGACCGAGATTAAGGAGCTTGACAACCAGAGAAGCACATCTGAGAAAAAGGAGTGATGAGGGGCTCTTTGAAGAGCACCAATACACTTTGTACCATAAACGGGCAACATTGCTCAAATCCGCCCAGGGTCATTTCCCAATCCCTCCCCATCTCGCTCTCACAGTCATTTCTTGCCTCTCTTCACGGCAAAAGCCTGAAAAACATCACACTGTCATTTCTATTCCACAAGGACATTCTCTTAACATTCCAAAGAGTGAACAGAAAATTCATTTCAACAAGGACTTAAAAAGGATTTCTGCCTAGCAACTGTCAAGGACATTAAACCCTTCAACATTCCACAGAGAGTGGGATATCCTTTCCTATTGAAGACAGAAAAGAAGTAGAGGTGGACATACGAAGGCACAAATATCACAACACAGGTGTTGAGGAATTCCTTTGGTGCTCTCCTGATTGAAGATAATGATCCACTCCCTAGCCAAGTAGTACATTGCCACAACATTGTTTAGATATTTAGGGCTACCTGAGAGCCAAATGTTTACAGCAGGACAGTGTTTACACTGGTGCAAGCAACTGGTTGTACGGTAGTGTATCATCTTACAAAGTGGGCTGCTTGTAATTTGACAGTAGAAACATGACATCAGCCTGCTCCACCCCTTGTGTGCTAAAACACTCCTCAACGACGCAAGTTCTTGAACAATCTGAAATGAGTGTTTGCAAACACAGAGCACCACTTGTAAATACTAGGTGGTAATCCCAGAAAGCATTTTAATACCTTATCTGAGTATGTTAACTCAAGGACAAGTGGTCAATAAATTAACAATGGAGTTCTATGATATATTTGACAAGAATAAAGACACTGTAAGACTGTTTCATTAGGTGGTTTACTCACAGAGTTGAGTTAGACAGTAAGCCAACTAACGTGGAATCCAAGCTAGACATTCGACCTTTAATGGGGGTCATAGCAATCAAATAGATGGCAACTGCAACAACAGCTATTCATTTCAGCACCATAAGCCACCCAATCTCTGAGCCATGGAGCACACTGGAGGTGTGTGTAGGATGCGTGTCCACCGCTGTGAAACAGCGTACACTTAACCTCTGCAGAGCAATGCTTTTAATCATGCCGCAGGATTTACTCTTCCCGCTCGAGTGGCCAGCTTCGACTGGCTGCACTCCTAAGCTGCGCCGAGAGAGGAGAGGAGAGAGAGGAGGACGGACGGGGGAGAGACACATGACAACCCCTATGGCGTGGCATATGTTCCTCCTCATCTCCTCAGTCCACTCAGCAGGACCGCTAACGGCTTTGGCCGGGGCAAAGGACAAAGTCATCGGAAAGCCCTCCCCCTCTCAATGCATACAATGTTATGAGGACCCAATTCTGGGGCCCCTTTCTCTCTGGGCCCGGGACGACTTATCCTTTTGCTCCCGCCTGTCAGCTTCTCTGGGCACCTTCGCTGCACCGCACACACAAGATCTGCAGGAGAGTATTGTGTTGAGGGTGATAGTGCGACAGTGCTTGTGGCTTGCTACATGAATCTGTGCTTTGCCAGTGGCTTGCATTTGAATACGCACCTGTGCATGTAAATGGATATGTGCATCTGTTGTATGAATGGTTCATTGTCTCTAAAGGAGGTCTGCTCTGTTTAATGGCATAGGCAGAAAGATTATATCTCCGTTTACCATAATGTGTAATCCCACTTTTGGAAGCTTGTTTCATAATGTCGGTTGTCTTTGTCGTAATCACATAGACCTCTATGTTAAATGCTAATAACACATTTACTATTGTAGTACTGTATACCAGTGTTGAGACAGATGGATTAGATAACACTTATGGGAAAGAACTTGTACTGCCGTGCATAAAGACAGGGCTTTCCCAAAAAATGTAATGAATAAACAGTAGCAGTTGTCAAATCGCCTCGATAGAATTTCACTTTTTCCATATAACTTTGTAAGAAAAATGCATATACATAAAGGCTACTCTTCACCTGTATGTATGCACGAGGTGTGCTCATTTCAAAATATGAGAATCATGTCCACATGCATATTTTGCCAGCACTGGCTATGAATCAGCAGAACCCTTTTATTGTTTAGGCCAGTGTAAGAGGAGAAAGTGTGTTGAGAAAGAGAGAGAGAGAGAGAGAGCTGCTGACAAAAGCAAAATGCCAAAAGTCGACAGTCTGTGTCCTGTACGACCGCCACAGCAACGCAATACATGCAGGGCAGGGCATATAGGGCATTTTCCTGGTGGGCCGACAAGCCTTAGAGGCCGATGCGGTTGTTTTGTTTTGTTTTTTTTCCTTAGGGCCTGGCCCACAATTAAGAGGGGGCAGCCCATTGTTCCACCTTCCAAATACAGTAGACAAGTGGATGAAGCCAATCTGGATAAACTATGAAAGCAGCCTGTGCTTGTGTGAGGGCCCGGTCCAGGCCAAAAATGGCCGGGCGATTTTTGATCTCAGACCAGCCCCGAGTACAGCAACACACCCCCACATCCTAGTATAAACTTTGATCTGAGAACCCCAGACAACACACAGACCGCCGTTGGCCTCGTGTATCAGCCGGAAAGCTTTCATTATCACATCCTGCAAACACGTGGTCAGCTCAAGTCTGCCAAGTCATGACCTCCTGACATTTCTTCCCCCCGAGTCACCCTGGGTGCATCCCAATATGTGACCTTGCCTCCTCCACTTGCTTCTCGTCATGATGACATCACTGACAACTGCATTATATTTCAATATCTTGCAAAAGCTCAATTGTAAAGTCTTTTTCTCATTTGCAATTGGGATGGTGAAAGAAAAACAGTCCCTCAAAAGTTGTTGTGGCGAGGCTGACAGCTGGGAAACTTTATTGTTTTCTCCACGGAGGAGGGGCCAGGAGGCGGGACGAGGAGACAAGCACAAGTGGAGGAGGCAAGGACACATATTGGGATGCACCCCCTGAGTCTGCTTGGCATGCATGGTGGATGTAGGGCAGTGTTTCTCAAACTTTATCATACAGAGGACTATCGGTCCGAACTTTTCTGTTTCTGGGACCACCTTTCAACTGAGGTGATGAGCACGCTCTCAAGTATTAGGCGGAGCAAATTCACAGATGCAGATCTGTTGGTTTTTGTATAGAAATTACAGGCCTGTTTTGAACATTAAGAATATGTCTAACATTCTAATAAATGTTACAAATATACCCTTGCCCTGGAAAGTCGCGCAGAACACTTGAGCTCTCTCACGTACCACCAGTGAGACCACACTTTGAGAACGACTGGAATAAGGAGCGGAGAAAAGATTTAGCAGGTGCACTTCACTCCCTGTTGTCTGAGAAGCTACACAGACAAGCTAGCTAGCTCCCCAGGGTTGCCAGATGTGAACCAGGATTTCCAGTTCAATAAATGCTCAAAAGGCACCTGTAGGCACTAAATCCAGCCCAATTTGAACCCAATTGAGTTGATTTCTATGGCCATAAATATGAAGAACAAAAACAGCCTATTGGATTTTACCCACAGATGGTCATCCTGAACAGCTCTATTGGAGCGGGAAACTGTCCACTCTGGCAACCCTGCCGTTCCCCGATGCTCACTCGCCTCGTCATCATGACCCTGTGTGACTGGCTACAGTTTCAGGTTTCAAGACCAGTGGAGGATTATGTGCTTCACAGGACAAGCACAATTTCACAGACACAATTTCTGTGCCTCTGCGTCCAGTGTGTCAATTTATGGTTTGGGTATAACGAGCACTATACTGTATACATTTTGGAAAGTGTACGTCTT
Source organism: Engraulis encrasicolus (assembly GCF_034702125.1). Lineage (NCBI taxonomy): Eukaryota > Metazoa > Chordata > Actinopteri > Clupeiformes > Engraulidae > Engraulis > Engraulis encrasicolus. The sequence goes on from NC_085863.1 coordinate 39,691,961, forward strand.
GATGAATGTATCTATGCATGCGTGTGTGCATTTATGTACGAGTAGGTTTCCATGCCTGCCTTGGGTGTGTGTGTCTATGTACGTGTGTATGTGCATGAGTGTATGTGTATATTTCTATTTTGATTATGGTATGTGTGTGTGTGTGTGTGTGTGTGTGTGTGTGTGTGTGTGTGTGTGTGTGTGTGTGTGTGTGTGTGTGTGTGTCTGTCTGTTTGTCAGTGTAAGCGGCTTCCCCTCTGGCCCCCTCACCAACACTCAGCAGCCAGTGCCACGAGACTGACCACAAATGTCCTCATCACCTAACAGCAGACGACACCAGACGACAGCCTCCTCCCTCCCAAGTCAACCCTGCCTCCCCATGCCTCCACTCTCCTCCCTCGCCAGCATCCCAGCCCCCCACACCATCTCATTCTCCAGCATCTCCTCCATTCCCAACCAAACCTCCTCGATCCTTACTCCCCAGCATGCCTCCCTCCATCCTCCTCAGCCATCCCTCCTCCCCAGCCCAGCCCAACCCATACATCCTCCATCCTCCCTCTCCAGCATTCCTCCCTCCATCCCCAGCCAAACCGCTTCTTTCCTCCTTCCCTCCACAGCCAAACCTCTGCAGCTTCCCTCCTCCATCCCCAGCTAAACCCTTCCTCCTCCATCCTCCCTCTCCAGCATCCCTCCCGTCATCCTCCCCAGCCAAACCTCTTCTCTCCTCCCTCTCTCCTCAGCATCCCTCCCGTCATCCTCCCCAGCCAAACCTCTTCTCTCCTCCCTCTCTCCTCAGCATCCCTCCCCAGCTCAACCCTCCCTCCCTCTCCTGCATCCCTAGGGGCATCACACATGGTGCTGACGACCGCTGAAAATATAACATGCTTTCCGCCCCAAAGAGGACAAATAGAGAACAACAGCAACTCACAGCACAAAGCAGCACTACAACCCCAGCCAAGAAAATCCATAACATCCCCTTTAGTGCTAGACTGAATGGATACCTGTGACTGGGATATAAAAAAACAAAACAAATCTGGCACTTGGCACAGAAAAGGTGGTACTGTTGTAATAATATGGTTCCACAGTGGGCTACTTTTTGTATGCCAGACTGAAGCTTGTGTTTATTTCCCCCCTCTCTCTATCTCGGTCTCTCTGGATGAATTACCCCTGCATTACAAGCCAGATTTACATGTCTGCTACTCGGAGATTATACATCAATATGGCTATAAAGCTTTCATGCTGCGATGCTACCACAATAACACACTGGCGAAGGAGAAAAAACACACACACACACACACACACACACACACACACACACACACACACACACACACACACACACACACACACACACACACACACACACACACACACACACACACACACACACACAGAGAGAAAGAAAGGCTGCTAGCACTACCCTCTATCTGCTCTTGCCGATCTGGGTCAGAGGTGACAGACCGGTTTAGACTCAGGCGGTGTGGAGGGGGACCGCAATGCAGCCAGCGCCTTCACATAGTTTCAACGCTCACTATCTGATGGACGGCAAAACAATAATGATCACAGCTGACAGGCGTTGATCAGCCCTGAAAAACTGTTAAAAGAATGTGTTGACTAGGTAGGTAGGCTGCATCCGCCCTCTGCCAACTATGTTAAGGTTGCATTCTTAAAATTAGTGACAACAGTGACCACAGTGTAAGATGAGTACGCACAATATAAATCCACTGCCGCATGGAGACCTTATTTTTACTTAACACCCCACCAGTACACTGCTAGGTGAAATGTCAGGTGATTTTAGTTTTGTTTGGTCAGTTGTCATTGTTGCTGCCATTTGTTACAAGTGACAAAGTGATTGTTGTTGGGGGAAAATGATGGAAAAATGACAAGAGGTGACAGACAAAAGTGCCACGATTGACTGCACCTGTGACTTGCAATGTACCATAACCCACAGACACACAGTAAGATGGTATCAAAAGTCCCAGTCAAAAACAAATTGTTATCTGCCAAATTGACATTAAGGACTGCCTGGTAATGTTACAGGGCATTTTCCCGGTGGTCCCATTGTCCTCAGGGGCTTATGGTGTTGTTTTTGGTTTGTTTGTTTTCAAGTTGACTTTGAATTTAGATGAGGTGGGCGGCCCATTAGTTTACCTTAAATCTATACTCCGAGATTATCATAACAGAAAAGCTAGGGACAGTGTGTTCTATGGCAAAAGAAAACCTGTGCTGTTTTTCAGTCCCAGTTCTGCCCTGACCACATTCATTTGAACAGCTCTTCCGATTGATGTGGCTGACTTTACAGAATGCTCCTGTACGGCACACAGGTAAAGGCCAGAACTCTCTGCTCCGCAGCAGTTGTACTGAGGTGAAATGCCTAAAAAGCATGTGTTTGGACAGAACAACTATGTGTACGCTTCTGTTCTCTTCCCTCCAGTGAATCAGCCTGCTGGCTCAGCTGGCAAAAGACCACAAAAATGTGTGTGTGTGTGTGTGTGTGTGTGTGTGTGTGTGTGTGTGTGTGTGTGTGTGTGTGTGTGTGTGTGTGTGTGTGTGTGTGTGTATCTGAGGATTTCAGAGTATGATTCCAGTGCTTACATGACATCAAAAGCCAAGGACATATCCATACTACACACCACAATTGTCGAATATCGAATATCCTCTATAGGCCTACTCCACTTTTTGAATTATATACATGATGTACATTTAACATTTATAAAATGGAAACGACTCCAAAAAAGTATGTGTGTACGTGTGCAAGCGCCTGTGGGTCTGAGGATTTTAAAGTAAGCCTTCACTGCTTACGTACATGGCTTGAGCTGCCAAATAAAGCATGACATAATGTAATAGCTATACCCACATCAGAAATGAAGCAGGAATGCGCTTATCAACTTTTGTGTACACAATGTACATTTAAAGGCACACTGTGTAACATTTTCAAGACTATTAATTACCATCACAAGCCAAACAGTGAGTCATTAACAGGTGAATGAAGACTTTTCATCGCTCCAGCTATCTGACACGCATCAAAAAAATTCAAAGAATACCTCATAATGCACACTGTTCAACCAGTGATATGCTGCAAAAGTCGTTGGAAAGACTTTACTATCGTAACTTACTACACTATGACATTGCAAAGACCCTTTAATAGTAGATAATGACTTGGGTCACTGCCATTCTGGTAATAGCAAATATAGGTCAGGGGCCATGTCTTAAAGGTGCATTGTGTAATATTTTTAGTAGTTTATTTTCTGAAGTCATGTTGCCCATTCACATTTACCGGGAAAATTGTAGTTTTCATACACGAAGATCTAATCGATCAAAAAGATTGAATTGACAATAAGCAGCACAGGTTCAATGAGCAGCCTAGCTGCAATACCTACTCTAACCACCATCCTACACAATGCACCTTTAAGAGTTTAAAATACACCACACTGACTCTGAAGGGGACTGAGGTCATGTTGGCCAAGGGTAACTTCCGGAAGGTGTGGGCAGCATAATGTAGTAGGTGTTGATTCCATCCCTCCACACAAAAGGAGGGGCGGGGCTTCCTGCCACTATGCAAACTTCCTTGCACGATTTGCTGATAACTCCAAGAGAATTCCGAGGCAGTGTAACGAGACAGAGAGGTGGTGGGATTAAATTGAATTGAAGTGATGTCCATAAAAACAAAGCAGAGTATTCCAACATGTGTGTGTGTGCGTGCGCTATACTGGCGCGCTCCTGTATCAGCAGGGCACGCACTGACTCTCAAAGGACGTCCTTCTGCGGAGATCGCCACACGTACCCAGCTGTGTGCCGATCCCTCCTGCCAAATCCCGGGATTACTGTGAGATAGAGGGAGAGAGTGGAGGAGTGGAAGAGTAACAGACAGACCGATAGAGGTATAGAGGCAGGAAGAGAAAGCTTCTTAATAACGACCCCTCACACCAGCGCTTTGGGACCGTTAGGGTGTAAACCTGCAACAGGAGAGTGTTTGTTTGGAAAGCTAGTTGTAGCCCGAGCAATCCAATCTGGTCACCCTTGTGTAACCCTAGTGAGTCCACGTTTGATTAAGTACAAGTGGAAACAGGAGATGCAAATAAATCTATATATAATCTAATAGCAGGCAGAGGGATGGCACATCAAAACAGGGTGAGACACAAAGGTCAGTATCATTCCTGTAAGACAACCACAGGAAAGCTGGATGAGGAGGGGTCAGTTGTCCCAGGTCCAGGGAAACAGGGGGCCTAGAATTGAGTCCTCATTTCATTGAATGTATTGGCTGGAGGGTGGGGGCTCTTTCGGATGACTTTATCCTGGGACCAGCCAAAGCTGTAGGCGACCCTGGACAACCTACCGAAGCCAACATAGAAATACAGTTGGACCCTCCTTCCCCACACCAGTCCCCACATCACCATCGGTCTATACATTCAAACTACTAAATGAATCTTGTTGCCATCACAGCCATAATCTGATTACAGAAAGACGCTGGAATTAAGCAGGGGGGATTAACCGTCATCCACATTTCTGATGTTGATGTCTTCGGATGAGTAGCTATATGGCTGAACTCGTTGCCCAGTGCTTATATGGAGATGAGGTGAGGATCCCGTGCTTAATCTTTCACTGCCATTTATTTCTCGAATACACCATACACGGTAACAGTCACACATACAGACGCAAACATACACACAGAGACACAGAAACTCATACAGAGAGAGAGAGAGAGAGAGAGAGAGAGAGAGAGATAACTCCAATCTCAGTCTCCAGTCACTTCACTGCTTAACTTCCCCCTGCTGTCAGAGGTAATATCTTCAGCGCAGTCGTGCCTTGAATGATTTGGTAGACAGCCTGTACACCTGGGATCCAGCACCGCATCGCACGGTGAGGAAATTACAGCCCTGTGTGTGCGTGCGCGTGTGATCCCGGTACACCCTCGCTCTCACTGTGTCCCCAATCCTCTGTCCTATTGAGTGCAAACATTTCAGATGTCACGACTGAAGCGTCAAGGTATGACAAGGTGACAAGGTGTGGAGGCCTTGCTACTACTTACATCTATGGTGAAGAGGACACAATAACTGGTTTTATTGCAGAGAGACTGTCCACGTCCACCACTTGAGCACAGAGGGACAGTGGCATCCAGCAGTGAGTGATGACTCATCGCTGGCTTCAAGTGTATCATCTCTTGCTTCAAGAGGATCACAAGATGAACAATAGAGCAGAGAAACTAGCCCTGTTCACACAATACTTTGACACCAGTCGTATGATGATTGGACGGTCCAAAAGGAGAAAGTGGGTCTGTGGAGTCTCCACACTCTCCTTGGGATGACTTTCCTAGCATTCCCTTGCTCCTTAGCCCACCTGTGTGCCATGTGTATTGTGTAACACAATGCCCAGTGTCTTGAGTACAGTGCTGTATGGTGGAGCTGAATATGAGAGCCGGTTGCCATGGTTTGGGGCTGCGGCCTCCAAGGTGTCCATTTTCATGTCACCAGGACAACAGGTGCCGGCCGGTGTGGCTACGGTAAAGGGGACGGCGTCTCATTGGAGGGATCACTTTCCCCCTCCGTGACCTCGGCTTGCGATGCAGACGAACGTTCGCTGGCGAATAGAATGGACGCAACTCCCTCATCAGCTGGTTTTTCCGGTCAGGCATCCGAGCACTAGCGAGGGAGTGACATTAAGTAACACTGCACTGCTGACACAGAGAGAGAGAGAGAGAGAGAGAGAGAGAGAGAGAGAGAGAGAGAGAGAGAGAGAGAGAGAGAGAGAGAGAGAGAGCCTGTTCTTCCAGTGAGGGTCAGTACATACAACATACATGAGAATTCCTTAGTCATTTCCCTCAGGTTGAAGTACAGAGTAAACTGAGCAAGAGTAAAGCACTGACTTTGAGACTAATTAAGCCCTTTTCCTCTTTAATATGGATATGACTCTGTAATTGTATGCATTATATAGTTTTAAAGAATAGATATAAAATGTATGTTATGAGATTAATTCCATAAATAGCAATATGTAGAAAAAGTCGAACTGGAATGAGATTTTGCTGACCCTTGATGAGCTTGAAACAAAAAAAAGTCCTCCCATTTCATTGTGACTTCCAAGACACACTCAAAGCTAAGCTCCGTGCTCAAACTCAAATACATCATTAACCTCAGCCGACACCAAATTCTTTTGTTTCTCGAAGAGTGCATGACCGGGGCCCCTTGTGCTTTAAGAGGGGAACATTCATCATTAAGAGGGCAATACAAAAAACTCCTGACTGTAGAGATGAGAAAGAGAGAGAGAGGAAGCTTGCAGACACGGCAAATTCTTTGTGCCGAAGAGCATCGACAGAATTAAAACGCCGGCCGGGTGCTGCTGCTCTGGCATTTGGATCCATTCCACAGCCCCTATTAAAGGAGGATTCCTGCCAATTTCAACATGCAGTTGTATCGCTCACGCTACTCCTGACTCTTCAGTACCCAACAACATGTTTTCTTTTTTTTGTTAGGCCCTTTCTGAGCCCATCCTGACAATTCTAATTGGGGGCATGATTTGTTTACATTTTATAAAAAGATGTGTTCGGATGTAGCATAACTTTTGAAGAAGATATTTGTTAAGACATTAAAAAACACACAAACAAACCATGCCCTCTTCAGAATGGCCAGGATCTCGACAAGGGCTTAAAATCAAAATGGTGTGTTGTCGGCTAAGTCGTGAGCAATACAACTGCAGGTTGAGATTGGCAGGAATTCTTCAATTAACCGGTGGCAGGTCAGCAAACAGCTTTTTCATGTCTAGGTACCGTAATTCTTTTCCTGAATCCTGGTTTTGCTTATGCCACTGACCAGAGAGAAAAGGGGGGGCTTTGCACAACATATTATGTAACAACAGCTTTGAAGCCTCCTTGACTAGCCAAATCAAATCTGGGTCACTGACTCTTGTTATACAGCATTTAATATCCAAACCAAATTTAACAGTGAGCTTGTATGCTAATCACTTCATTAAGTTAAACAGTACATTGAATTAGCCATGTGCGCAAGGCCAGGCAGGCAGACTGTAACTCTATGATGGCCAGATTCTTTTCAACAAGGCTGTGCCAGAGACACCCTGTGGTTTGTTGTCCCATGCAAAATATCAAAGCAGCCCTTTCTCGACTGTGCTAAATTCCCTTCCTGCAGGTTAAATGCTCTTCAAAAGACAGCACCCGTCAGTCACAGACACAGCAGAAAATCGTCATGCAAATCCACTCTCACCCAGAGAGACAGAGCACAACTAAACTAGGCTACTACTTCAACTCCCCGCCTTGACACACGGCAACAAAGGAAGGAATCCGGAGAATTGATGGGAAGGGAGCGGTGTTGGGGATGGGATGGTGCATCTCATTCTCTGATTGGCACATCACACCCTCTCTATACAAGGACTAAATATGTGAGAGGGGGAAAGCTGGTGAATGTGGGGGGTGTAGTGTGAAATGTTGGACTCCAACATTTCACAGCCATGCAAAGCATGCAGACAAAAACTGACGAAATCCTTGGCACGCCGCACGTCTGCCCAAGGAGAGCCAACTCAGCCAGGACTGAACTGCACTCACACACTTCAAACACAACACAACACAGCACAACAAACACAACACATGACCTAAAAATAAAGAGCATTACTAAATAACTTACACGAGCATGCATGGACGGATCGAACATCACCATGGCAACAGAACAAATTCAGGGGAGCAAAAAACTGCTTGCTACCAAAGTACAAAAACAGAAGAAAAAAAACTTGAGCTGGGTGAACCCCACTCCCTGAGTACAGAAAGGACTGTTATGGATGAGGTGGCTCTCTCTTCCTCTGCTCACAGAGGCCCATAAATTACCCCTGGCAGTAGTGTTCCCATCTCGCTCCTGAGGGGAGCATCCCCGCTTGTTTCGCTTGGAGGTCACCCAGGGCGCTTTTTTCTCTCTCTCGCCCACTTCTCAGCAGGCAGCACAGACGGACACCCACATAGATCAAACCCCGGCGGTTGAATAAGGTGGGGGCAGGGAGTGGGGCAACTGACTGACTGACTGCCCATAGCGCCACCTTCCACAAGCAAACACCATTCATTTTTTACAATGGCCAACATACACTTGGCATTTTATGTCAGCTGAGATAAATATTATTGGACAGTTCATTTTTATATTGTGGTCATTTCATCATAAAACAGTGACTGGTGTCTAAGGTGTGCAGGCAGAGGAGATAAAAGGTTTTGGATGGACCTCATGCAAGCACCAGGTGAAAGTAGAGCTGGCGTCCACGCCTTTGTCTTTCTCAGGAAGTTTCGCTCTGTGTACGATGGGCTAAACCCAAAACGTGTGTTACCTCACTTTATCTTTGGTTTTCTTTATTTTTGGCACTGATAATACAGTTTCACTGAAGTGCACTCAGCTCCTGCATGTGACTCCTAACCCCACCACCCCCCTCATGCAAACACAATATGAAAGTGTATTTGTCAATGCATAACTTCAAGATGCTCTAATACCCACCCTGACAAATAACTCATTATGGAGCAGTGAATCCATATTTAAAAAACCTGTCCAACCATATTCATGTGTTGACACAGAGGAGTTACACAAGATCCTGTCTCAGCCTCTTTTTATGCTCCCCGACTCTCGACTCCCACACTCATGTGGATGGATGGCCTAGACTGAAATACCAGTCCTACACACACTCGTGAGCACATCTCCATACATGGAGCTACATACAAATGTAGGCAAATGCCAAAACATTCCAATAGCTCATTTGCCTTGTAAAATTCCTGCATATGGATAATGTTACCATTACAAATAGAATGTATTGTTTCTTATCCAAAAGGATTAGCTTCAATGAGGAATGGGGTATTTTTTTTATTCCAAAACTGCCAAGTACACCTCAATTATGTTATCAACTACTACACTGGTAACCATGGAGACTTCCTCAGAGGGCTTTGGAGTAATTCAGATACACCACAATAGAATAGGGGACAGCAGATGAGTGAGTGGAAGTCATTTTGCAATTACGTAGTGACTCACCCCTTGTCGGCTGGCTTGCTCGTTGAGGGCTCGAACCCAAGCGCGTTGCCAGTGTTCCCTGAATGACTTGAAGGAGAAGAGTGAGGAGATTAGGCCCTTCACCCCCGCCTCCGTGTCGCCGCTTCCTCCCCCGGCGCGGCCAAACTTCAGCCTGAGCAAGGACCCCCACACACCCCCTGTCAGTGTCTGATGGGTCAGGTTCAGGGGCAGGTGCAGCTGCCAGGGGGTTTCCAGCTTGCTATGGGTCCTCGTCCTCTTAGGGTAGCGCAGGTTCCGACAGAATTGCACCAGCCAGGTTAGTACCACCAGCACAGATGCCACAAACAACCCCACCAGGAGCATCCATTCCCAGTCCTGTTCCTCCAGCCACCCGGGGCTCAGGAAGGGGATCTTTTCATCCGCTGCCAGTGATGTGGTCTCCTCTGCCACCTCCACCACCACTGAGGCAGCATCCTCTGCCACGTCCACTACCAGTGCTGCGGCCTCATCCGCCACCACATCAACTACCAGTGATGCCGCCTCGTCCGCCACATCAACTACCAGTGATGCCGCCTCGTCCGCCACATCCACTACTAAGGATGCAGCCTCCTCTGCTACCGCATCCACCACTAGTGATGCGACCTCCTCTGTGGCGGCCACATCCAGCACCAGCGGTCCAGCAGCGCCCTCCTCTCCCACCACCAGCGATCCGGCATCCTGGATTGGATCCTAAAAACAACCAAGGGGAGCACAAGATAAACAGAAGACTAATGTACATGTACAACACCATTCAGTACTTCAGTAGCTATGGGGCAGCTTTCATATACCACAAATCATTCATCTGCCTTGAAATGGGCAGAATAAAAACTCAGAACATGATTCCATATGATACAGTATGTTGAAGAAAAGTTCAGGATGTTTTGGTCTCTACAAGACTTGTTCAATCAAAGGAAAACCTGTCATTTTCATCTAGTAATGGGGTTGTTGGCAGGGGCTTTCCTACTTCTCATCTGCACTTACAGTTCCATACACAGTTCATTGTGTTTAATTCTTAAAGGTTAGGCCTACCTTTGATTCGTGTTTTCCCATGATACATAAAAATCTGACATTTCAGCGTCTACATTTATTGTAGGCTATTCCTTTGAAAGCGTCTTAAATATAGGAGGTGGCGTTTATGTAATTGCTGCGCCAGCTGCTACTTTTGCGTTTGCCCATTCATTGGGTTACTAGTGTTACATATCGGGATACAATGACCCGAGAGGTGAAAACAGAGCGCGCATTTGGCGACGGCCAGTAACACAAAAAATACATAATTTAACAATTACTGTACCGTTTGTGGAGGAAGATCTGGCTCTTCTGCAAGCATGAAGTCAGCGAAAGGTGAAGACACGAAGACGTCTGTAACGTGTAACCTAGGTTAGCCTTAGACAAATAGCTCCGTGGCTACATTATGGTCATGGTCAAAATAAGGTTGCGTGTCTTCATCTTCCCCACGCATTTTCAACGAGAACCGCATTTGGCACAGCCTAATCTCCTAAGTAAAATTACTGTAACGCGGGAGAAATAACTTAAAGCCGTTATGGTTGTCTATACAACACAGTCTCCGGACAAACGATTCCATTCCCCCTCCCACCTTCGCTCCAGAACAAGGTCTGTAATGCGCAGGAACAGAGCTGTCAAAACGCAAGGAGTTGTAGCAACCCAATGTAAGTAGGCTGCCGGATGTGAGTGCCCGGATATCCGCCCGAGTATTTACGTCTATTTTACCTCAGCTACCCGATTTCGGTCGTGTATTTACGACAGTTTAACCTCAGCTACTTGATTTCGGTCCGATTTGAGTCTGACTGAAGATGGAAGGGACATAGGTGCCGTGCGTAAAGAGCCCACAGCACATCGCCGTTTCGGCGACACCAGAGAGTTCCTTGATCTCCCAATCAAAATAATAGGCCCGGTGACCAATAACATCAAGATAATAAAACAAAAAATAATAAAATGAAATTATAACTTAAAACCGAATTGATTTGGGTGTGAAAATTAAACTGTCTCAACCGGGCACCAAAGGGGAATCCATCAAAAGATAACGGCATTACTTTCTCGTCGACATTATTTTGTTTTTTATTATCCAGGAGGACTAAGCTGTAAACTGCAGCAGTCATCTTGCACAGTTCTAGAGCTGTTCTGAAGCACGTGCGTGTCTAAGCAAATCATCCTGCCCATTCGCAATGTTAAATAAAAAGTTTTGCACAAGACTATAGCCTAAAATAGATGCACTGTCACAGACACTGGAATAGCCCGTTTCGGAAGGCATTAAAGTCACGAGTTTACCCAGTCTAAATGTAGCTAGCACTCGGGAAGTTTCTGAGTTTTACTCCTTACATTAATGAAACATAACATCAGGATATCCTACAAGTTAAAAGAATATCTGGGCATAGCCTTCTCTCTGAGTTAGAAAACAGCAGGTATGCCGCATAGGCCTATTGTAGTTATTATTTGGTGGTGCAATAACAACACCCGAAACCATGCCGCATATTGTGCCATTATTATTGGTGATGCCGAAACAACAAAGCCAGATTGGTGACTAGAGCCTGCCTAGTAGGCTACATTTAGACATAGCCTACTCATTTGATTGTGCCATGTAGGCCTACATTTAAAACTTTCAGTGCAATAAACTGGGCGCTGAAAATAAACATTGGAGCCATTCTCCCTCCGTGTCTAGATACAGTCAGAGGCGCGCGGGTACGCTCTTATTTCTGTAGCCTATAATATCCTATAACGGTGGCAACATCAGAGGACCTTCGTGGTGGAGGATACTTACGGGACACTCTTAATATTATTGAAGGGACAGACCATGCTCGATACTTTACCCGGTCTAAATGTAGCACTCGAAAAGTTATGCATATTGTGCAGATTATTTGGTGATGCCAACCACACGTGAAACTAGGCACATTGGAGACTACAGCCTATAATTTAGACATAGCCTATTCATTTGATTGTGCTACGTAAACTTAAAAGTGTCAGTAGCCTACAGAATCAAACGGGACGCTGAAATATCAGAGCCAGTAACTTCGTGTCCTGTGAATAGGCTATTGTGCAGATGTGTGCGCGCGCGCACAACTAATTTCTCTCCCACCTCTTTGCTCATCAAGTCTCCGATCTCCAAAAAGACACGGGCACTCAGGATAACTGTTTACACGAGCTGTTTAAATAATGTGATGCACGTTCTTCATGACATGGCATGGTTTGGCCACCCTAAATTCAACATGACTGCATTCGCACATATGGTTTAAACATCCATGATTGTCACTCTTAATGTGCAAGTATTGGATATGATAAAAAAGATCCTAAAACGGTCACAACGCCAGAGGACCCGCGGTGGTGTGATGGATATTTGCGGCGGGGGCCGAGGCCGACTTGTTACGGTAGGCTACAATCATATTACAGAAGGGACAGTCAGGCGACACAGCGCGACTCACATCGGGTAGCTGTGGTACCGCAAAGCATTCCTGATGGTGGAAATGAATGCAAATGCCTGCAAATACTCGGGCGGATATCCGGGCACTCACATCCGGCAGCCTACTTACATTGGGTTGCTACAGCTACAACGCATAGAACACACGCATTTAAAGGGACATGGAGCTCATTTCCCACGCAGGAAGTCAAGTGAAGCCTGCCAGTATACTTGTGCCAAAGGCGCTGCAGGGACCTTTAAAGTCAATACCGATTATTTTTATGAGTAGATTTCAACCACAACATTTTCGCCCTGAAATATGTCGACTTGGAATACTTTTCGATGTTTTCACGAGCGCACAGCGCAGGCAAACCTCAGGATCTCCTTTACAAATTAAATTGATGGTTAAACCACCCGTTTGATAGATGTATTAATAAAATTAAAATGTTTATGAGCACAATGATCGAAATAAATATTTGTAATTGAACGTAGGCCTATACTCTGAAGTCATAACTAAATTAAAAGATAGGCCTACCCAAAGCTAGACGTCCCTCCCTGTCAGTACGCTAACAAATTTCCCTTCTGCAAAATTTCCAAAGGGGCGCTTGATTGGAAAAAAAATCTTGTCTACAGAATTTTGCTTGTGCGACCCATTGACTCTCATTGACGCTACCCCAACATAATGCAGTTTGTCGCACTGTACGCCTACACCGATTAAGCTTTTATTATGAAATATTCTGAAAAGCGGAAATGGCTATGGTGTTGACGGAAGTAGACGTGGAACTTTGCCCTGGTTCACTGCGAGTTCGGGAGACAAATGCTGTCAAATTGGCTTGTTGCTGTTTATAATTATTACTTTATTGTAAACTTTTATCTTAAAACATGCTGATCTGAGTCGTTAGATGTTAAATGATCTAATTGCCAGGGGATATAAACCACCACACAAGTAACGTTTCTGTCAAATTGAGGGTCTCTGTCATTCATTTCCGAGTCGTTGCAGGGCAAATAGATAGTTTGTTTTAAGTGAAGTGAAGATGTCAGAAATTGTGTGATATGCCTGTAAAGATAATAAATGAACCTATGCTTAAGGGTTAAACATAGGAATTGATAGATATGGCTATCTTGCATGTAAAACACGGCAGAATTGCGCTTCATTTAGTCAAGCTGTGTCGCAAATGATCAGACAATTTTAGCAATAGTCCGTTTACTACCAAATGAAGTATGGTAAGATTGATATAGGGCTTCAACTTATTTTCAGCGCTGCCTATGCCTTTGTTCCTTGACACGACGTGTTGAAATGGGACCGGGGTCTTTTCGTGTACAATGTACTGTATTGCTAAACAGTCCGTCCTGCCGTTGAAGAGCGACGACATTAGGTTGTAGTTTGACAACAGTTATTTGTCTTTTTCGTAAAATACCTCAACATTATCGTCGAGGAAAATGTCTCCAGTACCTGTTATCCCTCTGATAATCAACGGTTGTATGTCTGCGCTGGGCTGCATGGCAACTATTAAACTAATCCCAGCATTCAAGGAACATTTCATCGGAGCCAGGCTGTATGGAATGGACTTGAACAAAACCATCAAAAAGGAAGTGTGAGTGTGAACAGATACAATGTCAATAAAAACAATAAACTAATTTTTACAGCAATGACGTTAAATATGATGGGTAAAAGATGATATGCTAAACAAAACTCGCTAGGTTTAGTAAAATCAAGACTTGTGGTAGGCTATAACCTTGGGGCTACATAACAGGAACTTGAGAATCTTTTCTTGCACTTGTCCTATCTTAACTCATGACTGAAGATTGGAAGTTTCTGTAATGCGGCCCCTCCTCGTGGTTGACAACATGGGTGTCTTTTGTATGCTGCAACAGTAAAATGCTGCAACAGTGTTCATATTTATCATATGTATAATTAATTACCTAACCCTACCTAATTTGAGTATTCCTCTATTAATCAAGACAAGCTGGGCTTCTCCTCATCGACTAGACGAAGGGAGGGCCGGAGCACTCTGCATACTTTTTTTAAGAAGGCTTTTAAAAAATGTATTTTGAGGCACAAAGTGAGTAGCTGGAGGCTGGCACGTGTGTGTTGAAAAGTCTGTCACTGTGCACCAATAAAAAAGAATCACAAAAGTATGCAGAGTGCTCCTGTCGTCCCTGTGGTGTAGTCGATGAAAAGAAGCCCAGGTTGTCATCATTCTGCAGCCTGGGAGCGCCACAGAGACTGAAGTGCAGACATCCTTCTACCATTTTCCTCTGTTCCTTATGTCATGTTTCCTGTGTCCCCGTCAGGCCTGAGTCCCAGGGTGTCATCTGTGGCACGGTGTTCCTCATCATCTCCTTCTGCTTCATCCCCGTGCCCTTCCTCAGCTGCTTCATGGGCGAGCAGCAGTGCCAAGGCTTCCCTCACAACGAGGTGAGCCCGGTGAAGGTGGTGTGCGTCTGCCCGCTTTTGTCTTATTTGAGCATCTCGCTCAGTGTCTAACTCCAAAAAGCACAAGGCAGACAACAAGAGAAGGAGTCTCACACCATATCTGAATTCATGCTAATCGGGAAAACAGTATTGACAAAAGCTGAGTTTTGGGAATAAGGTGAGGAGGGTTTACCACCACCGGGAGTTTCCATCCCTGAACCCCCTTGTTGTGCAGATTAGGGATAGAGATGGTGTTCATGGAAATATTGCTATCAATATTTAGGGAGTCATAAAGTAGACATGATAGTCTTTAGCCGGAACTAGACTGCTTTCCTGCAGGAAATGCAAAAAATGCGAAACTGGGTGTGAATGACCATGGAAGGGCGTGGGATTTGAACCTGCAACTCTCTTCCCTCTAAACCTTCTCCCCACACAACCAATGCTTGTATACAGTATACAATAGACACAGTAAATAGACCCACCTAAAACTACTGTCTTTGTGTGTTTCCTGGAGTAGTTTGTGCAGTTCATCGGTGCTCTCCTGGCCATATGCTGCATGATCTTCCTGGGCTTCGCTGACGACGTGCTGAACCTGCGATGGAGGCACAAGCTCCTGCTGCCCACCATTGCCTCTCTGCCCCTCCTCATGGTCTACTTCACCAACTTTGGCAACACGGTGATCGTCGTGCCTAAGCCCTTCCGAGTTTTGCTGGGGATGCATCTGGATCTCGGTTGGTTTGCACTTTTTTGTCATCCTGCAGTTTCAATTTAATCAAACAAACACATTCATTTGTACATTATCATACTCAGCCGTTACTCAATGGCTTAAGAAAGACAAAGAGGGGGGAAATATGTATAGTATGATGTAAGAGAATGAAAATACATAAGATTATCGCTCCAACCAAACCTAGAAGTTAATCAAAAGCAGGTGAAAATAAACCTGTTCTTAATTTTTTTTTTATTTTTTAAATCAAGCTTCTGTTGGGGCGATACTAATTTCAACAGAAAGCTGGTTCCAGCGTTTGTCAGCTTAATGACTAAATGCCATTTCACTCTGCCTGGATTTGACCCTGGGCACAACGAGCAACATGAGACTCCTAAGGCCTAATGTTGAAAAAGGTAGGTCTACACACTGCCGATCAGTTCCAAAAACAAACTTTATTATTTAAAAAGCAACATTTCGATCACGCTGGATCTTCATCAGGCATGTCTGGCGAAGATTCATCATGTCTGATGAAGATCCAGCGTGATCGAAACGTTGCTTTTAAAATAATAAAGTTTATTTTTGGAGCTGATCGGCAGTGTGCAGACCTACCTTTTTCAACAGTCTGACTTTTTTGTCTGGCACCTGCAACAAGTGTTTTTGGATGTGCACAAAACTACACAAAACTACTCCTAAGGCCTAAGACGTCTTTTAGGGTAATATAGACCTATGATTATGGAGCTTAGTTGGGTGTACAGTGGACAGTACTGGAGTATAGGTAGTTTTGGTGTTTTTAGATTGTTGGTTATTGAACACTAGTACTGACTGAGTGTGACAGATGTACATTACATATGTTGAACTCAGTACAGTGTAATTCAGTAAGGTAGTCGTGGGTAAGAGGTTAGGGCGTCAGACTTGTAGCCCAAAGGTTGCCGGTTCGACTCCCGACCCGCCAGGTTGGTGGGGGGAGTAATTAACCAGTGCTCTCCCCCATCCTCCTCCATGACTGAGGTACCCTGAGCATGGTACCATCCCGCCGCTCTGCCCCCTCGCACGGGTGAGGTATAAATGCAATTTCGGTGTGTGTAGTGTGCAGTGAACACTTGTGTGCTGTGGAGTGCTGTGTCACAATCACAATGGGAGTTGGAGTTTCCCAGTTGGGTTTTCACTTCACTTCACTTTCACATCAGTGATGATTAAGTATTTGTACACGCAGTCAGCTTCTAAGCTTCACAGTCAGTAATTTAATCTCTGCATGTTTTGTTCCCCAGGGATTCTGTACTATGTGTACATGGGCATGCTGGCTGTATTCTGCACCAACGCTATCAATATCCTGGCTGGAATCAATGGCATAGAATCAGGACAAGCCCTCTTCATCTCTGGATCCATCATTGTCTTCAACTTCTTGGAACTCAATGGTCAGTACACATTTTCTTCATGATTCATGCTCATTATAGTATGATTAGAGAGACCCCACAAGTGATATTTTTACCAATTGCTTTTATCACAAGCATAATAGCAACGTGGAAGACAATCACGAGATGAACCGTGTTGTACTACGGATATTGATAAGTCTATGACAATGTAATTACTTGCCCGGAGCGGTTGGGTTAGTTATTGCAATGACCTTGACTTCCTGTTAATTTGTCTGTCTGTCTGTCTGTGTGTCCGCCCACAGTGTTTTGGGCTGCCTCACAAAGACACACACAAACGCATGCATCTAGCATTGACCAGGGGGCCAGGGTATTCCAAGTATTCCAAGAACATGGCTAAGTGATACAACTGGCTAAGTTAACCTACAGAAAGTGGTAAACCTGCTAATAGAAAGCCTGCAGACATTGTTTGGTCAATAAAGTACTCCAGCTCTTCTATTAGATGATTTACCACTACCTCAAGGTTAATCTAACCTGGTTTACTATTGAAGCAGGTCCTTAGAATACTCCTGAGGTTACTCTCTCTAAATGCTCTTGCCATTTGTGTTCTTTGACTAATATCTCTTCTAGGAGACTACAGGGATGATCATGTTTTCTCCTTGTACTTCATGATGCCTTTCTTCTTCACCACACTGGCTCTTTTCTACCATAATTGGTGAGTCTGCTTTCAGTCAGGCAATCCTACAACAAGCTCATGTTGTGTACACCTTTTAAATAACTCATCCAGATCGCTTTAGAGTCATGGGTTCTTGGCCACGTGAGAGTGGCTCACAAAAAGCAGACAGTCAAGTACAGTAGCTGCAGGCTTTGGTTTCGTATTGCACAAAGTTAAGGGATCTATTTACCATACTCAGGGTACAAATCACTCATACCTTCTATGTCTTCTGGTAGATATGTGTGTCCTAACAATAGCAGTGAGTTTAGGGTGCAATATGGCACGGCCAGAGAAGATGTATGACTCGGGGCTACATTAAACACCCAGGTCAATATCAACCCATAGATCCTACACCACACAGCAACAGGTTTTACAATCATATCCAGTATGTCATTTTAATACATCCAAAATGTATGCTACCCTTTCACAAATGTTGATATTTTCTGATGAACTATTATTTACTGTTCTGACCAAAGAACAGTAAGTTCTGCCGCCAAAGATATGACTGCTATTTCAAAATGGCGAACATGGAGAAGATCCACCTATTCATGTATGAAAAGGGTACATTTTATAATGAATACTTCGAAATTGATAGCGGTGGATATTTTAAATTAAAACACATATATGGATGGGCTGGATAAATTCTTTTGTAGAGAGTTACTTGTGCACAATCCCTGGTGCTGAACAAAAAGATTACGTAGTTTTTGAAAAAAGGTTCGCACACTCCTTTGGATTTTTTCTTCTTTAAGTTATTTTTTCTTCTTTTTATTCATTCATTCATTGGCAATGACGTTTCGACCTCTCGGTCTTCCTCAGATTCCCCAGATTCCCAGAATCTGAGGAAGACCGAGAGGTCGAAACGTCATTGCCAATGAATGAATGAATAAAAAGAAGAAAAAATAACTTAAAGAAGAAAAAATCCAAAGGAGTGTGCGAACTTTTTTTTCAAAAACTGGATAAATTCTTGAAATAAACAACTACAAACGTTACATATTCTACCTTGTACTTTTTTATTGTTGCATTTCCCAGGTATCCCTCGGCCGTGTTTGTGGGGGACACATTTTGCTACTTTGCCGGGATGACGTTTGCGGTGGTGGGCATCCTGGGCCACTTCAGCAAGACCATGCTGCTCTTCTTCATCCCCCAGGTCATCAACTTCATCTACTCCCTGCCACAGCTCTTCCACGTGGTACCCTGCCCAAGGCACCGGCTGCCCAGGTGAGAACGCATGACCGAGAACCACATCAAGCTTCTCACTGGTGCTTAAAAGTGCTTGAATTTCAGTGTTGTGTTTTCGAAGCTTGAATGCTTGGATTTGTAATGCTTGAATGTGTCAAGTCTGCAATATTTATCGCCAGTCTGCATCAATACACCAATTTAGAGAATTAAAATGAGTTTTCTTAAGACAGCTTCACATTCTGGATAGTTCTTTTTTGTTGCATTGTATTGCCCAGCCAGATCCTATTCTTGATGTGGGTGATAAGGCTCGGCTAGTAATGGTACTGGGAAATTGGTCTTCAAAGTGCTTGAGAAGTGCTTAGATTTGGCTATGAAAAAAGTTTAGGGACCATTTTGCAATACTGACAAGTGAACCTTATTTTTTCCTCATTTAACTTCTCTGTTCTGTTTTTTTCCTTCATCAGACTAAATCCAGACACAGGGAAGCTTGGAATGAGCTACTCAAAATTCAAAAAGAAGGACCTATCAACGTTAGGACAGTTAGTTGTAAAGGTAATCATTACTTGTTTCTAACCGTAACCTTAAGGTCATTGACATTGGAGGTTTTTTGCATAGGTCATAATGGAAAATGTCTGTTTTTCAAGTCTCTGTAGTTTAATTATGTGGCTTTTGGGGAAATAAACTGTCTTTGCTCCCTTCCTTTCCTCCTGCCTCCATCCTCTTGCCTCTGTATCGCCTTTCCCCCAGGGGAGAAAACAATAATTTTCTGGGGCTTTTCCCAGTTTGATATACTAATTACAAATTGGAGAATAGCTTCTGAATTATGCTTATTAGATATTGGATAAAATTGGATCGTACTGAGATGCCATGGATTGTATTGAGATTACTCCATACCATTCATTACGATGAACAATAATTGCTCGTCATAATGACTGAATTAGTTGTAATTTCTTTTCTGTCCTCTAGGTGGCACAGATGTTATGGCTGCTAGACGTGCGGCAGTCCCCCGAAGGTGACGATGAGTTTATTGAGTGTAACAACATGACACTCATTAATCTGGTGCTGAAAATACTGGGGCCAACCCACGAGAGAAATCTCACCACCATAATGTTACTGATACAGGTAGGTTCTCCAAAAAGCATAACGTGAGCTTTAAAAATGAACACGTCAGCTCAATCAGAGCAACCTATTCTTGTCCTCTTGTCCTATTCTTGTTCTCTTTCTCTCTCTTCCTTTCTCTTTCTTCCAGCTATGTGGCCGCAATCAAATATTGACTTGATTATTGTACGCCTGAGCATTATAAAGTATAGGAGTTTGTTGAGATATCAAGGAAATGGTTGAGGTTGGGTGCTCTGATACAGAGGGAGATCATGTGGAGGGTGGGGGGCAGGGGTCGGCAGGAGTTATGAATGACTTGTGGTGGGAACAATTTTTCATGACCTCTCCAATTCCATATCAATGGAAGGATTACTGTTTCTCTCTAGAAGGGTTGCTATTTTGTGTGAGTGTTGCCTAACAAATGCTTACGGTAGTTGTACCCTCTTTTACAGGTTTTAGGAAGCATCACAGCGTTTGGGATTCGATATCACCTGGTACGGCTATTCTATGACGTTTAGATGCTATCATAGCAGTCAATGTGGATACAAATGGACTAAGAGGACCGCAATCATCCCATAAAGGGCTCTCTGCATTATTTTGCTTTCATTCGAGTGAGAACTGAGAACCAAGATGGTGGTCTCTCACTTGTCATTCAGTTGCATGGTCTTGAAGGATTTCAAAGCTGTTACAGCAAAAATGTGGCACTTGACCGATTCAAATGACCAAGCTAAAAGTCTACTAAAAGCCTTGTCCCCCCTTACAGGTATATTAGTGGGAGATTTAGTGAAATTAGACATAGTCAGCAATTATGGGAACATAAGACATGAATTTGGGGGAAATAAACACTTTTGTAATGAAAACTGAACAATGTCTTATTAGCAATTATCCACCAACTACACTGAACATGTATGGATTATCTTTATGGTGTCTGAACCCTTTTATGTGTGACTGTTAGACACCTGGAAATTTGCCTGCTTTACTGAATGTATGTATACCTTCCTACCTACCCAAATAAATGTGTTCTGAACAAGACAAGTTCTCTTTATAGGCATGTTTTCAATAGTGGCTTACAGTGTTTCCCATACATTGAGGAAACTATGGCGCACCGCCATAGTTTTAATTTGGCCGCTATAGTTTCCGAAAATATAAAATATATACATATATATATATATGTACGATTTCCGTTTTTTTTTTAAAAAAAAACGATTTGAAAAACGATTTCCTTTGCATTTTCCTCCTGGAGTAAATACATCCTTTAGAGTTTAGAGAAAACCATGAGTGCTTGAAAGATGCTCTGAACTGCCTGACCAGGTGATTTTTGCACCAAAATAGTTTACTTGGAAGCCTAGTAAAGTTATTGTAGTTAACTTGGGTTTGGGAGCAATAAACGTTCAGAGAAGGGACAGTTGGGATGAGTTTACTGACACTCCCCAGGCTTTGTTTTACAGTTGTATGATAATGAGTTAGGTGGCAGGCCTTCATTGACACAGCAGAGGAGAAATCGGGCTGCATAGAAATTAATGTGTAATGAATGTGAATATAGACATAAATGTGTAATATGTTGTTCAGCCCTTTTACTGGGAGGAATTATGAGAAACTAGCCCTGTAACCAGCACCCCTCATGTAGAATGTCTGTGCGTTAACAATTTCACAGTGCTCCTAAAGTCTTATCTGTGCTCCTATTTTGTTTTTATTTTTTTTCATTGCATAGACCCCTGCATGAGGGCCGAATGAAAAGTGTGTTGCAAACAGAAATGATTCACTGTACTGCATTTTTAAAATATAAATGACAATGTACTACTATACATGCCATGGGTAAAATCTTATGGAATTTCTCAAAACATAAATGACTGAAATGGTCTATAGTTTCTCCATGCACCAATGTCATACTTTACTCATTGTTTTGCATTTATGCCGCGTGAATTTCCCCCCCCCCCCCCCCCCCCCCCCCCCCCCACCCCCAATGACCCGCATGAAATGCACCCCCATTTAAAAAATAAAAATAAAAAACTTGGCTGCCCCCATAGTTTCCAAAATTTCTGTGGGAAACACTGTTGGCTTATATGCTATGTCATTCCACAGACATTCCACATTATTTTTTCCATAAAATAGTGCCCTCCCCCCCTATGAAAAAGTTCTCTGTTTATACATTATACAATGCGACGATGAATAATGTGTATGTTTGGGTGGAAATCCTTATCTAAAGACACACTTTCGTTTTGTTGAAGACTTTCAAAGGTTGCTGGCTTCAATATAGATCTAATGTGCAGGGGGAAATTCTTATATGTGTTCATAGTAAGGCCCTGGTATGAATTTGAAGTGGCCCTGCCCCTGCCCCTGCCCCTGCCCCTCGAATGAAAAAGTTTCCTCACCCTTGCTAGGCCTATGTGCAGGTCTTCTCTGGGTCGAGGTCGAAGAACGCAAACGCAAAAGCAACGCAAACGCTGTTTGTCCTTCGCTGGACACTGTACTAGACGCTTTACGGTAGTATTTACGACATCAATGACAACTGTTATGAACTGTCAATGAAGCAAGAAGCTTGTTAAACTTTCACTCGAGAAAATGTAACTTGTTTGGAGTCATGCTTATATTCATTCCAAATATGGAAAATATTTGCTGCATTTCCAATACCTCACCATTCGGATATGGTGACTGAATAAACTGACTCTACCTCAGTGGAATAGATTGCAAAACAAGTCAAGAATACCTGCAGTTCCTTGGCGGTAAAACGACCCACACTCTTTCTTGAAAATCATGGTAGAGGTTTAAGTTAAACATAATTACAAAATGTGACAAATGTTTTCTAGAGATATTGTACCTGGCATCAACGAATACGGAGTTGGTCAGCAAAATAAGGATTCAGGTGAGTTTGATATGTGAGCTTATTGTAGTTGCGCTCAGGATCACTGGCACTGGCCGTTTGTTTTTCATTAAAACCATTGTATTTTAAAGTCACTTCCTGTCGTGTATTCTAGCTAGTGGACTCATACGTGTCGTGTAACAGCAAGGTTTCATTTTTCCAGCCATGCCCCCGTCCAACAAACGAAGTCGGAGAGAGGAAACCTCTGTGGTGCTAACTTGTGAATGGGGACCTTGCAAGGAATCATTCACTGACATGCAGGACTTTTGTAAACATGTTGAGAACCATCACTCGTCGTCCTTGGAGGAGGACATGGACGCCGAGAATGATGCAGGTGAGGAAATTGGGAAAAATGACCACTGCCTCCATATGTGGGTGCCTGACACCAGAGAAAGACCTTCATATGGAGTAAGTGATGTCACTCATATGCAGCTGTTCTCTGGCTGCTTTTGGGACTCATCTCAGAGTTTGCAAACATTTCTTACATGCTGAACTACTGTCAAAAACACACGGTTTTCTATCTATGCAAATAGACAATTATGAATGAAATCTTGCTCCATACCTTGGCTTCACACCTGCCGGAAATGAGTGCAGAATGTTACAGAGCTTTCTGTGTGGTGACAGTAGTTGCATTTGTGCATTTACCATTAGGAAAAGAATGCATGCTTTGTGAAAATGGCCTTCCTCATTCATTCTGATATGATTGATTTTTGTGTGTCATGCAGATGAGTTTCCGTGCCAGTGGAAGGACTGTGGGTTCTGTTCGGTGGAGAGTGCAGCAGAGCTGGGCCGACATCTGTTCTTCCACTGCTACCACACCAAGCTGAAGCAGTGGGGGCAGAGTGTCCTTCGGGCCCACCCGGACATCGGCTCCTGTTCTGTTGGCCTGCAAAACCGCAACATAATACCAGAGATTACAGACAACTTCATTTGTCTGTGGGAGCACTGTGAGGTCAGTAGCAAACCACCAGGATCACAATTTTGGCTTCTTGATCAGAGCACTTGGTTTTGTTTAGTTCTTGTGGGCTGACACAATTTGTATCAATACATTATGTGAGATTTGAAAAATGTAAGTATACACACAGGGCAGGAAGTTATACAATTACTACATCTGATGCAAAATAACATAACAACACAACTTTTACTCACTGATTTAAATTCTGCTTATGAGATATACTTGGCCAGATATGGATTTCTATTATTTATTTTGAGTATAACACTTTAAATATACATGCTTGTGAGAGACAGAGCACCTTGACTTGGGGACCTTTATTTGCAAAACGTTAATGAACAGATGCATTGCTATTGCCGGTTGACTTTTTTTCTGCTGCATAAATAACTAGAGGTTTTATTGATACTTGACTGTATTCTATGTAGGCCTCTATGGATAATCCTGAATGGTTCTATCGCCATGTGGAGAACCATGCCTTATCCCTTGACATGAAGTCCAAAGGCAAAGAAGAGAACGTTCTTTGTTGTGGTTGGAAAGGTACAAGATACAAGAAGAGATACAAGATATTTTATTTGTCATGTGTATATATATGAAACATATATATATATATATATATATATATATATATATATATATATATATATATATATAATATCCTTCCCTGCTCTGGGAGTCCCAAAAAAGGTTAAAAAGAATGTTAAAAAGGCAAAAAGGCAAAAAAAAAGAAAAAAGTAGGAAAAAATGTGATGAGTGGATTCCTTCCTATGTTGGTGTTTTTGAATTCAACAGTCTGACACATTGAGGGAAGAAGCTGTCCCTGAGTCGGCTGGTGTGAGCACGTAAGCACCTGTATCTCCGGGCAGATGGTAGAAGGGTGAAGTGTGTGTAGCTGGGGTGGTGTGGATCAGCTATAATTCGTTTGGCCCTCCTCAGACACCGCTGATTGTAAAGATCCTGGATGTTGGGTAGATCTGATTTGATTGTCCGTTGAGCAGATTTGATGACTCGCTGGAGGTCTCTTCTAACATGGGCAGTGGTGTTACCATACCAGGCTGTGAAATTACCAGTTAAAATGCTTTCTATTGTACAGCGATAGAAGTTGGCCAGTATCCTACTCTCCATTCCATATCTGTGCAGCCGTCTCAGAAAAAACAGTCGCTGTCTAGCCGTCTTAGTGATGCAATTGATGTGATGAGACCAGCTGAGATCCTCCTTGATGTTGACTCCTAGGAATTTATAGCTCTCCACTGCAGTATCAGCGATGTAAATTGGCTGGTGTTGTATCCTCCGGAAATCCACGATCAACTCCTTTGTTTTGCTGACATTCAGGAGTAGATTGTTATCCACACACCAGGTAGACAATGCCGCCACCTCAGCCCTGTAGGCCGACTCATCTCCATTTGTGATGCAGCCAATTACCGTAGTGTCGTCAGCAAACTTAATGATGGTATTGGAATTGTGAATGGCTGTGCAGTCATGCGTGAAAAGGGAATAGAGTAGGGGGCTGAGCACACATCCTTGGGGCGCGCCGGTGCTGAGGCAAAGTGTGGAGGAGGTGAACTTGCCCAGTCGCACTGCTTGAGGCCTATCGGTGAGAAAGTTTTGTAGTATATGGAGGATAGTATGTATACATTGTATTGTAACGTATAGTAATGTATATTGGATGACATGCGTACAATTTCCTTCAATAACATAATCTTGTTATCTCTCAATATTTTACAGATTGTGAGGCCACATTCAAGAGTCGCTTTAAGTTGCGAGAGCACTTACGAAGCCACACCCAAGAAAAAATAGTCGGCTGCCCCACATGTGGAGGGATGTTTGCCAACAACACCAAGTTCTTTGACCACATTAGGCGCCAAACAACCATTGAAGGTTGGTGGAGGACATTATGGCTGCATCATAGAGCTTATGTACAAACGTATTTGCAAGTAGTTAATGAGGGTTAATGCAAGAGGGTTAATGTTATGTAACCTTGTGTTGTTATGTAATTTTTTTTCATATTTCCTGTTGGGAAAAATTAGTTGCGCTATTAACACAAGTCCTTTTGATTCTGGTGCGGTAGTCAAGTAGACCATAGACTGAGGGACTTGCACACAGAATGAAAAAAATATTTCCTTTTGGGCAATGAGATTTATGAATACGTTTTGTTTCTTATAGACAGTGCTGAAACTAAAATAGCCCTTGTGCAATCCTACACAGGCCAGAGATTTCAATGCTCCCATTGTTCCAAGCGATTTGCAACTGAGAGACTTCTTCGAGACCACATGAGAAACCACGGTGAGAACCGATTCAATGCACGGGGGATGTTTGTGGCCATCAGACCCAAAGCAATAATGCATTCCGCACTTGTTGTAACAGCTCAATGCTGAATGCTAGTCAGAGCAAATAATTCACTGATGATAATGAAAATGTATTATCAAAGTATATTTCATGGGATTCCATGAAGATGTGTTAATCACTCAGACACTGTGAGAAATTTCAGGTAGGACAAGCTAGTACATAACTACAGTGGATTATAAATGGATATTACGAAGTCCTGTCATTAATTAATGAATAACAAAATAGTAATAACAGCGTAAACTCCTTTGGCTTATTCTGTAGACCTTAAGGGATAGATGTTCTGGGTTCAAATTGCAAGGTGTAACTGCTACTGTTTTTCCCCTTCTCAGTGAACCACTACAAGTGTCCCCTGTGTGACATGACCTGTCCCTCTCCGTCCTCACTGCGCAACCATATTAAGTTCCGCCACAGCAACGAGAAACCTTACAGCTGTGACTACTGCGAGTACAGGTGAGCCAGGACTCGTACACAAGCAGCACTATGAGCCAGGTGCACATCAACACCACTATCAGGGAATGACGAGGGGAGAAGTGGTGGATTTGGATGAAGTTGGTCTCTGCAGCCCTGACAACATGTGTTTTTTATATAGATATTTATTTAGATATTTTGCTATTGTGAAGCACTACAGCTGTGAGTGACTAGTGGGTGTACAGACCAGCTAGGTGTAGCACCACTACATCAGGGATGACAGTCTAGATAAGGGGTTCCCATTCTGTTTTCTGCTGGTACTCCCTTTTGGACCTAAGAAAGATGATAGGAGAAATGGTGGTTTGGATGACTGCCGTTGTCTGTAGCCCTGGTAACATGTTTCTGTGTTTATATATTGATATATTTTACCATCATCTTGTTGAAGCCCTACAGCGGCGACTACTGCAAGTACAGGTCACCCAGGTGTACACCAGCGTCTCTCTCTCTCTCTTAGGGGATGATGAGGGGAGGAGTGGCGGTTTGCATGAGTTGGTCTCTGTAGTTCTTTCAACATATTTCTGTGTCTTTAGATATTTTACTATTGTCACCCCACAGTTTTGACTACTGTGAGTAAAGATCTACCAGGTGCCCGTGAGCGGATGTATCAGAGGATGTCAGTCTAGACCAGACATTTGGACCAAAGAATATTTTTGTGCTAGTGCAACATTTCAACCTGTCATATTGAGAAAAAAAAATGTGGACTGCAGTCAACATGACTTACAAACGCTCCCTTTATTCCATGACTGGCTAGGTTTGATTGCCAGTTGAATAGTTGGTATGAAATGAAATTAAGTACTTTGGGATGGTTTATGGTTAATGTCAGTCAGCATATGGCTTAATCCCTTCTCTCTCTCTCTCTCTCTCTCTCTCTCTCTCTCTCTCTCTCTCTCTCTCTCTCTCTCTCTCTCTCTCTCTCTCTCTCTCTCTCCTCTCTCTCTCTCTCTCTTCTCTCTCTCTCTCTCTCTCTCTCTCTCTCTCTCTCTCTCTCTCTCTCTCTCCCTCTCCCTCTCCCTCACTGTGTGTGTGTGCTGTGTCTGCTGTCCTCAGCTGCAAGAACCTGATTGACCTGCGGAAACACTTTGACACGCACAGCAGCGGCTCCGGTTATCACTGTGACTATGAGGACTGTGACTACTCTACACGCTCCATGGCATCCATCAAGTCCCACTACAAGAGGGTGCATGAGGTCAGACATATTATTGTTATGTTAACCTACCTGTCTCCTGTTGATGCACCAGATGAAAAAACAGAAGTGCGTGGAACTACCCTTTTGACATTATTGTAATGCTTTCTCTTGTACCCCCCAGGGTCGCCTGCGGGGGGCACCAAACACAAAACATCACATGCATTTTCCATTGGCAAGCGGGCCAATTTGATATCTGTAATTGCTATTGTTTTGACAACCAATTTCAATTGGGTTGAAAATGTCTAATGAAATACTAGCCTAGTAAACCAGCGCCACCCGCTGGACACGAACATTTTTTGGCTGCGAGTGGTCTGGCCCCTAGGAATTGGAGTGGTCTGCCAGGCTTACCAAGAATCTGGCAAACCAATCACAACGCAGAGATTTGTTTTGAATCAAAGTGGGCGGGGTTTTGAGGAAGTGACGGTGAAGCTCGCAACGTTGGGAAAGTGAAAGATAGCGCTGATTGGTCAGAGCGCCGGCCTATAGGCACAGGTTTGAAAGACAACGGGTTGTTCTTGTCAGCAATCTTCGGATGTACTATTCATCGGGGCCAGACTAAATTACACATCCAATCTCACAGTTAGGCCGGTTTATCAAGCTAATGAAATACTGGAGATTTAGGAAGCTATATGCAGCAGGGAAAAGGCTCATAATATCAGAAAAAGATTTTGAGGAGTGTAAAAGGAAATCAAGAAACAGACAGTTTTCTACGAGGGCTGGCAAAACAGTGTTCACAGGGTTAACGGTGTAGAGTTTATACTGAAGCTTTATTTGTTCTTACATTCTAGTCCTATAATCAAGTCAGAGAGTTGATCATGTGGTGCTATCTCACAAAACAAGAAAGTGGCACAATGGTGAAGTTTGGTGAAAGAAAAGGAAAATGAAAATGGTTTATGGAAGACTCTTTTGTTTTTGACCAATCAACCTTCAAACAGTTAAGCTCCTATTCGTCTTCTTGAACGTTTCACAGGGTGATGTAGCTCCTCGCTACAAGTGCCACGTGTGTGAGCAGTGCTTCACAAGAGGCAACAACCTCACGGCCCACCTGAGGAAGAAGCACCAGTTCAAATGGCCCTCAGGACACCCCAGATTCAGGTTCCTTTTTTCATATCATTCATATCGTATTAATTTATGCCATTGATGTGTATTAAATGTATTATAAACATATTGGCCTCTGTGTAAAGTTTATTGTTAAACCATACTTAATTCCTAGCATGTGTTTGATGTGGCAGTAAGCATGTATGACTCTAATGGTGACTACATGTTTTGGGGCACCGCTTACCTGCTGAGACCCTGGACCAACGTAAACCCAGGTCTTCTTTGGATGGCCAGCTCAGTCTGCTGAGCCTCTCTCCAGTGCTGGCTCTCTTCTGAAATTCGCAATGTGGAGGGAAACCCCCAGAGAGATACAAAAAATAACGTTCCCCCAAAATATCCACAATCAGCCAGGAAGAGTCCAAATGCCAGTGCACAATTCAGGGGGCATACTAGCGATGAACAACTGAGGGGAGCATACTAACCATACAGGCCCACGTGTGCGAGCTGGTGCCTCCGTTTTGTTCACCTCCTCCACAGGTGCCTCTCTAAAGGGCTCTCTGAGGAGCATCTGACCTCTGACCCTTATTGCTCAGAGTTCCGGCGGCGCCCCCGTGTGGTGTGGACGCATTAGTGTGCGTCTCCTATTGCTTCAGTCAACTAGTATTCAGTGAAGCCTAATGAAAGTCCAATTTAAGTTCAACTGAGGGTCTTAATTTGGTGTTTTACTCTTACTTTATCTCCTAGCAAGCTTTTTATGAGAAACGGATCAAAAGTGACAAATACAAGACTGCAGTCATGTTATGTTAATGTCTTCATTGAAACAATATCACACTTCCCCTCTTTGGTCCCTCCGTCCTCTCACAGGTACAAGGAGCACGAGGACGGCTTCATGCGCTTGCAGCTGATTCGCTACGAGAGTGTGGAGCTGACGGAGCAGCTGATGAGGGAGAGGGGCGCGGAGGGAGACTGCTCCGACCAGACGGCCCAGAACGACACCCTCCAGCCTGTACAGGAGGATGAGGAGGGTGAAGAAGATGAGGAGGGGGAGGATGAAGAGGAGGAGGGAAGGCTGCAGCTGTCGTCCTCCTCTCCTGGGGGAGTGGACGCATCCGAGGACCAGGGAGGAGAGGTGGCGAATGGGGAAGGGGAAGTGAATGGCGGGGCAGAAGATGGGGCAGAGAGTGTGTTGCTGGTCATGCTGAAGGGAAGTTCGCAGGAGCCCCACAGGGAGGCTGAGGAGGAGGAGCAGGAGGAGCAGGAGGACACGGTGATGAGGCGGCTCCAGGACACTGCACAGCAGTTGGGCATGCAGGTGGTCTGAAGCGGGGTGTAAGACACTAGCTGGGGTCTGGGGATGTGCAGAGGGGGTGTTGTGGAAACGACTTGAACTGACACAGTAGTTGGTGGATGAGAATGCTTTGTGTGAAGACAGGAAGGACTGTCGAGTAGGGGTGACATAACACTAAAACAGCAGCTGAAGACATGGGTGATGTGGAGGACTGAGCAGGGTGAGGGAGGAGGAGGGGACAGAGTTTGCACAAAGCGATGGAGGGCTGACACAGAAATGATGATCCCTCAAAAATCACCTCAGATCCCCGTCCAGTTTTCATTCCCTTGGATTTCTCCACAGAGCTGTGATCCCCTGTTTGAAGTTTTCTTTAAGACAGCCCTAAAACTGATTGAATCAATCACTTGCCATTTCATTTGAGACTGTTCTTGCCACAGACTTCAGACGGTGCTTCTGTGCAATGGGTTCAGTCAGAGAAGGAGTTTGGTTGAGTGGTACAATATGTGTAATCTTTGTACATCTCAAACTTGGCTTGTACAGGCATAGTAAGCTAATTGTTCTGTGGCAGTGAAGAAACCATCAAGTCAATGAAAAGTCTCAACTCTCATAAAAATGGCTTTCACATTCATTTAAAGGGACAGTTTGGTCAATTTCAACATGCAGTTGTATTGCTCACGCTACCCTTGACTTGTCAGTACCTGGTGATGGCACATTTTTCGGCTCAGCCCTTTCCGAGATATGAGCAATTCTAATGGGGGCAGCGTTTGTTTACATTTTTAAAAAATGAAACATAGGCCAACTCCAAATATTTTCCCAAAAGGTACAGTTGTTTGGTAGTTGTCTGCTAATGTTTTATAACCTTTTGGATGTTTTTGGGAATAAATAAAAATGTTTTTTGAAATGTAAACAAAGAGCTGCCCCCATTACAATGACCAGGATCTCGGAAACGGCTGAAGAAGAAGAAAAAAAAAATCTCAGCCACTGACAAGTCTAGGGTAGTGTGTGAGCATTACAACTGCATGTTGAAATTGACCAAACTGTCCCTTTAACCTGATTGTGGACATTTTGTTGACCCGAGAACACAGTTTTCTGGAAGAATTTACAGGCAGTGAGTTTTTCTAGAGCTCAGTGGCTGTGTCCTGAACTTTCATAAGTTCTGCAGTGTTAAGTGTTCTCATTTTAGATGAGCTATAGCTTGGGTCTTATGAAGAGATGCTAAACTTCCAAAAGCATTGCTTTACATTGTCTATTCACTCATTTTATTCCAGTACGGAACCCATGATTCTGTTGGCATTGACCGGTCCTTAATTCTCAATTGGGTTTTATTTTGTAAACCTCATATTGAGATGAAATGAGCTGTAAGTATTATTAATTGAGAATTTGATTTGATTTGGGTCATAGACCTGTTGCAGTGAACCATACACATGGCACCTTGTTGGTTTGAAAATGTTTTGAGAATTGAATGGTTAAAATATGAAGAACTCTAATGTTGTTCATGACGTGGAATCTGAAGTAGCCTGAAAGCAATAATAACTTGTTTGGGTCAGCATAATAGGGTATAGCATACTTTTTATGGTAAAGTAGGCATGCTCTCTCTCATACGTATATACTGTAGATATATGTAATTTATGCCGATATCAAGCACACACAGTTGTGTAAAGGTTGTTGTGTAATTTATGCTTCAGGGATACTGTGCTCTTCTGAGAAAAATACAGCCCTGGAGAAGATGGAGTTGTAGATTTTTGTTTTGTAATAAATTTGATCTTAAATTAACTGCCATGGTTCTGTTTTACTGTCGTTTCTTGCCAATGTCCTACAAGTGATCAATGATCTGAGGGGCAAGCATGAGAGTAGGATGACTGTGTGAAAGACCAAGTCAGTGGTCTTACAGCCCCATGATAATCCCGTCAGTAGCAGTGTATTGCAGACCCACAAGGTTGAGAAAGCACCATTCACCTTTGACTTCATCTCATTCCATAGGTCCTCATCTCGCTTCAGCAGGGCCGCTGACAGCTTTGACTGGGTCCATGACAAAATTCTCTGAAAGGGCCCTCCTCTCAATACATACAATGCAATGGGGTGGTCCCAATTCTGGGCAGTCCCTTTCCCTGGGCATGGGAAAACTAACACATTTGTCTCCCACTGCTGACGGGCCTGCACTGTGTGAGAAAATACTGAATCATTCTCTTTCATTCATACTTAACATTCTTGGAAAGATTTGAAATAAATCTAATTCTCATGGCATATTTAGAGCACTTGAAACAATCCCTTTGTCCCTACTGATGTATCTATCCATGCTCTCATGTATGTTTACTGTTCTTTATTGATAACCTTCCTCCTGATTCCATTATGCTACCTCCTCGTGTGAGTAGTAGTTGTACGCTGTGTGTGCCTAAGGTGTTATGTCTGGTTCAGAGAGGATTAGTGAACCCTAGAAGCTTAGTCCGTTACCAGGCCTCCTGCAGTAGTGGAAGAGATCATTCCCTCAAATCCCAACCAGCGAGGAGTGTAAACACCACCATAAGTCACTTCAGTAACCAAGCGTTGTTGCCCTTTCACTTGAAGGCAAGGATTTTTTTTAAGCATTTCTAACAGTTTGGACCATATTCTCAGGGCAGAATCTGACACCGTTGAGCGGAATTGTGAGAAGGCAACACCAGGAGGCATGCACTGGGATGGCAAGCTGACAAGGGTGCATTCACTGCTACAGTGACTTTAAGGTGGATCAACGTCATGAAGCTGGCTACTCTGATGTTTTTGCTCCTGGGCTCCTCCAATGGGGTGGTCAGCCAGGATTCATTTCCAGAGACCGAGGAGGCCGAAGAAGGCAGCGGTAAGGAGATGTTTGGGTTCAAGAAGCAGAGTTGTTTGAAGTAGAAGTAGAAGTGCTCTTAGAGATCTAATTACAGCACTGCTGGTAAGATATTACATGGTTTAAATTATGTAATCATACTACTTGTGTTGTAACTACATCTCTAAGAGTACTTCTACCTTATACAACTCAGCCAAGAGTTCGGTCTCATGAGACAGCAACTTGTACCTGTTCTATGAAGCAACAACATCCTTAGCCAGCTGGTCTTCTGTAATACAAGCCATTGTCTTGTACAAGCCTTGATCATCTGTGTAATATTTATTCCAACCCTCATGGTGACCAACTTTGGGTTGATGGTTAATAAAGTGTTGGCTTTGGATTCAGAGACAGTTGTAGATTTGATGAAGGCCTACCAATAAGGGACCTGTGAAGGTAGTATGATGGTTAACAAACAGCACCGCCTAAGTCCTGCACCATAATTCATGGCAGAGGTGACCCATAGTACCAATTAAAGTACCCTACGCATTACTCCAAGGCCAGCGTGCCCTGTTAAACACTGTCAACTGCTTGTGAAACAAGCTCAACTATCTATATCTACTGTAAATAAATGAAATGCAGTAGCAGCATGTTTCATATGATATCTAATGTTCATATTAGGGAGGTGTGTTGTTGGATCTCTGTAGCTATATTCTTGTGTGGTACTGAGAGTTGTGAATGTGTAATACTACAATGAATGCTCTCTCACCTATTATGCGGCAGGTATGGAGCCAGAGACGAAGGTGGTTGCCGACACCTACTGGTCAGGCACGGCCCCAGTGTGCATGGGGATGTGTAAGGGGAGGCATCGCGAGCTCAAGAAGGACCCCTGTGGCAACTCTGACTGCTGCTGGGTTGGATATAAAACCTTGTGTCGAGGTAGTGTATTCAACCATCAATGGAAAGTAAATCAATATTTTGACACGCGTGCTACCTAACTGACACACTCAAGTTATGAACTTGGGCCATGGAATTCTGGGCCCCTTTGCCAAGCTATTGTGACTGTGAGTCTCTTTAATGCTTTAGTGTGGCCAGACAAACCATCTACAACATTTCAAATCCCCCAAAAAAGGGAACCAATGAATTTTGAGCAATTCCAAGTTAAAGCAATGAGGCACCAGTTCAGTTAACAGGTGAGTGAAGGAAAGGCTGGTCATTTCATGAACACAAGATATACACAGCCTTTGCATCTCCCACAGACAAATGTTGTAGTAGATGGTTTGCCTGACTAAAGTCAGACTTCAGTCTCAAAGAGTCTTGAAGTCGCTATAGCCAGGCTAGGGACCCTGGAGGTGTTCCACTATCCCCCATACCTTGCGGACAGGAGCATCTTGCTACTCACACGGTCGATATGGCCAAAATGTGTCCCAACCTCCACTCTGCAGTATCACATCACATCACATCACATCACAGGTCAATTCCAGGCCAATAAAGAAAAGCAAGCATGATGTTTCCTAATCTACTATAATCTGCATCTAATCCACCTGTCCTGAGTACTAATTACATTACGATAACCTGATTCAGAGCTGTTAAGGTTACATTTGTGGCAGGGTTTTCACTTCCTCAAACTAGGGATTAACAACACCCCGGGATTAAAGATTACAGCTACTTTTGCTATTCATTAGAGCTATTCATCTTAAGGTGCTCACCAAGCCCGTGTCCACAAGTTCATGTCTTGTGCTCTGTGCTTGTATAGTGAACTGTGGGAGGCCTGACGTGGACGTGAATGGATTTGTGTACGGTAACGACTGGTGGGTGGACTCGGTGGTGCGCTACGTGTGCCGGCCCGGCTTCATCCTCATTGGTGGGCCTACCAGGACATGTCAGTCCAACGGGAAGTGGACGGCCAAACCCTCCTGCCTCAGTAAGTCTCATGTCCAATATGAGAAATAAAAAGCATAAACAAAGCACAGATTGGAAAGTACTGTATATTGTAATATTTTATTTTATTTTAAGCATAAGGTACAGTAATTCACAACATTTCCCAACTTGACTTTCTAACCCAATATTGCTAAGATTCAAATTGTCTGTGTGTATGTGATTCACATGATGTCATGTCATTTTACGCAAGTCAGTCAACTAAAATCTAATTGACCAGACAGACTGGGCTCCTTCTCAGCGACTAGACTCAGGGATGACCAGAGCACACAGCATACATTTTAGAGGTTTTTTTTCATTCTCATGCACAAAGTGACTGTTTCCACCATGTTTCCACCCTGCGTTTTCTCCTCCCCCAGGGGTGTGCAAGCAGGGCCGGGTGGAGCTGAGCGAGCGGGAGCTGGACGGGAGCTGCACCTCCTCCTGCACCACCAAGTCCTATGAGGGCGAAGCCAAGCTTGGCTGCAGGCGTATCGCCAACTGCCAGAAGGTGGAGTCCGGCTGGAAGCAGTGGTTCACCCGCTGCGACACGTGCCGCTGCGACTGCCTAGTGGCCTGTGGTGAGTATTAGTGTGAATGCTGTTCAACTGTGTGTGTGTGTGTGTGTGTGTGTGTGTGTGTGTGTGTGTGTGTGTGTGTGTGTGTGTGTGTGTGTGTGTGTGTGTGTGTGTGTGTGTGTGTGTGTGTGTGTGTGTGTGTGTGTGTGTGTGTGTGTGTGTGTGATATCTGACAGTTTACCATCTTTATTTTCTCCAGTAGTCTCTATACATAAAAACTGTGTTGTTAGAGAAAATATGTTTGCAAACAGTGGTCCAGCAGAAATGTCTTCATTCTCTGATTTAATGCCACCAGGCCAGATATTACAATTATTGATGAGAATAATAGTCAAGTTTATATCCTGGAAGTTGGATGCTGTTTTGACTCAACTCTAGAGGAGGCTTTTTTAAGTGGTAAAATATCGCCCTCTGGAACATAAAATAACTGGCCTTGGCTATAAATGTCAATATATAGCACTTACCTTTGGAAGCCTGGGACATGTACACAGACTGGTCACTAGGGGTCTATAGATGGTTGGCTTCACGAAAGCATAGTCACAGCAAATAGCCAAATATTGCTCAATATCCTCCATTATTGGTAGTCGTCATATTTGGAGCATGAGGTGTTGTTTGTACCCTTAAAACTGCTATGTTGGGACCCGCATTGGGTTATGACTTAGTATCATTGTATCTGTAACATTTATGTCCATATGTACGTACATATTATGAACTAAGGACATAAATAAAGTTGTGTGTGTGTGTGTGTGTGTGTGTGCGCGCTTACGGGCATGTGTGGAGTCAGGCTGGAAGCAGTGGTTCACATCACTAGCTGCAACACCTGCCAGTGCGATTGTGTGTGTGTGTGTGTGTGTGTGTGTGTGTGTGTGTGTGTGTGGTCGATGGGGTTGTTAGTCTTGCCAGTGTGACTGCTTAGTGGCCTGCAGTGATTGTTGTGTGTATGTCTGTGTGAGTGTGTGTGTGTGTGTATGCCTGAGTGTCTGCCTGTGTGAGTGTATATGCGCGCGCATGTTTCTGAAAGGACGTTGGTCATTTAGTTAAATGTAGCTCATCTTTGCCATTCCTGTGTTTCACTTCCTTGTAGCAACTGTGGAAAGAGCCCGAACTACTGGACGAACAACTCTCAACTAAAAATGGACACAGACTGTTTTGAATGAATCATTTTATTTGCCATGAAGTACCGTGACTTTCTTTCATCATATCAGATGGATTACGAAAGACTCTGGACTTTAAAAAAATCACTGTCAGTGGGATAAGTTAAGAGGACTTTGCAGATGCCAAAAATATCTGAGGTAACATGAGCTGACTGAATGAGCCCTAAATGGAATGAAGCCAACTTTTTTATTTCCTGAAAATAAAACCAATTTCCAACTTTGTAATTCTCTCTTCGCCCCACCATGTAGCAGTTGCAGAGCCAGTGATCCCTTTGAGAGATTGGGTGTTCACAAGTTGTGTGGCGTTTCTGTGTAGATTAAAGACAGCTAAGCTGAAAGTATAAGCTTATTACATCTCCTCACCGTACTTGGCAGAGAGTCAAGATGTGCCACTTCAAAAAAATCACACAGAAAAATCAGTGTCACAAGTAAGGATGGCACAGACCACATGAATCCAGATGTTATGCTGATTATTTATTGTAATACAGTAGTTGCTGCTGTTGTTCACTTCATTTTGTAATTACCAAGTGGTGTAGTTGAAGACAATACGTTCGTTTGCCTTTGGGATGTAACAGCCAACACCTGTACAAAGATTTCATTAGTTGTGTCATTAGTTCTTTGTAACACATTTGAGCTGTTATCACAGAGGCACTTTCAGACTATTTTTCCAGTGCTCATTCTGAATTGAAATTCAAATGTATTGTTTGGCGATAGATTTTTACTAAGAAGCAAAAACTGTATATTTGAAATCCAGGATGATATATGAGTGTTTGTTCACTTTCAAACCTAATTATTATATTTAAAAATGAAAAGACATTGCTGGTGTACTCACCAACAGGTATAGGTGTGAGGGTGCCATCCACCTCTGCCAGAATCTCCCAGTAGGTGTGGTTAGCAATTCCAGCCACACCGTTGACACTCTCAAGCCAATAGCCATAATCCTCATTCTCAGTCACAGTAAATCTGTGAACCAAAAAAGTGACCAATGCTCAAAAAAGACAATAACACTCCAATAATAATATACTAATTATATCATGGTTATATCGTCACCGTGACATGTAAGTGTTTTTATTTATTGTTGTCAGCCTAACTTATCCCAGTCTAAGCAACAGGTAGTTTTTTTGTATGTGATTGTGGACATACTTGAAGTCGTTGTTAGTTCGCTGAAGTTTCTTCATTGCCCCAAGCAAGATTCCAGCGGGCTTACACTTGGCAGTATATGCGGCATTTGGAGAGTTGTGAATCTTAACCTGCAGGTGAATTTGTAGCTCCCGCGGTTGGTCTAAAAATCACAAAAAGAAGACTCTTTGGAAGAGACAAAACATCTTCAAGTTCAACAAAAAGAAGTCAACTCAAAACTATTTTTTGCCTAAAATGACCTGGATGAATGGTATTAGCAGACCAGTATTATAAGCATAGAGAAGCCTAGTTGCAATACCTACTCGGCCACAATCTTACACAGTGCACCTTTTATGTTCAGAACAAAGATAAAAAATAATTATAGTGAACATCAATAAAAATCTTATGATTACACCTTCCATGGCCCAAAGGCATATTTGGAGTTATTTAAGCATGTGTACATTAGTGGTCTACACACTGTATATGCTAAGAATATTTTCTAACTTCACATAGACAATAATTCAACCCCTAAGAGGATGGAAACATTGTGCATGTGAAGTTAAGCAACGATAGGCATGGAACAATTGGAGGGCAGTGTGTAGCGTGTGCAGACCTCTTTCTCACATTATCTACCATAATTGTCTGTCACCTGGATTACCTTTTAATACAGCTGTACCATACACACCCTTCACTTTCAAACTCACCAGCTGTGACCTCGGGTCCAAACCAAAGCATCAGTGCCACCAGGCACATAGCAGTGAGGAGTCTGAAAGCCATTTTTCCAACACGGTACAATCCTGTACAGCAACTGAAGAAATCCGTGTTTACCTGCGTACCACCAAGATGCACTTTTGTGCACGCTTTATATACACACTTGTTACAAGGAAGTAGAAAGTTTTAACATAGGGTGCGTTCCAATATGCAACCTTGCTTCCTCCACTTGTACTTGTGGACTCGTACCAGGAAGTAATATTTCATGATAACATCACTGACAACAGCATTATATTTCAATATCTTGCAAAAGGTCAATTGTAAAGTCTTTTTCTGAGTTGCAATTGGGATGGTGAATGAAAAGCAGTCTCCCAAAAGTTGTTGTGGCTAGGCTGACAGCTGGGAAACTTTATTGTTTTCTCCACGGAGGAGGGGCCAGGAGGTGGGGCGAGGCCACAAGCACAAGTGGAGGAAGCAAGGTCGCATATTGGAATGCACCCAGTATGTCCATTGTCCTTGAAGTGGTGACCTTGTTATCAATAGCCGTAATGGCTTGATGTTTACTTTACTGCATCCTGCCTGGCAAGCAGTCTTCAACAAATAATGAGATTTACCTTTTATTGATGTGACACATTTTTCAAGACGAAGTTCCTGGAAAATGTTTGTATCAAGAAATGAATTATTCTCTTGAGCTCAAAGTTAGGCTCATAATAATTCCACAAATATTGAATGTGACATTATGATTAATACAGACTAGATTTTACTTTAGAGGTGCAACACTTTAATTTGTCATCAGTAACACACTCTGAGCGCTTTACAGTGGTTTGTACACATACTGTATGTCCAGAAAACCTGGTAATGTATCCATGGGAAAAGGATATTGCTATCAAGAACTGTGTGGCTTTGCATTTGCTTTATTATGCCTGGCTAACTCTTCAACATGTATCAAATCAACCTTTGTAGTTTATCTGTGTGACGCATTTACTTAAGCTGTTATGCAACACTTTTATGACCTTAGAGATGATGACAATAATATGGAGAAAGTAACTAGTACTACTCCAGACTCTTCATCTCATTCAATAAGCTTCAGGCCTGGACTGGTAATTAGGCATACAGGGCATTGCTGTTGGGTTTAAATTGTGGTCCAATCTCTATGAAAAATTAATTTAGACACAATTTAATATAAAGGGGACCATGCGGAAATGTCCAAGCCTTTTTTGATCTGAGGAGAGTTGAATGCTGAGTGTAGAGATATGAGCTCTGTCTCCCTCATGTGGATCCCATACTAACTGCTTCCCTTTAGCCAGTGAATGGGCATCCGAAAAAGATGGATTGTTTTTTATTCATTTATTTTTATTTCCATGTGCTTTAAAGAGGTCATCTTGTGAAAGTATGTCAACCACGTATATTTAACAGACTCTGTGAAAATTCGTCATTTTATTTCATCATACTATATAGGCCTACTTTAAAGGGTAACTTGCAGGTTAAACACCACTAAATGTCATTTTAAGAGCGTCTATACAACAATTTGAATGTGAGATATGTCAAAATACTGAATTATTGCATAAACAATATTTTTAGAAAACTTTGTCAAAAATAACGGCTGCGTCTCTTAAACACACATTTAGAACCTGACGCTGATAGAGGGAGTCCCTGCGTTCTTCAGTGACCTAAGCACTGCAGAGTTAAGCCAAAGATTCTAATAACACCTTTGTAGACCTATAATTTCAACAAGTTAAACGGCCATTAATAGTGGCCACATCCACCAGATATTCCATTGTGCAAACCGTTTTATCATTAAAAAAAGTTTAGGTGCAGCTTGTTAACATTTCGCCCATGTCATTGTGCCGCAGCAGCGCCAAAGGGTGTGCCAGACCACTTTGAGGTGGCACTTCATTAGGCTATAAAATAACATTGTTAATAAAATGCGTGAATGATATAAACTCTAAATATTATCTGTGCATATAGCATATCTTATTTTATTTTTTCAATATTTTTCCTCAATGTGGAGGCCGCATCCAGAGCCGTGAAGTTGGGTAAAGGCCGGCAGAGGTGTAGCCAAATGAATTCCCCTCCTCACATTCTCATCATACTGTCTCACCACCGAACGCTTTCATTGCCCCAACACCCCACATTCCGTTTGCACATGTATGTGAAGATTTTCATCGATCCATATCGTGTCAGTTAGGCTATCCTGGACTTCTTTTGGAGTTTATTCCCATGCATGCTGCTGTGCTGTATAGCCTACTAGAAGCTGTAGGCCTACATGCATAGAGTGAGAGCTGAGCCAGAACTTTTGTTGGACTCCGTCTATATATGTCATAGAACGCTCTGCCCGCGACAAGCCCAATATTTCAGAAGTAGCTTTAAACTGATATATTTGCATACAAATATTGCACTTTGGCTTTGTTATAGACTGTGAATTTCACATATGTGTTTCAAAACACCTCTTCTGACAACATCCAGTATAGATTTAGTTATACATTTAACCTAAGCATTACCCTTTAATCATTCATTCTGAAAGAAATGGTGGGCTATCTTTATTATGGTATGGTACAGTTCATATCAGTACATTCATATCATCTGTAATGTACATCAAATTTCCTCATACTCATCAGGAAATCAGTTTCAGGTTTCTTGAGGAAGTGAACGGTCCTCTGAGCGACAGACGGGATAATTGGATGTCACATTTTCTAAATGCTTGAGAAATGAGACACTGGAGATTCCATGATACTGAAAGTTTAACTCTTAATCATTGTCAGTGCATCCTGAAGAAGTGTATATGGCTGACACTTGGTAGCCAGACAGTCAGTCAGTCAGTCTGTAAGTTTGTGATTTATTATAAAGCACACAAAAGGGGGGTGCTAATACAGTGGTGGATAGCAGATACAGGAAATTGGTAGGCCTATATTGAGTGTAATTGATGCTTGCCATCCACATGTGGTGGGCAAAATGTATTTGACATATTATTTCATCATACTATACTTTAATCATCCGTTTTTAACGAAATGAAGGGCTGTCTTTGTTATGTAGTGTCACAGTCGCACACTTTCGCACACACGTAATGTACAGAAGGATTTAAGGACCTGTTATTTCCTCATACTAGGTCACCTACGAAATCAGTTTTAAGTTTCTTGAGGAAGTTAAAGTTAAATGTCCCCTTAGGGACAGACAATATAAGTGGATGTTACATTTTCTAAATGCTTGAGAAATGAGACACTTGAGATTATACTGAAAGTTTTAGAGTGCTGTAAGGGCGGCATTTGGTAGTAAGAAACAGTCATTCAGTCTTTGATTTTAAGTCATTTATTATGAAGTACACAAGGGGGGGGGGGGGGGGGGGGGGGGGGTGGTTGCTGCTAATAGTGGATAGCAGATACAGAAAATTGGTATATTGTGTGTAATTGATGCATGCCATCCACAGATGTAGTGGGCAAAATGTACAGTTAGACACATTTGGGGTTAGAGCTAGACATTTTAGGGTTAGGGTTAATACTTAAGAATTCACTTTTTGTGTATATACACACTTGTATCATATTCAGCAATGCGTGTAA
This sequence comes from Engraulis encrasicolus, assembly GCF_034702125.1. Lineage (NCBI taxonomy): Eukaryota > Metazoa > Chordata > Actinopteri > Clupeiformes > Engraulidae > Engraulis > Engraulis encrasicolus. Next base: position 39,733,803 of record NC_085863.1, read on the forward strand.
GACTTCTGTATTGTAATTATTAGTACGGTAAATAGTAAGGTTTCTCATGACATATCGGCATACTGTAGGCCATATAAAAGGTACATGCTCAGTAATGTGCTATTTCCCCATCAGAGTAACAGGGAGAGGCAGGAGAAGAGCAAGCAGGTCAGCAGAGCTACAGGGGTGGCCCAGGGTCCAGGTGCTGCTGCGCTCTCTGCCCCCTCTACACTTCCAAACCTGGTGAAGTTGAAGACGATGTGCTCATTTGCCTTGGGGATGTAACAGGTCACCCCTGTGAAATGAAATTAGAGAAACAGGTCATCAATGGTCTTGTATTGGCTTAGAATTACTACCAGCTTTTGGATGGAGATTCGCTAGATTCTAGATTCACCAATGCAGAGCCATTTTAGATTAGGTTAATGTTTCCATGTTTCAGCATGTGCAACACATGTTACTGTAGTTTACAGCGATAATTCCAAAAGGAACTTGGATTCCCCAAGTGGGCCTATCAATAACACAATACAGTAGGCCCTACAGTAGGCCCTAGATGCTTTTCAATAACCTGAAATGTATTCAGATAGATATATATTATCTTAATACTGTAAATAGATAAAAATGTTCAAGTGTGCCAGACACACCCACTATTATTGTCTGATAGAATGTTCCAGCATTGGTTTACAAAATTCTAAAAACAACCTAGATTCTTCAAGTATTAACGAGACCATGATTTTCAATAGCCTGACATGTAGCCTATTCAGACTGAGATATGTGACCTTTATGCTGAAGTTTGGGAACTGGTGTGGGAGTCAGTCGTTAGGATTCTCCAGAATTGCTTTAAAGAAAAACTAAAAAAGGAATTACAGTTTGCCCAAGTGAACAAGAACATGGATGCTTTTCAACTTGACATGCATTGCCGCTAGGGCCGTAACGAGACATGTTAAAATACAGAGGTCAAATACTGCGTGCTGTACTGCATACTGTACTAAATGCTAAATAGAATGCTTCAAACTTTGCTTCAGTCAAAATCTTAACATTGTTTTCATTAATCACCAGCTTGAGGATAAATGGGGTGGTGTATACAGGCTGAATTTATCATTGCTGATCATATATCGCTTTTCATCATACATCATAAATTTTACATTTCTGAGAAAAAATACAGAGGACATGACTTCTGTGTCCTCAATGGTACTTACGGCCATGATTGCAGCTACTGTATGCAACCCTTATACAGCTGCTGCAACTGAATCCACTATGTGACAATACTCACCTACTGGTGTGGGAGTCAGGGTGCCATTGGTGTCGGATAGAATTCTCCAGAATGTTCTTTCAGATGTATTTCCAGCCTCATCATTTATGCTCTCAACAAAGAACCCAAAATCAATATTATTTGAGCCCGAGAAACTATGGACAAATGCATAGCACAATTAGGAACTTATCCAATTTGACATTTGACAGAAAAATACAATGGGTTTCTACCTCAGTACTAATTTCATTTTTTAGTAACAGTTCTTTGAACATTTTTGAATGGGTTAGTCACATTATTTTAGTAGAGTAGACTCTGTCCCACACAATTTTAAAATATATATTTTAAAAACCACTTACGTAAAGTCACTATTTGTCTGATTTAGTCGTGTCATAGCACCAAAGAGTGATCCTCCAGTCCTAGCTGTGGCATTGTATATCTGTACAGGTTGATTGTTGATCTCGTTCCTGACCGAGACTTGGAACAAAACATCTTTGGAAAAAGTCAGAAAAAAAATTGATAGCCTATAATTTAGACCTACCGTACATTTTGCTTTGAGGTTGCTGAGTTAGACACATCACACACAAGCGTAAAAGAGCACCTTTTTGTATAAAGTATTTTGATATTAAATCACTGCTAGTAAAGACAACAACAAAGTCTAGTTATACTCTTGTCTATCTCAGAAATGTGTGCTCCCCTCCACATATAAAAACAAACAGGACGTCTGTGCCTATAAACTTTAACTTTCTCTCACCTGCATCCACTCGAGAAGTGAGCAACAGCACAGTAGCTGTGAGGCAGAGAACAGTGAAGGGTTTGGGAGCCATTCTGCCAGGAGCCTCCACTTGCACTGGTCCTTTTAGTTACTGTAAATGTGTACCAACCAACTCTCCACCCAGCTATGGAATCACAGGGACCTTGTTTGACTGGTCTGCCTTATGGATACATTTCACGGAAGTGTCGAGATACTTTTTGCTTTTTACATTGCCAAATTCCCAGACAAATAATTCTTTGCACATGAATCACTCAGGGGTTTTTTCTTATTGTTAGTTCCTCAGCCCTCAAGTCTGACTCCATTCCATCTGCCACTCAAACAGTTAGCTTTCGTTTTAAAATCTCATTACAAAATTGGCACATCACAGAGGAAGGCCATAAATTAGTTCTGTAAAAGTTTAGCCAATGAAAGAATAAAGCATTTTAAGGAGACAATTGTGTCATACCCCCCACACACCTTATGACTTGGAGTTACAAGGGGATAAACAAAAAGGGTTGGAACAGAGTCGATTGGATATATTATTATTATTATTATTATTATTATTATTGTTATTGTTATTATTATTAATATTATATATTTATATATTTAGGCCTACTGGGGTTTCTATGTCTTTATTGTTGACAGGACAGTAGAAAGTGTGACAGGAAATGAGTGGGAGACTGATGAGCGCCTTAGCCAACTGAGCCAAGGGGCAGCCAGGAGATTGGAAACTTTGGCAGTAGTTTTCTTTAGCTTGTGTTTTGGTTTATCTGAGTTTTCAGTTTTCGTTGGTGACTTGGCCTGTGTGGAGACACATAAATATAAAGGTGGTTTAAGTCTTATTCGGTACCTTGTCTATCTGTCCTGAAGCGTGCCAGTACCTGTCCCCAGCACATGCAGTATGCTCTCAGGAAATTCAGATTTTTAAACCAATTTTAAAACAATGTTAAAATCGTCAATTCACTATGCAGAATATACATGTTGCTGTGCTGCCCATATTTGCTGTGTATTGCTGAGTAAATCCCTTTGGTTTGCCAGATGTTTGGCATGGCTAAATGGCTGCTAATATCAAGGTTGATCCATGAAACAGGTCAGTCTGGGAAAAACTTTCTGCAAGGAAATGGTGTGCATCGTTGTGTTAAAATAGCAAATTTCAGTGGTTTAATCCCACTGTTACAATGTCATGTAATGACTCCAAAGGTCTCCATACTTTGTATTTACATATGGATGTAGGACTCTGAAATTGATAATGGCGTGTGCTGCGTTTCTGTTTCTCAATCTCTTCCTCTTGAAAGAGAACAAAGATGTGCAGTAAAAGCAGAGGATGTAACAAATACAGCATGTCATAAAGGACTGCAAATGACAGAAATGTATACTTAGCCACCGATATCAGATTTTAAAAACAAGTCTTTAAATAAACCCATGGACCACCACAAGCTCCTCAGAGAGAGAGAGTGGTATGTATCAGTGGCGGAACAATTGCACATAGGGCCCCAGGGCAAGACACTTATAGGGCCCCCTTTACAGCTTGCCAAGCTCACAATAGGGCCCCCACTACCAATACGGGAGGGCCCTGGGCCCAGGGGCAAGTGCCCTGCTCGCCTTCCCTATAGCTCCGCCCCTGGTATGTATGTTCTTTAATAGTTTTATGCTGATATTATTACTTTGAAAGTCATCAACTGCATCAATGCAAGGCTCAATGACTGTAGTATTATTCAATTGGTGTTCTCTAAAGTACAGTAGATTTAACCTTTTTTGTGGCAGACTAGTTCAGCATACTGCACTCTCAGAAATAAAGGTAGGCCTATCGGTACCCCAAAAAAAAGACGCAAGCGATGCAATGGTACTCCCCTTGAGGGTACTGCCACAGTGACGAGTTCTGTAGGCCTACCTTTATTTCTGCAGTGTGTAACTGGGTTAAAAGGAAGAGCAGTCGCAGGGCAATGGTCATGACTGGAGTGACAATCACAGCACATGGTAACTGTATGGCACACAATAATGCCATGACAGTTGTCACAAATTCACAAATGTGAGTGTGTTATATAAATATATTTTATTATACTTTGCATTAATATGCCAAAGTAAAAATTCAGCTGCAAAGACATTTTATTTAACATTTTGGCAGAAACAGTAATAACATAAACATAATGTGTCAGAAGAGTTGCCTTGATATGCTGTCACCAAATGCTAACTGATGACTAAAATGCTTATGAATATTTTTTTGGTGGGGGGCGGGGGGCTGTTTTGCCTTTATTCGACAGGACAGTGAAGGTAATGACAGGAAACGAGTGGGAGAGAGAGAAGAGAGAGACAGGGAAGTAAGGACCTGGGCCGGGAATCGAACCCGGGTTGGCCGCATAGTAGTCACGAGTGCCTATGTGACATGGTAGGGCCAATGAACAAAGAAGAATTTTGATAGTCCTTAAAAAGTGGTAAAGTTGAAGATGATGTGCTCATTGGCTTCTGGGAAGTAACAGCTGACTCCTGTGGAGAGAAAAGAAACATGTCGTCATGTCAATCGTCTTTCCACGGGGACAAGGTTGTAACCTTTAATTCATCAGAGTTGTCAGTGATTTTTTTCTTGAAATTCTGAGACAGCTGGTAAACTTGTGTTTTCAAGTTAAAACATGCTGATATTTTTACAGGGTATCCTATAGGCTCAACTTGTTTCTTTTTTTTTTGGGGGGGGGGGCTTTGCACACTTCCTTTATGTTTAGTGTAGTTGTTTGTCAGCTGCACTGCTGTTGCCTACTCTGTAATGTATACAACTAAAAGTGGCTAAAAGTGTTTCAATCTGCACACTTAAATCCTTTGTTCATTAATGGTCAAGTTTTCTTTAGACAGACTTTCCTCAGGGCTTTACTTTACTTTACTTTACTTTACTTTATTTGTTCAGGACATTGCACATTAATGAACATATACATACATGTACATATATGTAAACATGCCAGATTGTAGCCCAAGGGCTAATTTCCATCTGGTGTCCAATAGGCAGGCTAGATGTTTACAAGCATAGACTTTGAAATAAAACAAACATGCTCACGTGCAGACATTTTTCTTTCTTGTTTCACAGTTTTCATTTATGTTTGGCACCTTTTAATCATGAGCGTTTATACATCAAGTGTTTAAATAAAATCCATCCATTCAGTTAGTACTACTTACCCACAGGTGTAGGTGCTGGGGTACCACTTTTGTTGGACAGGATTTGCCAGAAGGTGCGGTCGCTAAAATTCCCAGCCACATTGTTCACACTCTCAATGAAGACACCAAAGTCAGGATTCTCTTGGCCGACAAATCTATGGGGAAACATAAAGGGATATGGCAGGCGGTAGGTGTACCAAGTTTAGTGTTGTGTTGATATCATATTAACAGAAAATAGGATGTGATAGGCCTATTCTACATATTGTACAGACAAAGGACCACAAAAACAACTGATAAGCAAGGAGCTCTCAATCATTCAATAGGCCAACCTATTCCAGTTTTGCTACCTTTCACATCCGGAAAGTTAGTTTGGTCCTTCTATCTCTCTATTATATAATAATTTACGTATTAATCGAACCAGTTTACTTACGTAAAGTCACTGTAACTGTCCTTCAGTCTTGTCATGGCACCCAGGAGTGATCCTGCCATCACAGCTGAGGCATTGTAATTCTGAGGAGCTTGGTTGTTGATCTTGTTCATGACCAAGAGTTGTATTGGTACCATCTCTACAGCATCTGGAAAGCAATTAGCAAAGTAGAAGACAAACAAACAAAAAAAGATAACTGCTCTAAGGTTGAGTTAGAGATCACAAAAGCCATATACAGTATGTCTAATATTTATGCCGTGGACACTATCATTGCCCTAAAAGAAAACATCAACTTTTGCAGACATCAAGCAAAAAATCCAAACAAACAATAGGTTGTCTACTAACATAGAAATACGTGAATAATAGCCATAAAAAGTACAGTATGTTCCTATAAATCCTTACTCACCTACATCTTGGGGTCTAAGAAGCAACACTGTAGCTATAAGGCAAAGAACAATGAAGAGTTTCGGAGCCATTCTGCCTCTCGTCCTTCAGTTGCAATGGTGCAACAGTTTACCGGTGTGCTCTTTGTGCCCGGTCTACTTTATGCAAAATTGTAAGGAAGTGTCAACAAATACTTTGCAATCTGACATTGTGACAGGGCCAGAAACACTCCCTTGTAATATCTCCAGTATCATGAATCACACTCCTGTGTATGCTCTTGTTCCTCATTCTTCAGGCCTGACCCCATTCCATTTGTCACTCAAACACGTTTAACTAAGCCATTGGTGTGCCGCAGGGAAAGGTCACTCAAATCCAAACTTAAAGTATTCAAAAAGTTGATGTAATGAAACGGTGTTTAGCAATGTAGCAAAACACTAAAACATTGTTTGAGCTCACTAACATGCATGACTCAGACACATTAGATTTAGGTTTAAGGCTGATATTTTTAAATGGGGATATTTTTTATCCATTTACGTATAAACACTGCATGTGGATAGAAATTTAAAAAAAAAAACATTTTGACAGCTGTGTTTTAAATATTTCTAAATCCAGAGTTATAAGAGGAGATTTCTAAAACTTTGTTGATGTGTTAACAAGAGGCCCAAACCAAAAATATCCATACAGTATGTATAAACAGGGTCTAAGTCGGGGCCACAGCAATTTTGCCTAATGTATACTAATTATTATTATGCTTTATGAGAATTAGACACAGCAGTTTAATTGTCTCGGTTGCAACCTCTGTGTGCATTGTGTTTGCTTATGGATGAACTGAATGAAGCTGCAAGCCATCTTATCGCAAAAACTTTTCCTCATCAATGAAAGGCATAAAGATGAAAAGGATGTGTCCAATTACTGAGAGAAATTGTTTTTTTATTTTTATTTTCGCTTTATGATTACATCACATTTTAAAATGTACATGGCAACACAGTTCCTGCACACTGTTATTTTTGTTTAATTAATTACATATGTTTTTAGCCTTTATTGTGATAAGAAAGTGCAGAGAATAAAGGACATGGTTGGGAGAGAAAGAACAGATGAAGAGTAGGGAAATGACTCCGGCCAGACTCAAACCAGGGTCCTCACAGGAACGCCCCATGAAAGGTAGAGTGTGTTCGTGCAGTGTACCACAGCGCCCTCCTCTGACACGTCTTGAGGCTGTTCACTGATTATTGTTCACCAGTTTGCCAACTTCAGGGTTATGTGTTCATAAGCTTTTGGAGAGTAGCAACCAACTCCTGCAACAAATAAAATGTCCGTCACATTATGGCCAAAATACCATGACACCACGGCCACAAAAATATCTGTAGACCATGAAACCTATAATAGTCACACACACACTCACTCACACACACACACACACACACACACACACACACACACACACACACACACACACACACACACACACACACACACACACACACACACACACACACACACACACACACCAAATGCAATTTCAAAAGATTACTGTTGGTATTGCTTATTGGTCACCGAAAAAGCCATTAGGAGTCCAGATGTTCGTATACAAATGTGGAGTGAGGTCACTCACCAACATCGATTGGGGTCAGTTCTCCTCCATGGACCTCTGCCAGGATCTGCCAGTAGGTGTGTTCAGCATGACTTCCTGCCACTCCATTCACACTCTCCAGGTAGAAACCATAGTCGGGGTCCTCCGTCACTGAGAATCTGGTGGAACAGATCAGGCACAAAAGGGCAAAAATCGAAATGTTAGCTGCATGGCCAAGTTACAAATGTCATAGTGAAACTGAATGTTTTGATTAGCAGTCTACTGTAGATTGGTGTTTCTCAACGGGGGCCATTGAGCCCCCTAAGGGGTTTTTCGGGAGAACTAGGGGGCGTTGAGAAGATAACAGTTGTGCTTAGTTGTCATTGGGGGCATGAATCCATTTAATCCTCTTAATACTAAGGGGGCGTTTGTTCAAAAAAAGTTGAGACTGGTCTACATGATGAATGCCTTCAAAATTATATCCTACTAAAGCTTGAAAGCTGTACTACCTCCATGCTTTAATCAACTAAGTCAATTGCAATTTAACATGCAGCGACTACAATGGATTGCAACAAATCATGCACTAATATGAACACAGTTTAACAGGTAATGACAGAAAAGTTCTATTGCAAATGGCCTATCTGACTTGAAATCCGGCCCAGCGGTGGCTCTATCGGCTGGGCACTGTTCCGCTACACCAATAAGGGTAATTTGTGTCAAGTGGGAGCAGCCAGTCAAGTGTAGAGCCCTCCTCGTCTCTCTCCCCCCACATGTGCTGTCACCCCATAAATGTCCTGTCACGAAAATAAAGGCTTAAAGGCCAAAAAATCTTTAAAAACACTGACTTGAAATCTGAGTTTGCGTGCTGCAGTCTCCTAAGTGCCCCCAGGAGGGAGCCACCGGGCAGGGCTGAGGTGTGGTACAGCTGCAGAGCGGCTTCATCGTCGGAGACGTCAAACACCACCGTCAGCTTGATTGGGACTTCCTTCAGAGGTGCTGAACAAGAGAGGGTGGTTTACACGTTTTCAGAAGTGTATGTATATTGCTTTGCCTTATAATGTCTGTCAAGTACAGAAAGTTGATTTCCACACTGTATTCCCCAACATGTTCCACGAACTCTAAACTTTTGTGGAAACTTATTCCTGTTAAAGTTTTAGTTTTGTGACCAAATGTTTTATGTAAATACTACATACATGCATGCATATGCAGGACACAAAATCTTTCAGAAGATGATCAAAAACTTTGAAATGACTGAAAAGATTGAAAACTTTAATTCCATAATTAGATTTTTAGTTTTTAGCAGCCCAAGTCAAGTATGTACTCCAAACTCTAAAATGCACAGAAACAATGGTTTACACAAAAGATTTGAGTTGAAAACTAAAACGTTTGTGTAAGTCTTACATAAAATCAGACATGTTATGTGAAAACAAATGTTATGAGAAAAAAATAAAATCTTGAATGTTTTAGTAGCTGCTACTCAAAGATCTAACATGCTCCATTGACATAAATATTTCGAGAATGGTGCAAAAATCAATGCAATTAGTACTAAGCAGACAGTTAAAATTTTTAAGTAAACAAGCACAGCATTGTTTAGCTATATTGGCTCTAAGTTTTTGATTCCAAAATTAAAAGTTTTATGTTTTCCCATTTTAGAGCCCCCAAAAAATCTTGGTTTATTGATTGGTTGGTTTATACTAATGCACTAGGCTACCACCCCTCTGTTTAAACCAAATATAACATGAGCTTTAATTCCACAAACATGAACAATGCTTTATATCAAGTTTTTTTTTAAATTTTGTTCCATGTGGTTGACAAACAAAAACAGTAGACAATAACACAACAATCATACAATACACAACAATCTAAATCTAAATCTAAAATTTAGACCACACAGTCAACAGTCAATATATTACAAAAGAATCAACCTCAACACATTAGGCAATTTAGTCATTTATTTGTTGTCCATTTCTGAATCTTTTATTAGGAGTTGGTGGCTGAAGGAGATCCATATAGCCTAACTTACAATAACATTTCTCCCAAAATAGTGTCAGACTTCACAACACAGTCAGTTGTTTATCCTTTGGAGTGTTGAGTAGAGCTGATGGATCATAGAGTTCTGGTGGTCCCATATCGGCTGCCTGTGGAGCATAAATAGGCCTAATAAGTTTAAGGCTTTCATGAGGACTTGTTGGATTAGGCCCCTACAGTATGATTGCTACACTGGTTTATACAGAAGTTCAATGTGCAATATGTCATCATGAAAATGCAACGCATCACTTGCAAATACACTGCAGATGTATGATACAAGAAAAAGATTTGTATGAAAGGCCTACACAGTGCTAGCCTAACTAGCAGTAGCTAACATTCTAAGCTAAGTTGCTAACAAAACATACACCCAGTGTAGCATCAAGAGCACCTAATGTCACACACAACAACATAGTAAACTGCTACACATACACACCAATACACTTTTATGGGTCTTTTCTTACCTTGAAGTGAGGTTGATAGACACATTTTTCCATGCCAAGTTGTCAGTTGTGGTTTGATGGTCACATGGTGTTGAGTAAATCTATCCCCCATTGACAGATTCACCATTTTTAGAGAAGTTTGTATTTTATGTTACATTTTAATAAAATAGGGTTTCTATGGTTCTGACATGGATGGGTTCTTCTTTACACAAAGCAGAAGCTGGTAAACAATTAAAAAAAACAACTAAAACAACCAAAAAAGTGAGTGACCCAGCCTTAGGATTCGAACTCTCAACCTCAAGATAAGGACATGCCAATATGGCTATATGCAGAGGACTATCCCCTACACCACTCAACTGCAGGTTTTGTATTGGTAGAAAGTTAGCCGTGTTTGTTAGAAAGTATTGGACTTACTCATAATTAACAGTCAAATGTGTTTCACACATACTTTCCACTTCAAATTCGACCAACTGACATCATACCAAAACAATAATGTTTGAATGTGATTTTTCTAAACATTTTTTACTAACATCCTGTGCTGGGAATCGAACTTGAAATCATCATGTTTTGAGGCCAACTGCTTAACTGTTAGTCCATGACTGCCCAAGCACAACACGCTGACATCCATAGTCTCATATCTCAGATACTGTATAGTTCCAATTGACATGATTTAAAGAATTTGTAACTTTCACAGTTTCGAGAGAAATAAACAATAAATATCTACTTGAGTGTTTTTTATTGGTAATACAGGATTCAAACCTGCAATCCTCTGATCTTGTGGCCATTCCCCTATCCAGACCACAGCAACTCAAACATTGTCTTGCTTTACCGAAGCCTTTTTCTTTTGTAATTTCGCTCAAAACTAAATGTGAAAAATATTGCTAATTAAAGCTGGAGTCATGGGTCTGGTGGCCATCTGAACATTTTCATACCATGTTCTAGGAAGTAGGTAAGGTTATCTCCATGATGGGGATTGAACTTGCAACCTTTGAGGATGAAGACCAGCTTTTTAACCACTACTCCATGGTCACCTCAGCTTTCATCAAGACATCTAACCAGTCATATGCCAGATAGAGCTCCAATTTACAAACTCAAAGACATTGTGTTAGGATGTCAGTTGTACTTAAAAACACAATGCCAACCAGAGTTAATTTATTGGTACCTGAAAACCTGTTGAGAACACCTAAAATGTGTATGTCATCTGGACATTTTTGCTATATTGAGTACTACAGCGTAAACTTTTCTAGTTCGTTGTACTGTTGGGGAATACAGTGCAACCCTAAAATTGTGTATTGTTTCAATGCTCCCTAAACCAGGGAGTTTGAGACATGCAATGACTGTTTTCTACCCAATTATGTTAAAACTAATTTCCAGTTATTTAGTGAGATCATGTACAGTAAGACATTACTGAGTATGACCAAGGCATAGAAAAGAAAAAAAGAGAGAAAAAACAAAGGACACGGATTTCCCTTTGTTTGAGGAACAAATGTCAATGCATATTTGATCCTCAAATGCATTAGTTAATTCACATTCTGCATAGGTGCAGATATATGTATCAATGCACCTACACAGCAGCAGTAAGCACCATATAAACACTGTAAAGTATTAGAGCAGGTGCCGGTGATAGAGCCTAGTTGGTATGCTGGACAGTCATCTCTGTATGTGCTGTTACTGTAGCAGGGTGGCACCTGGCTGCGAGACTACTGGCATCAAAGGTATGGGCATCAGCCGCATCTCCCCCTTCTCTCTCTCTCTCTCTCTCTCTCTCTCTCTCTCTCTCTCTCTCTCTCTCTCTCTCTCTCTCTCTCTCTCTCACCTGCCAGTGCCAGCCATCCGAACAGCTGCAGCAGCGTTGCCAAGCAGACGACAGAGTTGAGCTTGAGAGCCATGATTCCTCTGGAGATGTGGGACCTCACCTGCGCAGTCTCCCTCAATCCTTACGGCTGCACCTTGGAGAGGGCTCTTCTCTGTCCCCCTTTATATCCCTGCCCTCCTTGGTCACGCCACGACAAGTGCTCATACCCCTCAGTCAGTGTTTGTCAAGTAATCAATACTCACTTGATCCTTGGAAAGCTTCAGAGTATAGAGAGGCCTTAGGTCCAAGAGTGAAGTCTGTGAGGATGGTTGCAAAAGGGAAAATGTTTGCCTTTGATCTTATGTCCTTCTTTCTTCCTTTCTGACTTTCCCTCTTTCTTTTTTTGTTCATATAACTTTCGTGAAACTGTCTTGAGAGGGGAGAGTAAAGAAACTCTCTTTGTCAGCGCTCGGTGCTTTCATCATTGACCTCTCTGACATTATGCCCCCAGTGCTCTCAAGAGAATATAATCAAATAAAATATGACCTGTCAAAACACACAATAAGCCACCTCACTCAACCAGGAAAAAATACAGTTGTTGACACGTCACTTGCCATAGAGATATTCATTACTGTCAGAAGGGAAAAGATTAAAATAGGCTATCGACTGCCCTGTTATGCTCGGCCAAGAAACTAGTTCCTTATTCCTTATCTAATTTATTCAGCCTTAGCTTGCATAAACGCTGAATCCAAATCAAGTTTTAGACTACTCCAAGTTAACACCATAAAAAATAGCCATTTGTTTTAATGTTGATATTGACTATAGCATGGTCTTGACTATCAGACCTACAATTATAACATGATACTGTTGCTACTATCATATGGTATCGTATCGTCAGTCTATGGATTTACAATGTAATATAAGCAATGTTACAAACTCTTTCATCATTTCTCTTACCATACAGTTCTGTGGAACATCTGTTGCTGTCTCTTTCAACAAGGCTTTTGGCAGAGATGGACACATGGCGGCGCTAGAGACCTGCTCCTCGTCATCAGCAGCCTGCCAACACACTGCTCAGAGAGGACAGTGTCTGAAACCAGTAGGCTACTACTACACTGTAGGTTGTGTTCCCCTTTTTCATATAGGCTATTAAGTTACGTTATGAACTTGAGTAAAGATGGGCATAGATGACAACAATCAGGACAAAAAAATATTGCGTCTTCAAGCCTTGTAAATTAGCCATGTGGCTTGCAACATTTACATCAGAGAGATAGAGTAGCCTACATATAATAGGCTTAGAATTTCTGTTTACATTGGCTGCAAGTCTGCAGAGATGACTTAGCCTATCATCAAAATTACACCTATCCCGTAACATCAACGCTGCCTCCTCAAATATACAGTATTCTTCAATCTGGAACAGCTTTCTATAGTAAGGCCCTACCCTAATATGTCAAGGCAAAGAGTCTTCGGGATGTTGAGCTGAAACGAATGTCCTACACCGAAAGTGACTGTTAACTAATTTGGGAAGTCATTAATTGAATGCAGATAACATTTTGCGCGGATGTCGTTGTCACATCAATATGATGACACCACCTTTGTTGCGAACGTTAGATGAGGTCAGTTGCATCCTTATGCCCATGGTGCCTGGTCGTTGTTAAATAGGGGGGGATGTCAAGGAGCAAGGTAAACACATAGATCTGTTTCGGGATGATGTAGGGCGTCAGATGAACGCTAGTAACCCCGACTATTTCACCGAAAATAACCCGGCCACTGCAGCATCAGCAGCACCGGATGCGCAGGTGCGGATTTTAAAGGGACAGCTCTTCAAAAAATAAACATCTTTATCCAAATCCCAGACTACAACTGTGTCCATAGACTTCCTGATACGAGCCCCTTTGTATTTTATTATTAATAAAAGAACCTGTGATATGTTCTGGCGTCATGTGATATGCAAAGACGTGGACGACATCTCAGCAGTGATGGTTAGTTATATCTGTGCATGTCCCTGAAAAAAAATGTATAGCGCCGACCACCCTGAGAGTCCGCGGTAGGCGTAGTGATGTAATTTCTGGGGGAGGTCATTGTGGTGGTTAGTCCAACCCTCAAGCATGTCTGTTGTGAGAATCAGGGAGAACTTAAACTTCACAGCCTATCCTCCTTGGAGATGATGTGTTGGCATGTTGCCAAAGCTCTCATAGACCCTCTGTGCATGGCGAGCTGAGGTTGGCGTCAAACATCGCATCACTTGCATTGAGCCGACATAGCCCATCCTTTGGCACATCAATTCGAAGTGACAATTATCTGTTTCGTCTTTTTCCTTCTGCGCGCATCCCTCTCTGCTATCCTGCGGAGCATCTTTCCACAGAGAACCCCTTCAGTAACGCCCCGTACCCCAGACCGGCGGGCGTGTCAGGGATGCACTGACCGGTGAGACAGCACTGCGTGCAATCGAACTACTGCGGTGTATGACAGAAAAAGGAGCACCCTGGACTGGTCGTCAACATGAGAACACGGAACAACAAAAATCTCTAATGCGCGTTAAAGATTTGGTGTCCTGTTTGGAACAATCACAACAAAACTCAACTATCCATCGGGATGGTGCATTTGTTCAATAATTCATAATTGTCGTACTTGTTTATGTGGACAGAGGAATCTTTCTGCTGAAAATGTTGTAAACGTTTTTGACACTATGCCCATTGGAACCGGACATTTACCGGAGGAAAACAGCTCCTTCGTTTTTAGCCGGAATTGTGCATCCAGCGGACCCTGACGCGTGTGAGCATCGGCGTTGGGCCCCCTCCTGTTGCAGATTCATTTTGTGTGGTTTTTAGCCTAAAGATGAATCGGACATCGCCCTGAAAAGAAATACAGTGCACAGGACCGCTCCACAACTGCTGTCATCTTGGTTTCACGTCTTCACACAGTAGGAAAAGTATGATTCGTCTTTCTGTCATTCGCACAAACACATTCGTTTGTTGTTATATTTTTGCAGGGTGTTTGTGTTGTGGCGTGGTGGCCTATTTGTGTGTTTATCAACACCTATGTCACTGCCAAATCGAGACTGTAGTTCAGAGCAAACATCGCATGCATAGCCTATCCTACAACATAGGCTAGGCTATTTAATAACTCTCACAATGTGGCAGCCTAGATATTAATCTCCATTGTTTGTGGATGGGACAGGCCGGAATTGAGCAAACACAAAATCCACTGTTTTCCAAGCAAACTGCAATTCTTTTAGGCATGCATTAGTTTTGGTAACAAATGGGCCTATTATGATGTTGCCATAGACAGCAAAAAATCAATGATGTTGAAAGTACCATATTATCTGGTACGTTTCTCCAGCCTCAGTAAATACATGGCCTGTTCTAGTAGCCTACAGATATAAGTGGTAGTCTATGAATTGCCACTTTTAGGGACATCTGACACACCTCCATATCCAGGAAATAAATGAACCAGTCAAGGAAGAAAGAGTAATAGCCCATGAGGTCATAGTGGGCAAGAAGCTCTTTCTCCATCGCCCTCTTTTGTTCTGTCTGACTGTCTTACCTTCTCTGGGAAGGAGTGTGTGAGAGAGAGTGAGAGAAGGTATTTGGTATGTGTGTGTGTGTGTGTGAGAGAGAGAAAGAGAGAGAGAGAGAGAGAGAGAGAGAGAGAGAGAGAGAGAGAGATAGAGAATATAGAGAGAGGGGTTGCAGTAATTACCAAGTCGTTTGCTGACGCTCTGCATGGGTCATTTAGTAAAGCAGAGGGCTTTCCAGTATCTCCACAACCATGCCCACTCATGCTAATTCACCAATCTGTGAGGGTATAGATAGCATGGCAATCCAAACATGTTTTTCTAGCTGTAAACTAGGATAGAACAGCCTCATACCTTTCCAGGCAACACTAGGCACTCCTAAAAAGACACTGCATGCCTTGTCATGTTAAACGCCATTAAATGTAATCAGGTCCTGTGTACATTACCTTTGCTTTTCCACCATTGTGTTTGGGTATGTGCATCGCATCACATTACATCCACTCACAGGTATTTTCCACCTGACGTAAAGGGAGCAGTGGCCTGTTGCCAAGGGTTCCCATACCCCACATTCCCATACCCCAAATCCTGCCATAATCAATACACCAGCAGGGTCTGATTGGAAGATTTAGTGCACACCATTAAGACGTTCCTCAAATGTACATGAATGTACTGTAAGAATCATAATGTATGGGCGGAGGTCTAGCTCCTCAAGGAGGTCACAAGCATTGAATTGATGAGATAAAGAAAGCCAATGACCTTTTAGTTTTGTAGCCTGTCAATGCATACCTTTCCGGCAGTGGAATTCTGTAGTTGAGAACACTTAGCTACACTAGTACAACTCATTAAAGCATAAAGACTTAATCACTGCCATTCTGGTAACGACGAATTTATAACAGGGGCCAGATAGCTTCAAATATAATATAGGGTGTTTCTGCAGACATTTCCAGGCGATCAACATGTCTGCTCTATGTGATGCATAGTCAGGTGTCCATGATGTATGTAAGTGCTGTGGGTTTATGGAAGCCGATCCATTAGCTGTTATGAGTGTCTCTCTCCCCTTGACCATTGAGATGAGATCTCAGATTATATCCTTTGCCTTTGCAAGACATTTGTCTCGGTCAGCACAGAATCAGGTTCATGGAATTGAATGTAACATTAACACACAGGGCAACAAACATGGTTGGCGAACATTGCCTATAATGTCATTAATAAATAGCTCAGTGCCTCCCCTTCAGGAGACTGGGCCTACTTCGTCTTGTTAATATCATTAAAGGCCTATCAAGCCATCAGACGGCGTAATAGCCGACTCATACTCATCACACGCTGAGGGCGTTGTAGCTGTTTATTTGATTTGTATGAATGACACATTTCACAGTAGTGTCATCATCAGGCTTTGATGACTTAATATTCTTGGTGCACGTCATGGTGACTTGGGATACGGTATAAGGCAGGGGTCAGCAATTAAGTTTGGGCCTGGACCATTTTTTTCTCTGACAATGGCATCATGGGCTTTTCTACTGGAATATGAAAGTTGTTATAGGCCTACTTATTTCTTATTATATTAGAAATAAACATTATTTAACATAAACACATTCCAATTAATATAATATTATACATTATTTTCCCTCTATGCACTGTTATTATGCAAAATGCTGCATCTCCCTGTCGCCTCTTGTGAAACCGGCAACTTGCTTTAGCAACCTGTCATAATTAATGTCTGTTGCACGAGGGAGACAGGACACTTGTTTCCATGAGATTACATGCACACACGTGTCAATTACCGTTTTAACCTGTGCGTCAAAGTAGGCTAAACAGGCTGCAAGAATTTCATCTCGCAGGCCAGATGTAATTGATAGCGGGCCAGATTTGGCTCCCGGGTTGCTAATTGCCTACCAGTGGTATGAGGAATTTTGGAATGTTACATGACATTACATTACATTTGGCAGATGCTTTTATCCAAAGCAACTTACAAATGAGGACATTATCATCATGTGGGAGAAAACAGAGCATACATGCTAGGCAGGGTTAGTGTTTAAGAGCGGGTTTTTTAATGAGGTTTTAATTTCAACATGTGTTAATCTCTAATCTCTTGTTCATGAGTCATCTCTTCAGTGTGACATTTATGTGTAGTAGATGTTTTCTCTGGATTGATGGCAAGTTCCAAAAGCTTGTGGTTGATGATGAAAGTTCTTTGCAAAAGAATTTGCAACGGAGACATGATTATTTGTTCCGGTTTAATTCAATTTCATTAAAATATGCCACCAGTAATGATTCCAAGTTCCTTCGTTCTGCATTGCAACGCAAGGCCTAAAGACCCTAAATGAGCATTCAATTTATGATGGCAGACGAGGGAGCACCCCAGCTTCACAGGAGAATGTAAATTAAATCACACACATAGTAGCAGATGTGAGCACACAGCAAACATAAATAGGAAACATGATACAGTATAGCGTACTCTATGCCTTTCGAGCCGTGTAAATTCAACACACAGAGAGGACCAACTAAATTGGTGTTTAATATGAATCTCGTAGCCTCTTACTGCAGATGGGGTCACCGG
The DNA here is from genome assembly GCF_034702125.1 of Engraulis encrasicolus. NCBI lineage: Eukaryota > Metazoa > Chordata > Actinopteri > Clupeiformes > Engraulidae > Engraulis > Engraulis encrasicolus. Next base: position 39,751,641 of record NC_085863.1, read on the forward strand.
CGGGCCTATTCACTATTTGCTGAAAATACTCAACTACATCATAACAACATTGCTATGACATTACCGAGAGCCTTAAGACATAGCCATTACAATTCTGGTGACAGTAAGGTTATAACATGGGCTCTGTGCAAAGAGGTTATGTCTTCTAATATGTAATTCTGTAAAGATGATCAGTGCTCTGAAAGATTTTCTTCTACAGACATAGTTTAATATGCGTTGGACATTTGAGGTTGTATCTGCCTTGTATTAGACACACTGATTCAATGATCAGTTAGCAGGATGTTGATGTTGCAGATGCTGTTTACAACCTTCTTCCATGGCCTGGGTTTATTTATGCACACGCACCACTTAGGAGATTTTACTTCCATCTCTCGTCAGTGCTCTCTGGGCAGCTCTCAATCTAGGCATCTCTGACATCATCTGACTTCCCAACATCTCTCCACCTCTCTCTCCCTCTCTTCCTCTTCCTCCTTTGCCTCATCATTCTTCATCTCATCATCGTACTACCTCTATTTCTATGTCTCAATTTCTTTCTTTCTTTCTTTCTTTTTTCTTTCTTTCTTTCTTTCTTTCTTTCTTTCTTTCTTTCTTTCTTTCTTTCTTTCTTTCTTTCTCTCTCTCTCTCTCTCTCTCTCTCTCTCTCTCTCTCTCTCTCTCTCTCTCTCTCTCTTCACTACTCCATCCTTCTCTTTTCATATCTACCCCTCATCATCTTTTAATCCACCTCTCTCTTGGCCATTATGTGATACCCCTATTTGTCAAATTTCATATCTGAAAAAGCTAAACATAATCCTCAGTGATTGAGGTCTTGTACAGATTCACACAGAAAAAGCTTAAGTCGTTCTTTCAATTTGCCTGGAGGTAAAAGAAAATTGCATTTCTTTTGTAGAAGTAGACCTGTTTGACCATCACATAAATCTATGTGGCCTCCATTCAAAAGGCGAGGTTAATTCACTTAGTGTTTTGGCTCCTCTTGAATGGAGGCCTGCTGCCCAGCCCAAGTGTCCCTCATGGTCTTACGCTAGTGATTCATTCAAGACGACAGCAGGTGCGTTCCTACTTTGACCATGTGTTTGATTATTTTTAGACGCGCTTGTAGATTGTAGAAAATTACACACAGGAATGAACCGTTCAACATGGTTTAGTATAACCTCTTGAAACATCTTGGATACAAGGGGTTATGTCTACTACTTATTACTACTAATTTGTGTTTTTAATCAGTCATTTAGATTCGGCAGTCCATTTGTTTTGTGCAAAAGTCTGTTCTCATGGCCTACAGCAACTTTTTACCGATCTAAAATTAGATTATTTCCTGTTTGTGAGTCATGATTGACATACACACTTGAGGGCTTTCTCCTTCCTGCCATGGTCATACTTTCAGGCACAAAACAAAAAGAAAGACAAAAAGCTGATACTTCCTCTCCTCTCTTGGAAGATTGAAGTTAATGTCTCTTAGCATGCCTCATCTGAAGCAGACTCGTCTGCCTGTAGGTCTCCTTTGAGTGGAATGTCTTTGGTTTTCCTAGCATCAGCGCAGCTAATTTCCTAGCATCTCTTTATTTCAATGATAGTATCTATTCTCTGAATGAGCCCTGTAGTTGATACTCTTTTCTTTACTGATGTATAAGATGTGAGTCAGGTACATGCGTTGTTGTACAGTTAAGATAGCATTCACATAATCCACATTTTGTGATATCACACTCGTGCTGGAGTACATTTGGAGAACTTTCACTGTAACATTCTGATCATGTGATCGTATCATCAACAATATTCTAACTATGTTGTGCAGTTAACGTTACATTGAAATGGTGCACATATTAACATTCATGTTGGGCTGTATTGTCTTTCTAATGTTCCACAAATGGTGTTGGAGCCTGATTCATCTTTAATAGATGTCCCAAAATGAAGATTCAAATGAAATGAAATCGAGTTAACTTTGACCCGGGGCAGTAAACGTGGAGGGTCATCTCTGCTTGCCCTCTTATTCCTGTCATAGCCTGAGGGGAGAGGACATTAAATGCTCTGAGGTCAAGCTGCTCTGACCTCTATGATATTGAGTCACTCTAGCACTGGAGTTATAGCCTTAGATCAAGGTCTCAGTCACACTTGATTTCATCTGTTTTCAAAGTGTGGGGACTGCACGTTTCCCCAAAGCCCCTTCGGTTCAACCTTTCAACAATCTAATAATTTATCCCGACCCTTACATCTCTTTGGAGGTAGTCTATTTTATGGTGCACCGATAAATTGAAATAGTTAAAAGGGCGTTGTCTGGATTTCCACACTCCAAGTCAGTTTCTGTCCTTCAATGACATAATTTTGCTAAAACACATGGAAACCTTCTGATTATCGATTATGCGTGGTTTACTTATTACTCACAAAATTCATTACCTGTTATGGCTTGCGTTTACCTGTAAAAGAAGTCTAGGCTTGTGCTTCAGCCTCAGGATTTGACCTAAAATAACAATAATTTGACTTGTCAATGGGAAAATATTGGGTTATCGAGAGGACGGAACAATGAGGTTTAGGAGAAATGACGTGTCACCTCCAGTGATGGTGTAGCCTGACCTTAGCCCTCCGTAAAGATCCGCTCAACTATCAATTCCCTACACGTTAACTCTGTATGTACGAGTATATGGTAAAACCACCTGGCTAGTTTTAGCTGTATGCACTATATGAAGCTATCACACACACATCATCTCTACAGCCCTGGGAAGTAGGACAAAAAAGTAGTCTGTTGCTGCCTGCTAATGTTTGTTGAGCTTGTTCTATTGGATTTTTAAATGGGCGTGATGAACAGGCCTTGAATGGTGTATGTGTCTCTGTCGGCGATGCCCTTGTTTGATACTACTGCTGTGTGGAAAGCGGAAGTGGGGGTGGGGGGGAGAGCTGTGCCGTGCTGCTCGATGTGGGCCCACTGCTAAAGATTTCACAGCTTTTTCAAAAGCAGCAGCCAGACAGCATCCACTAGCCTCCACTAGCGCAACAGTAATGGGAATCCACTAGCACGTGGCCAGCCTCTGCATTCACTCCCCCACAAGAAGTGTCATTTTATCGGTGGTGTATAGGTGATGAACAGCATAGCATGGCTGTCGATGTAAGCTGCACATAGGCCTACAGTAATAGTAAACATTTACAATAATATTTTACATTATCTGACGTGCGTGTTGCCCCCCAAAGTGTAGTGACCAATTTCTGCATACTGCAGCAGAGGTGATGAATTTGTCCAGTTCCCTGCTAGCACAAAGTCAGTTTCCAGTTTAAACTCAGTTTCACACAACGTGGACCGCCTTTAATTGGCTTTGTGGGGCAGCTGAGCAGCTGAACTCCATGCGTATTGCTCATCAGGATTCCTCTGATAGTGCTGGTATTAACCCATAACTGCCTGGCACGGCACATCGAGACTGAGAGTCAACATCTTCAGTGTGTTGTTTGCACTAGTGGTGTCCTGAGCAAGGGGGGATCAGAGATCATGTCGCCATTGTATTAGACATCACAGGGTGAGTAGACTGGTGAAGTGTGTGTGTGGGGGTGCTCCTAATGGACATGGAGGGCAGTCTGACCAGAGGGAGATGGGGGATGTGGTCTACTGATGATGTAATGGGGTCTTCTCTGCTTCCTGGATCCCCATCCTATCCATTCAGGTTGAAAAGGATGGTGGATTATAGTGTTTTATAGAGGTGGCTGAAGTTAAAGTACTGCTATAGTTTCCTTCCAACACAATTATCTTGAGTAACTGGTCTACAGGCAATATAGAGTGAATTACCTGATTCGGTGTGTTAGATCAAATTTGAGTTTTTTCTTTCGAGGTTTTTCAGGGTTTTTTTCCGCAACAACAATGTCTAGCACCTCATTAGGCGGGGTGCAATGGAATAACTGGTGTAACCACTATGTAATATCATGTGCTAGTGTTGTACTTGTACTCAACACCTACAGCAGAACGTAGGCTCAACTAGAGGACCCCATTCTCAATTGCAACTCTACATAAATGTTTATAAGACTGCATCAACATGGCAAAATTGGACAGGTTGAAAAGATGGGCGATTACAGCGTTTTAGGACACAATTAAATCACTGTAACAGTGAGTGTGCAGTGTTAACGCAACACTTATGTATGACCAACTCGAAAAGTGCTACATTTGAAGTGTTGAATTACAGTGCAGTAACACTGCTGTAATATTGGACTGCATCCACCATCACCTGTTTGACACGTTACCGTGTTTTAGGGTATTATGCCTAGAAATTCATCATTGAGATTTCTGCTGTGGTGTATTAAGGCTTTTTGGGCCACATTCAGGATCAAGTGTGATGATTAGATTTGGGCTGCAGTGATGTGCTCAGGGCTTCTTCTGTTCCACGTCAGTAGTCGTGGAGCTGGCTGGCTAATGATATTGCTAATGCTGTCCTCATTTCAAAGTTCCCATTTGACAATGAAATCCAAATTAGAAAGAGTATGTGCGCAGTTTGACTGGTATTCATTTATTGAGGGACAATGGGCTTTAGCGCTCAACAGTGGGGGGTTAGCAGCACACTGAAGCGTTACATTTGCAAATGTGAAATCTGCTGTTTTGTTAGACACCATCAGAATTTAAACATTTGCGAGTCATGTATTTGTCAGTCTTTATCATGTAAATAAATTCTGTTTCTTTTTGATCGTTTCGATTATGTTATTTTCAGGCAGCTTAATGCAAGACTCCGGTATTTGCAAGCCCTGAATTTACTGTCAATAAGAGGAGGAATAATGTAGTTACAAATACATACAGTTGAATGCATTGCTTGATCAGATTTTATTCGCATGTCATGTCTCTATTTTGAATTAGTTGAATTTAAGATTCCTACATGCCTTGTATGCATGTGTGCGTGTGCGTGTGCGTGTGCATGCGCTTGTCTGTCTGTCTGTCTGTGTGCTTGTGCATGTGTGTGTGAGTGCAACCGTATCACGCACCAGTCGTAAAGTCTTCACGAAAAAAATGGGGGAATTTCTGGGGGAAATTGTGTACAAGGACGTGGTGAATTCACGATATTGCCCGTGTTTCGTGGTTGATTTACGGTTTCAGTCTCGTGGTTGATTTACGATATGCATTGAAAACTACGTGGTTGATTTACGATATGCATGCGTTGGCATTTGCGTTGGCATTTTTGCACAGGGGCGGGGACCGGCCGCGACAGAACCAGAACCAGGGAACGGCAGCTTTTGTGATATGCACCGGAATTCTCATCCGCCTTGTACAGGGTACAGTGGGGTAAATCAAATATAGCCTACCTGTGTAACAATTCGGTTCCTGCCGTACAGTGGGGTAAATCAAATATGGCCTACCTGTGTAACAATTTTGTGATATGCACCGGAATTCTCATCCGCCTTGTACAGGGTACAGTGGGGTAAATCAAATATAGCCTACCTGTGTAACAATTCGGTTCCTGCCGTACAGTGGGGTAAATCAAATATAGCCTACCTGTGTAACAATTCGGTTCCTGCCGTACAGTGGGGTAAATCAAATATAGCCGAATTCCGGTGCATATCGATATCGGTTCCTGCCATACATTTGTCCCACATCGCTTGATGAGAATTCCGGTGCATATCACAAAAGCTGCCACACCGGCCGCGACAGAACACTGCAGATACATTCCTTTGATCAAAGTAGCCTACATCAAATGCACTGTAGCCATGACAGAACCGGCCGCCTCCCGATTTAAAACACCGCTGATAGCCTGATTACACTCATGCCCGTAGGCCTACTCCTTCCCAGTAAAAATAAAATAAAATAACGATTGAATAAATAAGTAGCCCCTCGTGCCTTCTTTATTGGAATGCGGAGGTAGGTGCAATGAAAATATCGGAGTGAGGAGTTAGGTGCAATGAAAAGCGAAAACATTTTATTATTGCCCGTGTTTCGTGGTTGATTTAAGATTTGAGTCTCGTGGTGGATTTACGATATGAATGCGTTGGCATTTGAAAACTACGTGGTTGATTTACGATATGCATGCATGTAGTCTACAACTAAAACGTGTTTTGGCAGCTGATGAATGGCAGCGCATCTTCCTGATTTCCACCTTCTGTTTAAAATGACACGGGGAGTGACATGAAGCCGCCCACCGATTTAAAACACCGCTGGTGATTAGGCTACACTCCTGCCCGTAGGCTATCTTTGAATTTACACTCCTGCCCGTATCCGTATCCACATGCATATGTAGCCTACTGCGTCAGGGCGGTGGGTCCCAGACGCTGATGCTACTGATGCTGATGCACCACTCCTACTCACCTTTTCTCTGAAAGATGCTGATGTAGGCCTAGTCACCACCTTGCCCAGTGGTTTTCAAAGTGTGTGTGTCACAAAGTGTTGATTAAATGGTCTCTCTTAACACTACTCTTACTGTATTATTATAAGGCACTCTAGAATGGTGCAAGAGCTCCCATTCATTTTCAATGGGCGGTATTTTCAATGGGACTATTATTGTATAGGTAGGTTTGATACCTCACTACATCTCCATCCAGAAGAATTGACCAGGATTATTACAGACACGGTATACACTAACATTTAATGTGCATTTACCACTGATATTATAGAAGAAACTCACACGATTTCAAGTATTTATTTACAGTATTTATTTACACACACACACACACACACACACACACACACATGCGCGTGCACAGATTTTGGGGGGCAGGTGCATTGTTTAAAAAAAACACACACAAAAAAACAAATAAGCTTTGAATAATAATAATAATAACACTATAATGATAGTAATAAAAACAAAAGAAATCAACACAAAAACAACTAAAATGTGCCTTACACACACACACACACACACACACACACACACACACACACACACACACATGCGCGTGCACAGATTTTGGGGGGCAGGTGCATTGTTTAAAAAAACACACTCAAAAAAACAAATAAGCTTTGAATAATAATAATAATAACACTATAATGATAGTAATAAAAACAAAAGAAATCAACACAAAAACAACTAAAATGTGCCTTACACACACACACACACACACACACACACACACACACACACACACACACACACACATGCGCGTGCACAGATTTTGGGGGGCAGGTGCATTGTTTAAAAAAATCACACACAAAAAAACAAATAAGCTTTGAATAATAATAATAATAACACTATAATGATAGTAATAAAAACAAAAGAAATCAACACAAAAACAACTAAAATGTGCCTTACACACACACACACACGTTTTTTTTTTAGCTTTTTGTAGTGGATTGATAACATCTGATTTAATCTAATTAGTGAACATCTAATGAACCGAACTGACATGGATCATAAAAAACACCTACAGTAAAAACTCCCATAAAGTCATGTTTTGGATATCTCATCTGCGCAATTTATCACTATGCAGCATTTTTGAGTATTATTACCTACCTATGGTTATTACAGAGAATTAAATCAGGCACACTTCCTATTCACGTCACATCAGTTGCCTGAGTCATCAAAACATACACGTCCTCCTGCCAGGATTTTGCTAGCTTATCGAAAACAAGGATAATGAGGTTTGCTGTCATCAAATTAGTTGTGAAAATGGAAGTTTGGAATAAGAAACAGCATAACACTGCAGCAGAAACTAATGTTGGTGAGTGTACTAGGGCGCATCTACTTTTTTCTACACTTGAATGTCACATGCCCCGGGACACGGCGTGTCTTCAGCTGATAGCTGTAAACAGAAGTGAGCCAGGTTCTCCTTTTTTCATGACCAGTGTTGGGAGGTAATGCATTAGAAAAGTAGGCTAAGTAATGTTCTGTAGGCTAATGTGTTTGCGGTAATTGAAATGAAAGCAATTTCAGAAATGAAAATGACACTTGATTCTCGCGGGCGGTCTGGGAAATGGGAATGAAGCAAGTAATAAGATGCTAAGCTGGTAATGGATGGCTCCCGTTTAAACTTAGTTGCTGTGGCCTGGCGTGGCCTGGCCTCGCTATAGTTGTTTATTTTTCCTTTTGTAGCCTACAGCTTTGGCTAATAGCTGTTGCTTGTCATAAATGACTGGAAAATCAGTTTGTGACAAAGGATGAAATATTTCCCATTCTGTAGGCTGGAGGTGGGAGTCTCCGTACAATGACGAACAATGCAGAGTTAATAAATAATAATAAATAGTAAATGCTCATAAAATTATCATAAAAGTACAAAAAATACTTAAAATATCACTCATATAGTAGCTTATTATGTAACATTTCAGACATGATGAGACCAGAAATTGTTCTATTTTTGTTTTCTCGAAATCAGGGTACTAGGCTTCACTTTTTCACAGTTGTTAGAAAATGTGGTGACATGTTAAAATGTATTCACCTTTTTCGAGAAAAAGGGGGTGGCTCACCTTACCCCATGGCTCACTTTACCCCAGTCTCCCCTATTGTTCATGTGGGATGAGGGGGGATGGGCAGGTTCATAACAGTCCTCAGGTAGGCCTAATCGGCAGGGTGTAATGTGTGAGTGGGGGGAGGGTAGCTCAGTCATTCTTGAAAAGGGGGCATGGCATACGCCCAGCAACAAGTTTAAAGAGCCATTCCTCCGCTCTCTCAGGTACATTTCACTGTTGTTGTTGGTGTCAGTCAGTGGTCATGCCTCAGCAAAGAGACCCTGATCGGGAGTGGGCCGACCTGCGTTGGCTGGAAATACAAGCACAGGAATATTTGGCAGAATATGAGGTAAGTTCTTCTATTTAATCACTTAACTGTTATTAGTTCATCACTGTTATTGTCCTGTCTTGCACTTTGATGTCAGTTTCAAAATGTACACGCCAGTTTCATCATTCCTTGGTAAGTGTTTTGAAAGAATACTTTGAATACCAATGTTTGATATCTTCTGTAATTACTGTAGTATGTATATAAAAGAAGTGAGTACATTTCTCACTTGTCTGCATTTTTGTAAGTGTTTCTTTAAATGGGACATTTCTTAAAATGATATTGACACAAGGAACATTAGACAGCATGAAGTTATAACTGCTGTATATTTACTTATTATCCCTATTCCCTCCATCATCTCCTCCAAGACACCCGCAGCTGTCTCCTTTCTCCTGCTTTCTCCAACACACCAACAGCCTCTCTCTGTCCTGCTCTCCTCTGTCTCCTCCATCCTGATCTCCAGTGCAGCAGCAGTGCCATCCATGTCACCCCCAGCAGCAGCACTGGCATTCATGCCCTCAGTAGCACCCAGGACAGAAAACACAACATTTAAATTAAACTGTTAAAAAACTCTGTTAAGCTATTGCCATTCCACCAAGAACTAAGTGATTGCTGTGAGTTATTCAGCCAGTGGAATGTGCTGTGTGTGTGTATGTGTGTGTGTGTGTGTGTGGGGGGGGGGACTTTTTTTTGTTTTGTTCCACTGCTGCATGTGTATGTTTGTGTTGTAAATAAATACTTGAATGTTTGAACATGCCTCTCGTGTGAGTTTCTTTACTTGGTAGGTTCTTGCATATGAAATGTATAGTGTGTCTTTAATAGCCTAATATTCATAGTCAATTCTTCTATCCCATTTAAAGGCTTAAACATTACATTATGAATTGCCGGTATTACTTTTCAAGGTTAAAGTCCCTCTAGCAATGCTTGGGGTTAGGTGTCCTGCTCAACGGCACTTCAGCCATGGATGGAGGTGTAGGGAGAGGTTAGGGTGGGATTAAAACCTACAACCCCATAGATAGAAAGAACACATAAAATAATACAGTAATCAACACTTTGTGACCCCCCCCCCCCCCCCCCCCCCCCCCCCCCCCCCACACACACACACACACACACACACACACTTTGAAAACCACTGGTCAATGTGGTGACTAGGCCTACATCAGCATCAGCATCTTTCAGAGAAAAGGTGAATAGGAGTGGTGCGTGCATCACCATCAGTGGAGCATCAACGTCTGGGCATGATCATAGGGTGACCATCTGTCCGGACTTCGGGTGGACAAACCCCGCACCCTAACCCACCGCCCTGTCGCAGTAGTCCTACCCGTGGCTTCAAATCGCCGGTGGGCGGCTTCATGTAAATTCAAAGATAGCCTACGGGCAGGAGTGTAATTACCAGCGGTGTTTTAAATCCGGAGGCGGCTTATGTCACTCCCTCCCCGTGTAATTTTAAACAGAAGTTGTAGACTACATGCATATCGTAAATCAACCACGTAGTTTTCAAATGCCAACGCATGCATAGGCCTATCGTAAATCAACCACGAGACTCAAATCTTCTGTCGCAGTAGTCCTACCCGTGGCTTCAAATCGCCGGTGGGCGGCTTCATGTAAATTCAAAGATAGCCTACGGGCAGGAGTGTAATTACCAGCGGTGTTTTAAATCCGGAGGCGGCTTATGTCACTCCCTCCCCGTGTCATTTTAAACAGAAGTTGTAGACTACATGCATGCATATCGTAAATCAACCACGTAGTTTTCAAATGCCAAATCTTAAATCTTAAATCAACCACGAAACACGGGCAATAATAAAATGAAGTGTAATCAGGCTATCAGCGGTGTGGAGTAGGGCTACGGGCATGAGTCTCCCCGTGTCATTTTAAACAGAAGTTGTAGACTACATGCATGCATATCGTAAATCAACCACGTAGTTTTCAAATGCCAAATCTTAAATCTTAAATCAACCACGAAACACGGGCAATAATAAAATGAAGTGTAATCAGGCTATCAGCGGTGTGGAGTAGGGCTACGGGCATGAGTGTAATCAGGCTATCAGCTGTGTTTTAAATCGGGAGGCGGCCGGTGTGGCTATCAGCGGTGTGGAGTAGGGCTACGGGCATGAGTCTCCCCGTGTCATTTTAAACAGAAGTTGTAGACTACATGCATGCATATCGTAAATCAACCACGTAGTTTTCAAATGCCAAATCTTAAATCTTAAATCAACCACGAAACACGGGCAATAATAAAATGAAGTGTAATCAGTGTTACGTTTGTAAACGTGTAGTAAATGAAGCACACTGACACACGGCTTGTGACGTTAACTCATCGTGTTTATCTAGCTCAAACTCCCCGAACCCCGGGCAAGACCCAAGCAATAGAACACAACATAATACAGGCATAACACAATGCTGACAGCACAGTCGAACTAGCCTGAACGGATATAACATTTTCCCCCCCTCCTACTGAATTTCAGGCATGAAATGTAGAGTCAAAGTCCTCCAAATATGCAGGACGGGATCTAGTGCGAACGGGCCTAGGGGAGGCATAAAGCTGTGACTGGGTGGTCTCAGATGCACTGGCACCCCTTGTCAGGGGCAGGTTGGTAGATGAGCTGGCGGTACCAGTTATCGGTGGCAGGTTGGTAGATGGGCCAGTACTCATTTGTGGTGGCAGGTAGGCAGGTGTACCTGTGGTTCGCTCAGGGACTATCTGAGGGGCCAGTTCCGGTGCTGAAGTATCCAGCCCACCCAGAGAAGTAGTATGTGGTGTCACAGGCGGTGTGAGAATTGGAGGTGCCACTTTGCGGAGGCGGCTTGCATGCCACCGGCTGCCGTCGCTGAGCAGGAAGGTGGCTGAGCCTAGCTGGCGAGTGACTTGGAGAGGGGCTGACCAGTATGAGGCGAGTTTGTTGCCTCTGTGGGGCCTGCAGACCCTGACCCACTCCGTGGGTTTGATGTCAGGGGCCCTGGCGCGTGCTGAGTGGTCGAACGCCTGCTTCATGCGCCTCTGCTGACGGGCAACCGAGGCCCTGACCGTGGGTGGTGGCCTCTGGGGCATTTCGGGGCTCAGTCTGTTCAGGGGAAGCCGAAGCTCACGGCCAAGCATGAGGAATGCTGGGGAGACCCCTGTTGTAGAGTGTTGGGTGGCCCGGTAGTGGAGTAGTGTGTGACGTAGAGCCTCTGGAAAGGCCCAGCCCTGGACCAGGTGTGCCCTAAGGCTGTTTTTCAGTGACTGGTAGAGAAACGTTCAACCACCCCATTAGCTTGAGGGTGGTAGTAGGCTGTACGGATGTGGCGGATTCCTTTGGCCTTGAGGTATGTGGTGAACTCAGCCGAGGTCAGCTGTGGGCCATTGTCGGTTGTGATGGTGTTTGGGAGGCCCCAGCGAGCAAAGAGAGAGTCGAGGAAGTCAATTATGACTTTAGAGGTCACTGAGCCAGTGGTCATGAGCTCGGGCCATTTTGAGTGAAGGTCATACGCAACGACCAGGAACCGTTGGTGGTGAGGGACACCCTGTATTTCCCCGCAAATGTCCAGCTGTAGGTGGTCCCAGGGCTGAGTTGGCCAGACCAGTGGTTGCAGGGGTGGGGGTGGCTGGTGACCTGTCTTGCCACTCAGGAAGCAGGCTGTGCAGTCTTTACATAGGGCCTCAATTTCCTCGTTTATCCCAGGCCACCAGACCAGGCCTCTGCAGCGCTGCTTCAACTTCACAATGCCCAGGTGGCCCTCATGAGCCATGGCTAGAACACGTGCCTGCAGGGCACTAGGGATGACTGTGCTGAGGCCGCGTGCTACACAAGTCCCATTCCAGCAGGACAGCTCCTGCTTCACTCTGGAGAAGACCGACAGCTCCTCCGGCACCCTGTGAGGCCAGCCATTCTGAATGTAGTCACGGAGCTGGGAGAGGACAGGATCGCTCTCGGATGCCTCTTTTAGCTCCTGTAGTGATACCGTGGTCTGTAGTGGAGTGTGTAGCATCTGGACAATGTCCTGTTCAGCACGGTCGGCGTCAGTGTGTGTGTATGTGATAGGGTGCGGCGTGACAGAGCGCGACAGCAGGTCAGCCACAACATTATCTCGGCCAGGTGTGAACTTGAGGTCAAAGTTATACTGGTGGAGGCGGTCGGCCCAGCGGTGTAGCCGTAGTGGTCTGTGGCCTGTCCCAGATGTTGAGAGTAAAGCGGTTAGAGCCTGGTGGTCTGTTCTAAGGGTGAAAGCGCGGCCGTAGAGATACAGGTGCCACCTCTCGCAGGCCCAGATGCAGGCTAATGCCTCACGCTCACCCACGGAGTACCGCTGCTCAGTAGGACTCAGTGCCCGTGAGGCGAAGGCGATTGGTTTCTCCACACCTCCCTGCATCTGTGACAGCACTGCACCGATGGCTGTGGCCGACGCATCGCAGGTGACCAAGGTAGGGCTGTCAATGTTGAAGTGGGCTAGCACCGGGGCTGTTGTGAGCTGAGTTTTGAGTGTGTGTATGGCATCAGAACACTCTGGTGACCACACCCATGGCTCCTCCTTACACAAACAGCTGTCAAAGTGGAGCAGTGGTAGTAGAGTATCATGGGAGTAACTTCAATTAGTAGCCTGTCATCCCCAAAAAGGAGGCAAGCTGAATGGCTGAGGTGGGCTCTGGGACGGCCAGAATAGCCTCCACGTTTGACTGCAGTGGGTGGATGCCGTTCCCTGACACGCGATAACCCACATACTCAATGGCTGGTGCAGAGAAGACGCACTTGTCAGTGTTGAGTGTAAGTGTGTGTTTGCTAAGGGCAGCAAAGACTCTGTGGAGGCGGTTGTCATGGCACTCAGGGGTGGCCCCATGAACCACAACATCATCAAGGTAAATGGCCACGCCAGGTATGCCAGCTAAGATCGATGCCATGACTTTTTGGAAACAGCTGGGGGCGGAGCTCATCCCAAAAGGCATGCGGGTGTAACGGAACACCCCAACGTGAGTCACAAAGGTTGTCAGGTTCCTGCTGCTGGGGTGGAGGGGCACCTGCAGGTAGCTTTGGTTGAGGTCGAGTTTGGAGAACACAGTTGAGCCATGGAATTGAGCGGTGAGCTCCTCTGCTGTAGGAAGGGGAAACCTATTCGGGATAATGGCCTTGTTCACTGTGCGCATGTCGACGCAAACGCGCAGACCCCCAGACTTCTTCCTTGCTATCGCCAGATTTGAGACCCAGGGCGATGCATCCACAGCTTCAATGATATTGGCGTCCAGCAGCTGTTTGAGCTCAGTGGAGAGCTCATCACGGAGAGCCAGCGGGACGCGGCGCAGGGCTTGGATGACTGGTTTGACGGCAGGGTTCAGCAGAGGCTGGTGCGCGAACGCTGTAAGGCAGCCCAGGCCCTCGAACAGTGACGGCCACTTCTGTTGCCATGGCGTGGTGACAGCCAGAATTGCAGCTCCCTTTGTGTCCACCAGGGAGAATCCCAGAGCTGAGAAGAGGTCCAAACCCATCAGGTTGGCTCCCCGACGGGAAACTTGAAAGGGAAAACTGGGCACAACCTTATTGCCATACCCCACGGTCAGTTTAATGGACCCCACCAGGTCTATTTTTGCATCCCCATAAGCCGACAGTGAGGTAGTTGGGGAAGACAGGGGCAGTGCACTGAAGAAGGAATTGTATGTGTGCATATTCATGAGAGATACACTTGCGCCAGTGTCCACGAGGAGTGGAATGCACACATCATTCAGCTGCACTGAGCATGTTTTAAATGAGGTTACTTGTGAATTGACATTGTGAATGACAGTGGCATGGTGTGATTCAGCTGGGGCAGAGCGGCATACAGCGGCAAAGTGATTGCGTTTGCCACAGTTTCGGCATATTTGTCCTCGAGCAGGACAGTGTTGAGCCCTGGACTGGTGGGAGGACGACCCACAATTATTACACGATCGTGGAGGAGGTGGTGGTGGAGGAGGCTGTGGAGAGGGAGGCTGTGGGCGTGGCCGCGAGCGAGTTTGACGTCGTAGCATTAGGATCGCTGGGGAGTCGGCTGCTTCCATCTCGCTCTGGCTAGGCTCAGGTAATGCTAGCGTAGGTGACGGTGTGGGATATGCAGCGGTTGCTTGTGGATTCGACAAGGCAGATGTGTATGTGGCTGCACTCTCTATTTGGAAAGCAATAGTCATCGCTTTTTCGAGTGTTAACTTATCATCTTCCAACAGGAGAGTCTCGCGCACTTTTGCATTGTTCGTACGCTCTATGAGCTGGTCGCGAATCATCTCATCCTGCAGTGCACCGAACTTGCATGAGCTGGCTAATGCACGCAGGTTTGCTACGTACTGATGTACAGTCTCACCAGACAACTGGTGTCTTTGACGAAACAGAAATCGACGCAAAAGGGCGCTTTGCGGGGCTGCATAGTGGGCATCAAGAAGTTCAAGTGCTTTTTTGTAATCACTGACGGTACCTGACTCCAGTGCTCCGAGCACACGCTGACCCTCGGCTCCTAGGCAATGCTGCAGCAGCGCTTTCTTGCGTGCAGCAGGCACATCGGTGAGTCCCACTGCTAGTAGGAAAGTTTCGAAAGACTTAATCCAACGGGTCCACGGAATCGGTGGCTCACCCGGCAGTGCGAGAAACGGTGCCGGTGGTGGGAGGTTTATATCAGCCATCCTCGTCGCCAATGTTACGTTTGTAAACGTGTAGTAAATGAAGCACACTGACACACGGATTGTGACGTTAACTCATCGTGTTTATCTAGCTCAAACTCCCCGAACCCCGGGCAAGACCCAAGCAATAGAACACAACATAATACAGGCATAACACAATGCTGACAGCACAGTCGAACTAGCCTGAACGGATATAACAATCAGGCTATCAGCGGTGTGGAGTAGGGCTACGGGCATGAGTGTAATCAGGCTATCAGCTGTGTTTTAAATCGGGAGGCGGCCGGTGTGGCTATCAGCGGTGTGGAGTAGGGCTACGGGCATGAGTCTCCCCGTGTCATTTTAAACAGAAGTTGTAGACTACATGCATGCATATCGTAAATCAACCACGTAGTTTTCAAATGCCAAATCTTAAATCTTAAATCAACCACGAAACACGGGCAATAATAAAATGAAGTGTAATCAGGCTATCAGCGGTGTGGAGTAGGGCTACGGGCATGAGTGTAATCAGGCTATCAGCTGTGTTTTAAATCGGGAGGCGGCCGGTGTGGCAGCTTTTGTTATATGCACCGGAATTCAAGCGATGCGCAAATGCCAACGCATGCATATCGTAAATCAACCACGTAGTTTTCAATGCATATCGTAAATCAACCACGAGACTGAAACCGTAAATCAACCACGAAACACGGGCAATATCGTGAATTCACCACGTCCTTGTACACAATTTCCCCCAGAAATTCCCCCATTTTTTTCGTGAAGACTTTACGACTGGCGCGAGATAGGGCTCGTGAGTGTGTGTGAGTCTGTGTCTGTGTGCCGGTGTCTATCTGTGTGGGTCTGTGTGGGGTGTGTGTGCGTGAGTGCAGGGTTAACAAGCTCATTATGTATTTCTCTTATCGGGGATGTTCCTGTGATTCAGCAGTATGCTCCTCTGCAATCCTGCCCTCCTCTGGGGTTGTAAGGGGATATTTGGAAGGCATGTCTGGCCTCACAATCTGATCACGTCCGCTTAATGCACACCGGCCCCAAGTGGCACACAGGACTACTGAGACGTCGACCAAGATGGTTTGGCAAAGCATGCCTCCATATTCCATCTCAGCGCAGGTGGGGCAGGCCTGTTTACTCTGTGTTGGTGACAATAAGGTTATAACAGGATGCCTTTTAATGCACACCTGTCCCAAGGGGCACGCAGGAATCCACACTTAGATGCCGAGATGGTGTAGCAATGCATGCCCTCACATCCCATCTTTGTGCTGATGGGTTGGTTGGTGGAGTCCACTACATTATAACCACATTGCTATGGCATTATACAGAATGCTAAGTAGCATAATAAAGCAAGATTTGGTAATTACAATTTGGTGACAATAAGGTTAAACCAGAGGATCTGTGCATATTCCAGCCTTTTAGTGCAAAATGGGGTGGCCAGCGATCCGAACAAACCTCCGCTACATTATAACAACAATGCTATGACATTAGCAAGATTGTTATTGTAAGTAACAGACCATCAACAGTTCATTTCCATTCCAATGACAGAAAGGTGTTAATGCACAGAAAGCTCCAATCTTAGGCACAGAGATGGTCCGTATGCCATTGTAGTCTTTCAGTGCAGATGGAATCGGCTGCAATCTGATTCACTGTTTGCTGAAAAAAACTCTGCTAGTTCACAAGAACAGCTATGGCATTATAGATACTGTTAGTAAGTAGCAGAACAAGACTTGGACTTAACAATTTTGGGTTATAACAGGGGCTCTCTGCACAAAGTGGTTAATGCACTCAAGACTCAAAACTTAGACGATAAGATGCCTCCATTTTCCATCGTTGTCTTTGGTGTAGTCAGAATTGCTCATCCAATTCATTGTATTGCTGAAAAAGCTCAGCTACATCACAACAACATTGCCATGACGTTACCAAGGGTAACTGAGTAAGACTGGGTCTTCATTGCCATTTTAGTAACAGCAGCAGGCTTATAATAGGCTCCGTTGAGGAAACGCCTCTATATTTTACCTCCAGTCAGGATGGCTGCGAAGGTGAGAGGGAGGTTTGTTTTGTGTTGTAGAAGCAACATGTCAGTGATATAAGGCAGTGAGTCATCCTTTGCTGCTCCTACCCAGCATTTCTTCTTCTTCTTCTTCTTCTTCTTCTTCTTCTTCTTCTTCTTCTTCTTCTTCTTCTTCTTCTTCTTCTTCTTCTTCTTCTTCTTCTTCTCCCTACTGACGTGATCTGAAACTTGGGGTGCTCAATGAGATCACCCACTGCGCTGTGCTGTCTGTGCTCTGTGGCAATTGAAGCTTTGCTTGTCTGTGTGTGTGTGTGTGTGTGTGTGTGTGTGTGTGTGTGTGAGAGAGATAGTGTGTGTGTGTGTGTGTGTGTGTGTGTGTGTGTGTGTGTGTGTGTGTGTGTGTGTGTGTGTGTGTGTGCGCGCGTGACTGTTTGTATGTGTGCGTGTGTGTGTGTGTGTGTGTGTGTGTGTGTGTGTGTGTGTGTGTGTGTGTGTGTGTGTGTGTGTGTGTGTGTGTGTGTGTGTGTGTACGTGCGTGTTCTCCGAGTACACTGTGGTGTGTGTGTGTGTGTGTGTGTGTATTGTGTGTTTGTATTGCCGTGTGTGACAGTGTCTCAGAATTGAGGGCAAGTTTGAGCTTGCCTCTTCCTTCACAGCCAAACTCAAAGCGACGTGGAGGCCGGGGCCCGGGGCATAAATGGGCTGAGGCCTCTGGAGAAACAGCGTTTAGGAGTATGACAGAGCCTCCACTCGGAGAACTGACGTATCTCCATGGCCTCTGCCTCCATAAAGCTCCCAAAATGTCTACCCTAGTTCACCCCAGTGTCGGTGGAGCTGGCGCACGAAGGCCAGGGTAGGATGGATAGATAGAGCACAGTCCCCTTGATGTCTGTGTGATACGCATCCAAATTGTGCTCGTTCCTGAAATAGACCTCTCTTCAGGCTCGAGGACTCTGCTAATCTACTGGCACCGAGTGCAGGATTCCTCTCTGTCAAAGTGGAATTCGTTATGGGCATTATTTTTTCGAGACGGCCTACCTACGTATAGTCTTTTGCAATGCCGATTATGGAACGCTCGTCCTTAATGGAATGTTTACCTGAATTGTGCACTTTTTGTACACTTTCGTTCAAATCCTGGGTCAGTCAACAACAGATTGAAACATTGGCTTCTGTTTACATTTATAATTGCATTCTTACAGTAGCTGACAGTTTTCATAAGACGGACCCCACTCCCTGTATTCTTTCTTAACCCCTGAAGACACTATCATATTACCCGAATGGCAATGACCAAGTTGTAATGTATTACTAAAGGCCCTGTGCACTGGCACTGGCACTGGCACTGGCAAGCCCCAATATAATGAATAAGAGCTCACACTTTACTACGGTAGTGGCAATTTTGTTTCAAATGTCCATTCCTTTGAATTTTCGCTTTGGCCCCCACATTTCCCTAGAATCGCCTCTGGTGACTATTACAACGTCCCAGTGGGCTACTAGGGCCTACGAAGTACATATGTGTAGAACGGAGTGAGTGCACAGTTTTTTTTTTACAGTTTCAATTCAATTTCAGGTCAGTTAACAACAGATTGACACATTGGCTCACAGCTATTTCTGATTGTTTTCAGTATGTCCAGATACCTTATAAAATGTCTTTCTTACAGTAGCTTAATGTTTCACGAGATAGAACCAGCTCCCTGGACATCTGTGAAGAACAAAGTGAGTCTTTGTTTCTACAGAAATACAGTAAACCATGCAGTGTTAATTTAACACTCTGTATTAAAGTGAATACTCTGGGACCAAATGCTCTCTGGAAGATGTTATATCGACTCTAAGTGCTGAATTAACACTGCATTTTTTTATTGTGCATATCCGGAAAGCATCTGAAACAACAGTGAGTAAGACTCTTTTGCTCTCTGTTAGGATTTTGAATCCTCCTGACGTTTATCTGTAGCTCCGTAGAAAGATAAAGGGCCGGCTGAATGCTTAATTATTCATTAGCCATGCTGTGCCTTTTAAAGCAACCAAGATTGGCTGTTTAGATAGCAACGTAGGAAGGAGAAGGACACGGCAGTTAGTGGGAAGTCAAGATGCCAAAGGGAAGCGTGGACGAACTTTTCAACCTGGGATGTCACACAAGCTATTACCGCATGACAGTTCTGGGGCACTGTGTGACATTGCTGAGATGTACAGAAAGCTTTGCATGCTAAAACGCACAACAACAACAAAAACAGTATGCACATCACCTGCGATAGTCAGAGGTTATTTATTTATTAGGTCAGAAGGAATAGTTGCCATTCAGCCATACCTTGGCGATATGAAGAAATCATAAACAAGGTATTCTGATCATTGCACAAATTTGCTGCGTAAGATTTTCCAAGAAAGGTTCCCTCCCCCCGTAGCATTTTTTGAAATCAGATACTGACTTGTTTTTTTTTAATGGAATTGTTTTTGTTTTTGAAAAGCTTTCCCACCATAATTGTTAAGGGGAATGTGAAGGGCCATTTGTCTTACAGTAAATCAAATCAATGTCCACATAGGAAGGGCCAGCTAAGAAACCAACAGGAAGAATATAATGGATACACTGGCACTGAGAGCAATGAAGATGCTAGGTTTGAACATCTTTTATTTCAAGTGTACAAGTTTCATTTTCCTATTTACTGATAACACAGTGTTATGGTAAACATCAAAACTCCACCACCGGTCCGTCTGTCTGTCTGTCTGTCTGTCTGTCTGTCTGTCTGTCTGTCTGTCTGTCTGTCTGTCTGTCTGTCTGTGTCTCATGTTCCCCCAACAGCATCCTCCGTCAGCATGGCTGAGAGGCACAGGAAATACTAATAAGTCAAGTCAAGTCAAGTCTTTTAAAGTGTTTGTTTCTTCTGTCATTGTGTCTGGTCTGCAGCCCCATCATCATGGCTGAGAGGCCGCCCGGGGAGGTGGGCCAGGTGGTCATCCCCATGGAGGAGACCAAGAAGGCCCCGGTGGGCACGCCGCCTCCGGACGCCACGCTGCTCACGCACCTGAAGAAGGTGGAAAACCACATCACCGAGGCCCAGCGCTTCTCCCACCTGCCCCGACGCTCCGCCGTCGACCTGGAGTTCAACGAGGTCTCCTACATCATCAGGGAGGGGCCCTGCTGGAGAAGGAGAGGTACATGCAGTCTTCCTGTTCTTATCGTTCTCTCTCTCTCTCTCTCTCTCTCTCTCTCTCTCTCTCTCTCTCTCTCTCTTTCTCTCTCTGTCTCTCTCCATCATCAGGGAGGGGCCCTGCTGGAGGAGGAGAGGTAGATGCAGCGCTCCAATCCTCCTTCTCTCTGTCTCTTTGTCTCTCTGTCTTTCTGTCTCTCTCTCTCTCTCTCTTTCTCTCTCTCTGTTTCTCTGTCTGTCTGCCGTTCACACTCTCTCTTACATCATCCGCGAGGGACCCTGGTGGAGGAGGAGAGCTAAATTCTGCTGTCCCCCCCCCCCTCTCTCTTTCTGTCTCTGAGTCAGCCTCTCTCCATCACTCTCTCGCTTACCTATATGTCATCTAATAACTGTCTGGATGAAGGAGGAGAAGTAGATATCTTCCTCCCTCCTCTCTGTCTATTTCACTCTCTCAAACTCTCACTCTTTCTCTGTCTTTCCTATCTCTCTCACTCTCGCTCTCCCTGTTGCTCTGTCTCCCACTATCCTCTATTTCTTTTCTCTCCCCACTGTCTCTGTTTTTCTGTCTCTCCTTCTCTCGCTGGGCTAACCCTAGCTGTACAACCTCTCTCTCTCTCTCTCTCTCTCTCTCTCTCTCTCTCTCTCTCTCTCTCTCTCTCTCTCTCTCGCTCTATGGGTGTGTTCGGATCGGAAGGCAGTGACTCGATGACTCCCCTCCTACATGAACAGGTCTCTGATCAGACAGGTGAAGTTAGCTGATGAGGCGGTCGTTTCGAACGGCACTAACTAGTGCGCTGCCCTGCGCATTTGATCTTACGGCGATTCCATGGCGGGAGTTACGTTCATCACTTTAGCGCTTAGCTTACGCATGCTATTTGAACGGTGAATGACCACCAGGCGGTGGAATCGTAAAATAGACTATAAATAGATCTAGCGACGGCATATTTAGATACTACAATGTTGATTTATCGCTTCACTTCTCAACATCTGTGTACATAAGTGTCAGAATAAAGAACATAAGGTGGTAGCTTGGGTAGTAGCCAATGCTTGACACTAACTTTTTCGCTTACCAGCCATTTTGGCTAGTGGTTTTCCTGACTCACTAGCCATTGGGCCTTTTCACTAGCCATAATTTTCTTAACCATCATAGCTGCTTTAATTAATTATATAATAGGCTGTAATAATGTAATGTAGGATAACATAACATATCATAACATAACATAACATAATATGCTATAGGGCCTAATAATTAGAATTGTTAGGCCTATTAACTGGTTCATGCATGCATGCTATGGAAAGAACAGATTCACTGATCTGAGGAATGGTATTGACCATGCAGAAACACCAAGCACAGTGTTGTGGAAGGGCACAAATGAAGCGACACGAGAGCAAAATATTTTCGTCTTTGATCTGAAGGGCACTTTCTTCATATCATATAGGCCTATCTGTGGAGATCGCCGTCCAAATTGTTGCGCAAAGTAGATAGCGCAAAGTCATTGCCAAGTTCGCTGTCCTCGGTCATGGATGTGGAATAACACCTCTTCTGGAATATGTTCTTATAAAAGTATCCACTAGAAAGCACACAGAGATGCGGTAACTACAGAAGGGGCTACGACTTCCTTTCATTACGTTTAATATTGAGTTGTTGTAAAATACAATTGTAAAATACAAACGGACGCAAGGCGAGACGGGCACCTGCGAAGGTCGATGGGATATGCTTTTGTGCAGTCTGGAAGGCTACTACTGCGCATTGTTTAAGACCGGTTTGACAGTCGGGAACAACAGCACAAGAAACATGGAGGAATATTAAGGTATGGAGACATACAGGCAAATCAGAA
>NC_085863.1:39778881-39791381 GCF_034702125.1 Engraulis encrasicolus
GGGAACGGCAGGGGGAAGGGATGGATGAGGTTGGTGGAGAGATACATTTTGACAGTGTAACAAATGAATGAATGAATGAATGAATGAATATAATTCAATAGTAATTCAACACTCAATACAATACAGAGGAAGACCAAATACACTCTACAGAATAGTGTGAAATTTTACTAAGCATTGAATCGGAACACATTCAAATTTAACTCATTTCCATAGAGTGTATTTATTGCTTTTTTAAGTCTTGAATTACTGTATCAATGCTACGTTTACTCCAGGGAAGTTGGGTGTGGGGATAGGATGGTATGGGTGTGGGATGGGCCGGATGGGGGTGGGCCAGGGGTGACGCAGGGAGACATGACATTTTTGGAGTTCCTTGACATGCGCCGCAGCATGCTGTCCCTGGTGCGTAAGCGGACTACGAGTGGTTTCTAGTGAACAGATGTGTATCGTCAGGAGCATATGTGCTCTGTCCTCTCTAAGTAGTGTTACATCAGTTTCGCTTTGCCTTCCGGCTACGATGTGATGGACATACTCGCGTGCACACACGCGCACACAGACACACATGTATGCACGCACGCACGCATGCACGCAGACAGACAGACTGACAGATCACACACACACACACACACACACACACACACACATGCACACACAATGATAAGTGCTAGGGCTACCGTTATGGCACCTTTGAAAAATGATGGTTTGGTACGTAAGTCTTTCAGAAGTGTCTGTGAGCAGCTTCTGCCCCCGATAAGAGCCCTGCACTGTAGCGCATCAATCATTGGACTTCCAGAGATTTCTGGGAATCTTGTCAAAGATGGACTGAAAAAGTATGGATGGCGGTTCAGATGGCTTTTGCAAGGACGACAAGCCCCTCATAACTCACTTGTATCCCTTTCTCAATTTCAATCTTTATCGTTGCTGAGATCAGGTAGGGGAAGCAGGTCTCAGAAGGACTGTGAGTTGGCTTTTGTAAGGAGGGCGCACCCTCCTGTACTCACACTTGTCCTTTTCTTTCCGCAGTACTGTAGTTTGCAGATCTGCCTGGCTATATTGCAGAGTTGGGGCAGAAGGCTGAGCTCAGGAGGGCTGTGGCCCAATCTAGGCTCTGTCGTTAACATGTTGCTATTTCCTCTCCAAAACCTCATTCCTGTGAGGTGTTGTGGTGCACTGCACTTAAAAACACTGTACCATGAACAGGCAACTCGCCCATTAGGACCAAGGTTTGAGTGCGGCCTGGGTTAATTCCCAACCTTGCCCCATCTCTTTCGTCCACTTCCTCTCCATTAGCATCTTCACTGTCCTAACGAAGTAACCAAAATACCAAATACACCAAAAATATACTTAAAAACTCTTGCCTATACATGCACTAATTCATCTGGAACATCTGGGAATTTTCAGGTGAATGTCAGCATTCTGACATATTGACGTGGGGGGAAAGATACAAAAATTGCAGACATACTTTTAACATTTGTATTTGTCTCTTGTTGTAGAACGTAGTTGGTGAGGGGAAGCATTCTTCAACTCTTTTTGGCATTATTCCTACTTCATTTACACTTTTGACGTGACATTGCGTGGCCACGCGCACCACCAGGGGCGATTTTAGCTTTTGATCTTTAGGGGGGCCTGGCCCCTGGTGCTGACAGTGGTACCTGACAGAGGTACCTGACAGAGCAAGTGTTCCATTTCTATATCAGATTTGAGATTTTGTTTTCAAAAGGCTTTCAATTTTAAATAACAGTTCACTCAACCAAGGACTACCCACAAGTCATGACATTACATTTTCTCCCATGAAATCTAACTTACATTACCTACATACGGTATCCTTGTGATTGGGAGCCTACTGTGTGTGAGATATGCACCCTAATGGTTGTCATAGTTCTTACGTGATTGAGAGGAAAGAAAAAGACAGAGGAAAAAATTATAATAAATTATAGGGAGTATTATACAGAGTACATACAAAGCAAGATGAAAATTAAGCTTTTTTTGTCACAACATGATAGCTAACTGTTAGGGAAGCTCTACAGGTAGACCTACAGTAATTTGAACAGGAAGCTTGTTCCATCATTTCACAGCATAATGGCTAAATGCCATTTCACCTTGTCTGGATTTTACCCTTGGCACAACAAGTAGAGAAGACACTGAAGAACTAAGACTCCTAATTGGATGGTATATTGTAGCATATCTGCAATATATTTAGGGTTTTCCCTCTTATGTGCGCTCCTTGCACCGCAAATGACAGTTCCAATCGGTAGCTCAACAGATAAATATTCATCGTGAGTTTTTAAAATCTGACATCTCCTTCTCAAGCAAACATAAAAATAACAATTAAAACATTACCTGCCCAAAGTCATGCTGATGATGGGAATCTTGCAACAAGGTGCGCGCTCCCTGTCAAACATGTAAATAGACAGTAGGCCTAGAGACCGCGCAGGCACCAAAGTCACTCCTGCTCATTCCGAGCCAGTATGTTCCAATAACAATAGCAAAGTAACGTCCAACCGTTCCCAATCATTAAAATCAGTAGGCTAAGTGAGAAGTTGGAGAGCCCGCATTCTCACATCACAATTAGGCTACATCATCACCAAAATATGGATAAACCTCCCCTGCATATGGGCGAACCTCGACCATCTATTTAATGTGACTCACCGTATAAATTTCAGCCGAATTGCCTACTGTTCGCTAGAACTATTCCAACGCAAGACTGAAGCATGTTTCATTCCCTCACAACTTCTAAACGCTCCCAGGCAGATAGGCTATATAATTTTGACTGTCCTGATGGTAGCGTAGGCTATTAGGCTAGTAGTAACAACCCCTATTTAGCACTCTGTCCTCATCATTTTCGTTAGATTTTTTTTCTGATAGGCTACGTTTGCAAAGAAATGGCATGGTTTCCACAGTAGGTTGATTACGCATTGTATTCCATCTGTATTTTGACTCCCCTTTCCGTTATCTTGCTACCTCAAGCTTTTGTGATTCAGACTGACTCACCTTGCATGAAGTGGTCAACAGAGAGCCCTATAACAGCGACAAAAGTGAAAGTATTGTGTGTCCCAAGGCACCACCTCACAAAATCTTAGCCACCGCTACCTATGTTAAGCATATTTCACGGATATCCACAACCTGATAGTGGACGATTTTAGTGGTCTTTCATTGCAACTAGAGATGCACCGGATCCAAGATCCGGTTCCGGATCCGGCAGGATAATAGGGTTTTTCACAGGATCCGGATCCGGTTCCAGGATCCAGGATCCGGTAGCCGAGGCTTTTCAGTCAAAATAGTTTGAGCCAACGTGATAAAAAGGGCCCACATGTGCGAGTAGGCTATGTGTTTCAACTCTTTCATAGGATCCGGTATCCGGTTCCGGATCCGGCAGGATCTTAAGCAGTGGATCCGGTATCCGGCAGGATCCTAAAAATAAGGATCCGGTGCATCTCTAATTGCAACACTTTTTTTTTTAACCAACGTTTACCAGCTTACAAAACTATATCAGTTATGATGACAATCAATGTTATCAAAGTCCACACATAGCACTACAGTAGCCTACACCACTTTATTGTGTGTAGTGTGCTCCATACCTTCTCATCACAAGAATATGCACGGATTTGGGTTCTGCCTAGGCTGCATGAAAAATCCAGAAACTACTAGAAACTTTCCCAAAAATCATAACTGAACACAACTCTGGTGGCAAGAAGTTGCATGAAGATGCAAACCAATCAGAAGTGGTGTAGCAGACTTGTCACAAGACCTTTCTTGAAGCTCATACACAGGGTTGCCAGACGGGGCAGGTGCAGCAGAATATTGCGCAAGGGCAAAGCGACTGCGCAATTGCATTCATTTTCATAATATTTTAAAAGGCTCCTGAGCTAGTGGGGCCGAGCCAAGTCACGGTGGGGTCGTGGCCCTACTAAAAATAGCCTAAACACGCCCCTGCGCACCACCATTTTAACATGGGGGGAAAACTGTGAGCTAGCACAGGTTCACATAGCAGACATGTCATTGTGACGACACTCTGACTAAATACACACCTAGCACACAGCACGCTGCACTCCTTCTATCAGTAGTGTCCATACGTCCTGTTCTAAATTGAGTTTGATTCTGATCAGTGGACTCAAGGGTGTGGCGTGTGTGGAATGAGAGATGGAGAGCTGATAGCGGCTGATAGCCCCGGCACACTTTCAAGCTGAAGCATCCCTTCAGGCCCCCCCCAACCCTATAGCCATGTATCTCCCCCAGTTGTGCATGTTAGACACATGGGTGATATCTCTCTCTCCATCTCTCTCTCTCCTCCATCTCCCTGACCCTGTGTCATGGGAATTGGAATGAGGGGCAGGGTGTCAGCGAGAGTGAGGTGGATGCCGTGGCCAACCATCACGTGATGGAATATAAATCTCCATGGCGATTTTAATAGCTAGCTTCCCCTTCTCCCCCCTCCGCTAACTCCTACTTAGGGCCAGGAAGAAACCATAATGTGTGTGTGTGTGTGTGTGTGTGTGTGTGTGTGTGTGTGTGTGTGTGTGTGTGTGTGTGTGTGTGTGTGTGTGTGTGTGTGTGTGTGTGAGAGAGAGAGAGAGAGAGAGAGAGAGAGAGAGAGAGAGAGAGAGAGAGAGAGAGAGAGAGAGAGAGAGAGATAGAGACAGGGCGGGGGGAGAGAGAGACAGAGAAAAAGGTAGCAGACAGAGCAAGTGAGATAAACAGAGAGAGTGAGCGAGACACAAAGAGAGAGAGAGAGAGAGAGAGAGAGAGAGACAGAGAGAGAGAGAGACACAGAGAGAGAGAGAGACAGAGACAGAGAGAGATGGACTGGAGCAACTGGGATCTCTCCCCATGAAATTGCCCCTTCCCCTCTACCTACTTCCTACTTTTGATGTGAAGGACGTTCCATCTGGGCTACCACCTACGTTGATCTGCATTTATATATATGATACATACACATAGTGTGTGTGTTCTCTGTGAAAATATAGCTGCTAGAAAGCTGCACTGTGTCACAGAAAAATCTGAGGAGCCTCACAGGAGTGCTTCTCAAGGCAATTCCCAGGTTTCCTTCAAGCCCCCGCAGAAAGCAGAGGGGGGCTGTGTGCAATTTGCGAAAGCAAATTACTAGTAACCTGCTTCGTAAAAATATTTGACCCTCTGAAGAGAGGGACATACCTCTCCAGGGCATTTCCTGTTTCTCCTTCACCATCCTCCATTGTGTCACCTTGCCATGACATAGTAAAATAAATCCATCTCTTATTAGGCCAAATCAAATCAGCCCACTGACCTCCTCTACCTAAATTGAATGAGGTGTATTAATAATTATTTAAATTCCCTCTGACAGATGGAGTCCAGAAGCGGGAGAAATCTGCAAAATTAATTTTTTGGTTCAGCAGTGCCCAATATACTGTGCGTCACTGTTTTCTTAGCTTTCTTTGTCTTCTGTACCCCCTAAGCTGTACCATAATTAGCCTCACTTATGCTCTATATATCTTCCTCTATCCAAATTTGATGCTCCATACATTTGCTTTTTTCCAATTTTACACCCTGCTGCACTGTGCTGCTCACATACCTTTAGTGGCACATGTACCCCTTGTTGGGAATCACTGCTGTAGGCGATTTCATTTTTTTTGTCCAACTGAATTGATTCTGATTCTAGAGCCCAGTTCAGTTGATATGATTCTGCTAATAGAGAGACCAAACCTTGATGCATACAATATATACTGTAGATATTGTTTGATTTTTTATGTGACTGAACAGATTCTGATTCTACTGGCTGATATGATTCCGCTTGTAGACACCAAATCTTAATGTGTCTCAAATGCAGCCAGTCCCAGTGTCTGTGCTCTCTCTTTGTGGTTTCGATAATCACATAAAAATGGGCTTCACTTGCAAATACATGGAGTCGGCTGGCCGACCAGCCCGACACACCGTCAGCAACATTGTGCTGACTGCAGGCCTCTCAGCAGGAATTAGCACATTGGTATCACAGCAAGATTTCACATGGGGAAACGCAGACAGGGTTTAACAGTGATAAATTAGTAATCGAGCCAGGCTGCATTGTCGCCATTTTCTACATTAGCGAGTATGACATGTGACTACACAGTAGAAAATGCAGTGTTAATTCAAACTCTTAGAGAGTGCTCTGGGACCAAATACACTGTAGGAAATTCTAAATTGACTCTCTAAGTGTTGAATTAACACTTCAAAATGTTACTGTTACCTTATTGATGGGGGTTCTACATTAGCGATTATGGCATGTGACTAGACTGAGGATATGTGTGTCATCTTATTGATGGGAAACTGGGCCACCTCTGAGGCAGAAATGACCAAAGGCATATGAGATCATCTTTCATCCCAGTAGAGTACATCTTACTGTGTTAATTCAACTCTTACAGAATAGGAACAAATAAACAAGTGATAAAAGAGTGAGATAATAGATTATAGCCACAAGGCTTTTTAGTCCCTGGACAGGAATTTATGTTGAGTTAAAAAGATGATTGGAATTAATAATAATAAACAAAAATATTATTGATTGTGTATAAAAAGACTCAAATTTAACACTGTTCTAAAGCTGTAATTGATTCCACTCCCTAAGTGTTGAGTAAAGACATTACAATTCGGTAACTGTGCATGCCTCTCGTCTTCTTAGAGCCGTGTAAGCCTTGGCAAGCGCCCTGATGTGTCTCCACAGGCATGGATGGATGTGGCATGGTGACAGGGTCCTTGCCATAAGGTTAGGTCATCTACTGACAATGCTCATTAAGTCCCATGCATCTCCAGGAGCTATGGACTTCAGCCACAGCGAAGTATACACTGCTGATTTTCGGGACGTGCGCGCGCGCGCGTGTGTGTGTGTGTGTGTGTGTGTGTGTGTGTGTGTGTGTGTGTGTGTGTGTGTGTGTGTGTGTGTGTGTGTGTGTGTGTGTGTGTGTGTGTGTGTGTGTGTGAGGGTAAGATCATTTAGGTGTGTGTGTGTATGTGTGTGCACATACATTGTGTGTGCATGCGTATGTATTCTTAATATCTGTATGTGTGTGTGGGTGTGTCCTTGTACATTTGTGTGCATGTCACATGTGTGTGTATATGTAAGGCCACTATGTGAAGGCTTGCATCATCAACGTGAGACCACATTAAGCGGGCCTGATGGAGTGATACGCTGATGTGATGGGGCCGTAGCTGTCCACGGCGGCGACATCATCAATATGCGCCGCACTACTCCGGCTGGGTGATTCATCAGCATGTAACCCACCACACATCAAGCTGTTATGAGAGAGACAACGCCCCTCTGTCTATATCCTGCCGGAAGGAGGCATCGCTATGTGGGAGAAGACGAGAGGAGAGGAGGAGCAGAGGATGAGTGAAGGAACACAGGAGGAGGAGAAGAGGAGGAGTGTAGGTAGAAAGGGGGAGAGGAAGATGAGTGAGGGAAGAGAGGAGGCAAAAGAAAGTGGAGGGGGGGGGGATGGAGAAAGAAAGGTGGGAGGATGAGTGAAAAGAAGTGAGGAGGAGTGTAGGTGGAAAGGGGGAGATGAGGATGAGTGAAGGAAGAGATGAGGAGAAGGGAAGTGGAGTAAAAATGGATTGGGGAGATGGAGATGGAGAGGAGGAGAGGGGTGGATAGGGGAGAACAAGAGGAAGATGAGAGGAGAGGGGGAGTGGGGAGGGGAAGAGGAGGAGCAATTGAGGAGGAGAGGAGAGGAGTGTTGGAAAAATCGGAAGGAAGAGTGGAAGAGGATGCGAGAAGAGGAGTGAAGTGGGTGAGAGGATGAGGAACGGAAGAGGAGAAGACGAGAGGATGAGAATAGAAAGAGGAGTGGAGGGGGCAGAAGATGAATATGCAGTAGTAGCAAAGGATGGGAGGATGAGGAGAGGAGTGGATGAGTAAATAAATAGAAGAGAGGAAAAGAAGAGAGAAAGATGAGAGCTACTAGAACCCTAGAGCTGATGTCTGCTGTGGAGAGAGCTCTAGCTGGCAGACAGACAGAGGAGTGTCTAAGACATACTCCTACCTCCCATCTTTCTCTGTCTCTCTCTGTCTCTCTCTCTCTCTCTCTCTCTCTCTCATCATGTCTTTCTCTACTGTCTCTCACCTACTCGCCACCACTCACTCTCACTGTCTCTGCCCCATTTTCTGTCTCTCTCATAGGCCTACACTCACGTCCTCTCCACCTTTCTCTCCTTCCCTTTCATGTTCTCTGATTCTCTCCATCAATCTGTCTCCTTCTCTAGATCGCCATCTCTCTTTGCATTTCTCTCTCTCTCTCTCTCTCTCTCTCTCTCTCTCTCTCTCTCTCTCTCTCTCTCTCTCTCTCTCTCCGGCTCCAGAGGGCTCCAGGAAGAAGAAACCCCCATAGATAATCAATAGCCCAGCGTGAAAGTAGAGGAGTTCTCTCTCATAGTACAGCCCCAAGCTCACCATTTATCACAGTACAAATGTGTGCGTGTGGGGGATATTTTTGTTTCTTTTTAAGCATTCCTATAATTGTAAATTTCTTTGAAAAAAAGTCTGTCTGAAGGAACAGCAGCTGCATGGCAATGTGCATCCCCTCCAGATATAGCGATAGCAAGACGTCACATTGATGTCATTTTTAGGCGCAGTCTGTGTTTCGAAGGTTTTTTTTTCAAGCCCTGCCCTACAGTACTGTAAGTGCGGGACTATTTCCCCCCTCTCTCTCCGACAGCAGAGGCAGACAGAGGACGACAGCAGCCTGCTGCCTGAGTTGTTTAAATGTCCTCAAAATCTGCCAGACCTCCAAAACACAGGCGGGCAGATCTGGGCAGATTTTTATATTCCAGCATCCGTATCGATCTCATCCCTCAAACCCAGTGCTCTGGCTGGCTGGCTGTCTGGGCCTCATTTCCTCTCGTCTCTCTCCCTACCTTTCAGCTTCTTCCCCTGTGGACCTCTCCACCTCCTAATCCTCCCCTCCACTCCACTCACCGGCCAGCCCGCGCCGCTGCATATAATGCAATGGCTGCCACTGTCTGGGATTTACTATTTCTGTTTGATGTCTTATTCTGGCATATATTTATTGCATACCCTTTAGCTCAGTGTCCCCGTTTCCAAGTGGCATAGACTGTGCTAATGATACACTGTGGCGGTAGGTCAGGAATATCAAACATGGAGTGGTTGTCTTACAACCTCTTTCTTTCCCTAGTTCTTTTTTTTTAAATATTGCATCTTGTATTTCGATGGGATGTGTAGGCCTATTTGTTTCCCCCCTCGCTTGACTCTGAAGACATGATGTTGGAATTTGATCCCTGTAGGGCACTCTGTCTGAGACAGCGCATGCGGTAGTAGAGTTCTGTACAGACATGGCATGTCTCTGCACACGATACAGAAAGGTATCTGTATGATTGTGCTACCCACATATAGGGAAAGGAAACACACTGCTATACATACGTGTAGTAGCACATGGGAGATGTATGACCATTCAGACAAATTACACACTCCGGGAGATGTATGAGTAGGAGTATTCAGACAAATTACAGTGCACACACTATTCATCATAGCCTACCTAGTATAATAATGTGTGTATTGTTTTCCTTTTTGCAAGTTTTTTGTGTCTTGTTATTCATTTTGTTATACACAGTATGTAACATTAGCCTATATTTTAGTCTTAAAAACTGTGTGCGCACGCGTATTGTAGTCCTCAAAGGCACATTACAGACACGGAACAAATTTGTTTTACACTTGGTGCATTGGTGCTCTATACACTACCACACTTTCATTTTTACAAAAGGAAAAAAAAACATCCTGGCTTGTGCTCAGGAAGCTAAGGTGATTTATCTGCGTTATCTCTGTGAAACATTATATCGATTGCCCGGTTTCTGTAAGTAACATTGTGGGGATAAAACATAACCCGCCATTATTGCTGTTTTTTCCCCTCTCTCTCCTCAGGATATAAGGCTCTGCTGAAGTGTCTGTCGGGCAAGTTCTGCAGTCGAGAGCTCATTGGGATTATGGGCCCGTCAGGGGCCGGCAAGTCCACCCTGATGAACATCCTGGCAGGCTATAGGTGAGACACGTCACAGCACATGACATTTACACAGTAAAATGGCAGTGTTTAAAAAAA
The DNA here is from genome assembly GCF_034702125.1 of Engraulis encrasicolus. Lineage (NCBI taxonomy): Eukaryota > Metazoa > Chordata > Actinopteri > Clupeiformes > Engraulidae > Engraulis > Engraulis encrasicolus. The sequence continues at coordinate 39,788,934 of NC_085863.1, forward strand.
GTGAAAGTGAAAGTGAAAGTCCTTTGGGAAACTCCAACTCCCATTGCCATTGTGACACAGCACTCCACAGCACACAAGTGAACACTGCACACTGCGCACAACGAAATTGCATTTATGCCTCACCCGTGCAAGGGGGCAGCCCTCAGTGGCGCCCCATGGGGAGCAGTGCGGTGGGACGGTACCATGATCAGGGTACCTCAGTCATGGAGGAGGATGGGGTAGAGCACTGGTTGATTACTCCCCCCACCAACCTGGCGGGTCGGGAGTCGAACCGGCAACCTCTGGGATGCAAGTCTGACGCCCTAACCGCTCACCCATGACTGCCCATGTTTATTCAGCACTATTCGGAAAATATATGGTCCCATCCAATGTTAAATTCTATTCTAATGAACATCCTTGCAGACTATAGATGAGACATGAGATGAGTGCATTACATTACATTACATTACATTACATTACATTACATTTAGTTAATTCTTTTATCAGTAACACCTTTATATGGATTGCATCATAATACATCATGACTTTTTCATGAAACATGGCTCGACATTCATAACAAACCTTTCCTGAATGTGACAGCTTGACAGCTTGTCAGATGGCACAAATGTCACTCAAAACCATCGAGCAGAGTGTGCGACATCCCCATTACTTATTCATTGAAGATTGATTCCCTAACAATTTCAGACACTTTTCTGACTTAACTTGCAGACTCGAAGAGAGACAGACACATTACTAAGATAAGAAGATGACTGTGAAATGTTTACAGTGACACTGTTATGTAATGATATGATATGATTGATTGATTATGGGTATGCCTATGGGCCAGCAAGGATGTGTGTGTGGGAATGTGTCCGAGACAGAGTGAGAGATTCTTACAGGGTGTTCTCGCGACAGAGAGCGAAGTGAGAAGAAGAGCAGAAGAGAAAGTGAAAGAGAGCATACTATTGCGCAGAGAGACGGAGAATGAGAAATAGATTTATGGAGAGGGGGAAACAGCAGAAAAGCGAGAGATGAAAGTAGCAATATCCTGAAGGGGAGTGGGAGTGGGGCGGCTTCTCTGCATTGTCTTTTAAAGTGCTCAGTGGCTGGATCCTGCAGCAGCACCTGGAGGTCATTGGTGGTCAAATTTACAGCTGTGTTCCTCCAGAGGCATCCATCCATCTGTCTGTTGCAGGCTTTGTAATTTCCTTTCTTTTCTCCCTGCCTCTCTCTCTCTCTCTCTTTCGTTCTGTCCTTCCCCCTATCTCTCTTTCACTGTGTCTCTGTCTCATCTCGTATCTCTTTCTCTTTCTCTTTCTCTCTCTCTCTCTCTCTCTCTCTCTCTCTCTCTCTCTCTCTCTCTCTCTCTCTCTCTCTCTCTCTCTCTCTCTCTCTCTTTCTCTTTTTCTCTCTCTCTTGATTTATGACATCTTCTGTGTGCCTCACGTTCAGGAGACAAGACCAGACAAAGCCCCTCTCTGAACCAGCAACACATACCTTGTCTCACATGTCAGCCGTCTCTTGTCTTGTAATCTCATGTTTTTTAGTCAATGCCTGTTAGCGTACAGAATCCCTGACTGGAAAACTCTAGCATATACTACAAAAACTCAAAACTACTGTATAAAACGACATGAAGCGTCAAAAGGAAATCATTCCATTTGCCAATCTCGTGATTTTCCTACTCACTGCCTTATATCATTAGCATCTCCATGAATAGATACAACTTCAAACAAGATGCAACAATCATTTCAAAAGGGAACAATTTCATTCAAAAACCTTGCCTTGCAATCTTCACCTGTCTTTTGCCTCAAAGCATCATGTCTTTACTCACTGCCTTAACATATCTGGTTGTGGACATAAAAGCAGTACTAAAAAAGAATAATTCAGTTTAACAAAACCTCGTCTCACTCAAACATGTCACTTGTTTGTTGGGTAGCATTAGTATATGTGTCAGCACCTGCATCAGTCATGACTGATAGGTTTGGAACAAAATAATAGATGTCACTCTTTACTACTGTGTATTACCATAGTGACTAGTTTTGTCTTAGTTTTGTCCCGTATTGAATAGGGTCAGAAGAGTTAAATAGTGGCCAGGTTCACATGGGAAAGCCATTCGTCACTCGTAAGTGTAGAGGGTAGGCATGCAGCCCAGTTGTAATTACACCATACAGTATTCAGAAGCTACAGGCTGGGACAGAAATGATGAAGGTCCTGAGGTAGTGGCTCCCTCGCTGCCCACCTTGTAGCCAATGACAGAGCGGAGAGGTCTGCTGGTTTGTAGCAGCAAAGCAGGGCGATGTTACTATACCGATGCAGTCCCTGTGCCACAGATCCGCCATTGCTCTTGTACTGTAGAGTGCTCCCACAGACGCCATGTTTGCGTCTGTTTCTACATGCTGTGTGAGACGCAGCCATGAGTGCATGCTGGTCCCCATATACATACGTGCGCATGCACACGCACGCCCGCAC
>NC_085863.1:39793881-39861381 GCF_034702125.1 Engraulis encrasicolus
GACAATGCTATCAGTACACATCCTTTAAAGCAGTGATTCTCAAAGTGTGGTCCGGGGACCACTGGTGGTCCGCGACAGAGCTCTAGTGGTCTGCGAAGGGGTTTCTTTTCCAAGATAAGCTGTAGGCTATATTTGTAACCTAATTACAAAGCTAAACATAGCTGAAGTCTTATTTTCACCACAATAAGACAGGGTTGTGATTTCAATCGAAATTAGCAGCGTCAAATTAGCACCCCGCAACTGTCAATTCCGTTGACAGGTGGTCCCTGAACATTTTTGGGGCGGACAAAGTGGTCCTCGGTCTAAAAAAGTTTGAGAAACACTGCTTTAAAGATACCTGTCCCTCCTGTGAAAGATGTTCCTGCCCCACCTCACCACTCGAGAGGCCATGATGGTTGGGTCAGTAGGGACTCACTACTACACCATGCCATAGATAAAGACATTTGTGCTCCCTGTGAAACAAATGTAGAGTCACTAGTACTGTGACATGCTGCTGCACCGCCCCTCTGAAACACACTCCCTGTAACATATTACGTGACACATACTCCAACTAAAGTTCTTGCTCACAGGTCCTAGCGTGGCCTAACGGTAGGGCACTCGTCCACTATGCGGCTGACCTGGGTTCAATTCCCGGCCCGGGTCCTTTGCCGGTCCTTCCCCGTCTCTCTCTCTCCCCACTCGCTTCCTGTCACCATCTTCACTATACTATCAGAAATAAAGTCAAAAAGACAAATAAAAAAAGTTCTTGCTCACTGATCACTCTCGTTTGTATCTCCATAACAGGTGTCGGCAAACCTGAAGCTCAATGAAAACATGGAAGTAAAAAAAGAGCTGGTATGTAAATACTAAGGCACCTTTTAATGCTCACTAGTTGGCCAAATGTGTGCACATGCATGCACGATTTTGTGTGTACCGTGTTTTGAATGTATTTATGTATCTCTAAACTCTGATCTAAGGTAAATGAGATTTACATTATGTGTATGCACATGTGTGCTTCTTTGTGTGTGTGCACTTGTACAGTATGTGTGAGAATCTGTGTATGGATGTGTGTTCAAGTGCGTATGTGTGGGTGTTGATTGTGTGTCTATCTCTGATCAGGTGAATAAGATAGCCTATACATGTGTGTACATACTTGTTTGTGTGTGAATCTGTGTATGCATGTGTGTGCATCTACGTATGTGTGGGTATTGACTGTGTGTGTATCTCAGGTGATAGAGATATACATGTGTGTGTACATACTTGTGTGTGTGTATGAGTATCTGTGTATGCATGTGTTTGCATGTACGTACTTGTATGTGAGGGTGTTGATTGTGTGTATCACTGACCAGGTGAATGAGATCCTGACAGCGTTGGGTCTGCAGGAGTGTGCCCATACCCGTACCCACTCCCTCTCCGGGGGCCAGTGCAAGCGACTGGCCATCGCTCTGGAGCTGGTCAACAACCCACCCGTCATGTTCTTTGACGAGCCCACCAGGTACAGTACGCATGACCTGAGCATCTAGACACATGCATGCAGACACACACGCACACCACACAGCACACATACACGCCGTCACACGCATACACACACACATGCACGTACACACTTATAGAATTTGAACAGTAAGTGTATGTAGACACACACACACACACACACACACACACACACACACACACACACACACACACACACACACACACACACACACACACACACACACACACACACACACACACACACAGACTGCAGCATCCCAAAAAAGCATCACCATGTTGGAGTAATAGCAGAGGGCACAGAGAGGGCAGAAGCCTTTCTTATTTGGACAGGGTGCGCGATGGAGAAAAATGAAATCTCCCAAAGTGGTGCTCCAAAGCCGTCCGGCATAGGATTTATTAATGTGACTGATTGCTTCCCCCTCCCTTTTGAAGGATGAAAGTGGTGTACATGCGTGTGTGTGTGTGTGTGTGTGTGTGTGTGTGTGTGTGTGTGTGTGTGTGCGTGCGTGCGTGCGTGCGTGCGTGCGTGCGTGCGTGCGTGCGTGCGTGCATGCGTGTGTCCGTGCGTGTGTCTGTCTGTGTCTGTGTCTGTGTCTGTGTCTCTGTGTGTTTGTGTCTGTGTTTCTTTATGTCTGTGTTTCTCTATGTGTGTGTATGTGTGTGTGCATGTGCGTGTGGCATTAGCGATTTAGGAAATACCCTCGGGCAATGCATTTAGTTTAACTAGGTTTGGTTGACAGAGCATCATTTCTTGCTGTGTGCTGTTTCTTCTATTGCTTTTAGTTGTAGTTTGCTGTCTGCTTTCTGTCCCATAATAAATGGCTCCCTGTTACTACACCTCTGTGCTCGGTGATCCTCTGTGTTTTTGTCTTTCATGAATTTCATCCATTATTACCAGCTTACAGTAATCTGTAGCCCTCTTACCCTCATGGGTTAGGGCCAGTATAATGGATCTCTCAATTGATTGTGTGTGTGTGTGTGTGTGTGTGTGTGTGTGTGTGTGTGTGTGTGTGTGTGTGTGTGTGTGTGTGTGTGTGTGTGTGTGTGAGAGAGAGAGAGAGAGAGAGAGAGAGAGAGAGAGAGAGAGAGACAGAGAGAGAGAGAGAGAGAGAGAGAGAGAGAGGTTATGTCCTTGTATCTCTTTATGTATGCATGTGTGTTTGCATAATGTGTATGCATGCACTTATGTTTGTGTATGCATCCACCGATGAGAGAGAGAGAGAGAGAGAGAGAGACAGAGAGAGAGAGAGAGAGAGAGAGAGAGAGAGAGAGAGAGAGAGAGAGAGATAGAGAGAGTACTGTACTGCGTAACTGTGATCAGTTTATGCCTGTGTACATATCTGTCTATGTCTGCATGTATGTATGACTAATGTGTATGTATACAGTATGTGTGCCCTTGATGAATGTGTCTTTTTCTCCCGTCCCAGTGGGCTGGACAGTGCGTCCTGTTTCCAAGTGGTGTCCCTGATGAAGTCCCTGGCCCAGGGAGGACGCACCATCATCTGCACCATCCACCAGCCCAGCGCCAAGCTCTTCGAGATGTTCGATAAGGTCAGAGACCTCCGCCGCATCATTAAAAACGATCCCTGGGTAGTGAGACGTGTTATAAGATTGACCTCGGTGTCAGCTGCAGAAATGTGATTTAGAAACACTAAGAAATATATAGTTTTCTTAGGTAAAAGTTTTCAAAAGTCTGGCACTCTGAGAAGAAAAGTGCAGCTCTAAAGCAGTTGCTGCCCAGACACGCCAATAATAACAAACATGATTTAGTCATGAACACAAACTCTACAAATAATTGGAGTAATATCTAAATGTTTTGCTACTCTGTTACTCTATGCTACTAATGATGTCCCAATAGTAATGTCCGTCTTAAAAAAACAAACAATGTTTACTACACATGAATCCTTTTAAGCATACGGGCTATTTGTGGCTATTCACTCTTACCAGGGTGCTGAGCAGACAATTGTCAGTTTACATTTACAGTTTTACACAGCGATATTTAACACATGCATAACATTTATTTTATATATTTACAATAATTTCTTCGTAATTGCAAGTGGAACAGTTTGAGACACATTTTATACTGTAAATGTGTTTCACACAGCATGATACACTACACATACACTGTATATTCTTTGTCATGGCTGGTGAACTTATGTAACATTGTGTCATAGACATAGAGCAATATTTTATGTTCGCCCTATATTACCCCATTATCGTCATTACGTTTGACATAATGGACGTGAGTCATGTTTATCTTTGCTACTAGAGGAGATTCACCCTGCTAATGTAAATCCCCTGTGATGTGTGTTTGTGCCTCTGCAGCTGTACATATTGAGCCAAGGCCAGTGCATATACAAGGGCACTGTCACCTACCTCATCCCCTATCTGAAGAACCTGGGCCTGCACTGCCCCACCTACCACAACCCTGCAGACTTCAGTGAGTCTGGCTCAGCGTGTAGCTGGGTGAACTGGGTGCACCACAGCTTGTGACTGTGTGATTTGGGTGTACATACAAGGATGTGGTTTTGTTTTTGTTGTAATTATTATTGTTATGTTTTTTTTTGTTGCTATTCTGTGTGTGTGTGTGTGTGTGTGTGTGTGTGTGTGTGTGTGTGTGTGTGTGTGGTTCTGTGTGTGCGTGCGTGCGTGTGTGTGTGTCTGTGTGCGTGCGTGCGTGTGTGCGTGCGTGGGTGCGTGGGTGCGTGCGTGGATGCGTGTGTGCGTGTGTGTGTGTGTGTGTGTGTGAGTGTGTAGCTGTAAATGAGACAGGCAGAGAGTGTGAAATTGTGCTGAGCGGAAAAAATGCAGATTTTGTGTGAGCACAGACCTGAAGGTGCCAGAGGCACCAGCACCGAGTCGCAATCACAACCCCCTTCTCCGTTACCCCACTCTTCCCCCCATCCCACCCCCAAAAACTGCACCCCTGTCCTCCACCCCCCACGTCCCTATCACTGTGTTCCAACTCCCCATTCTACCTTTAAAATTGCACCCTGATCACCCTTCTATCACCTCTGTTCCATCCACTTTCCTCTATACCACTTCCATGGTGCAATTTGTAGGGGAAGATGGTGGGGATTGTCCTCCCTTCTGGTATTGATATCTCCTCTTTTTTGTACATGATTTTAATCACACTTAATGTAATTCCATTCATATTTCTTAACATCTGAAACATATCCCCCCTTCTGTTTTTTCAACAAATCCGCACCCTGACCACATCTACACCCCATCAAATGCAACTTCATCTCCTTGACTCCTACCTCTCTGTTTCTGGTTCTTTGTCTACTATACCTTCTGTCCTACTTCCAAAACTGCACCTCATTGTCCATGCCCCATGCCCCATTACCCGGTTCTCCCTGCTCCCTGTACTTGCCCCTTAAATGCACCCATATCCTCCATCCTCCCATCCTCCTGTTTGCCGATTCTACCTACCATCCTACCCTCATAAATGCACCCTCATCCCTCTTGTTCTGTACCTCCCTCTATCCTCCACCTAATGTATCCCCATGGAGATCTGAACCCAGGCTATTCGAGGTGGTGCAGGGAGGTCTGTGTACTCCTTCATCCGCATTTAATCCCCATCCTATGTCCAAAAACACACCCTCAGCCCCTCTGTTCTGAACCCCCTATCCCCCCTACACATTCACCCTAATCTCCCATTCCCATTCCGAGCGGTAGAAGTACCAGAAAAGTTGAAAATCCTGCTTCAGTTTCCTTATAGACACAGGTGACTTTATTTTAAGGGGTTCCTGTTACAGTGTATTTACCTCATTAGGTAGAGTGGTGTAACAACTGATGTAACAACTGGTGTAACAACTGGTGTAACAACTGTGTAATTATATCATGTAAAAGTGCCCTACATACTTACACAAGGAATTCACTTTTTTTCTGTTCTTGACACCTCTGCTCCACAGTCATCGAGGTGGCGAGTGGGGAGTATGGGGACCTGAACCCTGTGCTGTTCGAGGCGGTGCAGGGAGGCCTGTGTGCCGAGGAGAGGAAGAAGAACTCCAGTGACAAGAAAGATCCCGCCTCCTCATGCCCCTCCTCGGGCTACAGCGTGAGTGCGGCTAGCACACTCTGACTAACACACTGTCTAACACCTGCACCAGACAGTACACACGCACGCACGCACGCACGCACGCACGCACGCACGCACGCACGCGCACACACACACACACACACACGCACACGCACGCACGCACGCGCACACACACACACACACACACACACACACACACACACACACGCACACACACACACACACACACACACACACACCGGTTTGCATACTCACAGGAGGGACACACTCCAGATAATGTGCGCGCCTGCCCTAAAGTGCGCGCCTGCCCTGTACGCATTCGCACGCCTGCACACACGCACGCACACACACACACACGCACGCACGCACACACACACACACACACACACACACACACACACACACACACACACACACACACGCACACACACACGCACACACAAAGAACAACACTCTGGTGCCATTGCAGCAAGTATGTCTGAGTGTGCTTTTTTGATCTGCTTCCCTGTGACCTGTTCTGCCTCTCACTATAATGTCTTTGCGTCTGAATTTTGTTTGTTTGTTTTTTTTGTACAGGATACAGGGACCATGGAGAAGCATACGTTTGCCACAAGCACGCTGACACAGTTCCGCATTCTCTTCAAGAGAACCTTCGTCACAATATGCCGGGACACGGTGAGTCCTGTGATCTGTCACATTGGCTTACTTTCATCTGTCTGTTGTGCTTTTCCGTGTTGTTCTGTGATGTGCTCCGTGTGTGAGATTGCATTTGAAGTGCTCTTTTTCCAAAAACTATAAAAGCCATTGACTGTAAATGCCATTTTAATTTTTTTATTTTTATATTATTTTTTCATGATGATTTTTAAGGGCACACCCAGACAATTTGAACTGGGTCAATATGCATGCTTTACTTCGCTCAAAAGCATAGTGACTAACCGTTAAGAATGAAGTAAAATAACATTTGATGGGGCTTTGTGGGTTTTGCGTAGAGTCTAAAGTAGGACTGTATATACAGGAGAGGCAAGAAAAAGGGGAGCATGATACAGTACCGCCTCACAGAAATGTTTGCATTAACAAGATCTTGCTCTACTGACCCATTTTCGGTTCCTCGTCTTCTGTGCCACCAGGTACTGACCCACCTGAGGGTGATGTCCCACCTGTGCATAGGCGTCCTCATTGGCCTGCTGTACCTGAACATCGGGAACGATGCCAGCAAGGTCTTCAACAACACCGGATTCCTCTTCTTCTCCATGCTCTTCCTCATGTTCGCAGCCCTCATGCCCACAGTCCTCACCTGTGAGTGGTCTCCTGTTACGCTTTGCAATAGAGACAAGAGCAATAGAAATTAAGAGAGGAAGGGAGAAGAGAAAGATATAGGGGTGAATTAATATAGATGATAGAATATGAAATGTATGGTAGACCTGTGATTGCTCTTCCTCAGGTTCGAGGCTCTCATGCATGTGCTCACCAGTGAGGGGTCTCTCCTAAACGCTTTCCAGTAGAGACAGAACAATAGAAAATAGGAGCGGAAAGGGGGGAGAAAGAGATAGGGGTGAATTAATATACAGAAAATATAAAAATGATAAAATATCAAATGTAGAACTGTGATTGCTTTTCGTCATGTTCACAGCCCTCATGTCTACTGTGAGTGGTCTCTCGCTATGCTTTGCAACAGAGACAGAACAATAGAAAATAAAAGCAGAAGGGGGCGGGGAAACATAGGGATGCATTAATATAGGAAATGCAGAATTGGGATTCCTCTTCCTCGTGTTCTCAGCCATCATGCCCACCATGCTCACCTGTGACTGCAGTGGCTTATCCATTACACACCCCAATAAAGACATGAAAGCTCAGATAATGAAGACTGAGGCTGAGAAACTCCCATTGCACACCTCAATTAGATAACGAAAAAATAGAGAATGACTGCAGATTGAAAGAAAGTCCCCTGAACAGAAAATAGAAAATGATAGAACGCTAGGACAGGGGGAGAGAGAGAGAGAGAGAGAGAGAGAGAGAGAGAGAGAGAGAGAGAGAGAGAGAGAGAGAGAGAAAGAGAGAGAGAGAGAGAGAGGTCAGACATGTGTGAAGAGTATGTGAGCAATTGTGAAAAACAGAATAACACCCTTGAAAGGAACATGGAGTGCAGCACGTTGATGCCGGATTGTGCCACACACATAAAGAGAATAGAAATGGTCTTATCCCCGATTGTAAACACAGAGGCAATACCCAATGTTTTAGTTGTAAATATCAAACATGTTTGATATCTATAATTTACGATCAGTTTGAAATTCCATCATAGAACGTTGTTGCACTCAACAAAGAAAACTTGCCCGACAACAGCCTGCGGTGGTCCTGGGGGATAGCGTTCCACCGATTATTGGAAGGGAGGTTTTCAGACGAGAACTGGGCCGATAATCACATAGTTTGAGCCTGCCTTTACATTACACTGCAGCACACATCATCATTTTATCCACTTGAGTTTTGGACAAAGTGAATGCCCTGGACTGGTGCAATGCCTTGCTCAAGGGCTCTTCAGCCATGCCTGCTGGCCATCTGCATTCTCCCTAGTGGCATGGGAATCGAACCTACAACCTCCTTAGACCAATTTCCTAATCCTTAGCTGAATGAAAAAATGTACCTTGAAGGAAACATAGAGGAATACTCGATACGCTGGGGTTCTGTGATCAGCTGCCTAAAGCTTTTGGAAGTAAAGTGAAGACTGGAGGAAATAAAGCATGCACCCTTTACTTTGTTTGTTACACATTGTCAATAAGTGACTAAAGAGCATTAAAACGTGTACCCACAAGCTATAGAGGACCAGCTTTATAGAGGACGCGCTGTACCTGAAGTTGCCAACACGTTCACATTTGTGCTGTTGACTCTGCTCAGTGAACATGCTTACTCAGGTGTGTGTGTGTGTGTGTGTGTGTGTGTGTGTGTGTGTGTGTGTGTGTGTGTGTTTGTGCGTGCGTGCGTGCATGTGTGAATGCGCTCTGTTGTCACTAATTAGCTAACAAAGGACAAAGGAGGAATTTTATTTACGGTACTGTGGCTGTGTTCTCCATCACTGATGTCGATCTCTCTCTCTCTGTCTGTCTGTCTGTCTCTCTCTCTCTCGTGTGTGTGTGTGTGTGTGTGTGTGTGTGTGTGTGTGTGTGTGTGTGTGTGTGTGTGTGTGTGTGTGTGTGTTTGTGTTTGCTTTGCTCGCGCTCTCTCCCTGTCGGTCTCTGTCTGTCTGCCTCTCTGTCGCTCTCTGTCTGTCTGTTTGTGTGTGTGTGTGCATGCATGTGTGTGCGTGTGTGTCTCTCTCTTACATCATTGTGCAACAGTTCCCCTGGAGATGTCTGTTTTTCTCCGAGAGCATCTGAACTACTGGTACAGCCTGAAGGCCTACTACCTAGCCAAGACCATGGCAGACATACCTTTTCAGGTGAGGCTTCAACTACAAATAAAAATAGGGTGACAATATTTCAGAGTAAATGTATATAGTAAATCCAGATTTACAACACTGTGGGAGTCAGTGGAGTGGAGTCAAAAGTTGTTGTAAAATGATGTGGCCAGTGTAATTTCAACTCTATAGCTCTTAAAGGGACAGTTTGGTCAATTTCAACATGCAGTTGTAATGCTCACACTACCCTGGACTTGTCAGTGCCTGAGATTTTTTTTTTCTTCTTCTTCAGCCGTTTCCGAGATCCTGGTCATTGTAATGGGGGCAGCTCTTTGTTTACATTTCAAAAAAACATTTTTATTTATTCCCAAAAACATCCAAAAGGTTATAAAACATCAGCAGACAACTAGCAAACAGCAGTACCTTTTGGGAAAATATTTGGAGTTGGCCTATGTTTCATTTTTTTAAAATGTAAACAAACGCTGCCCCCATTAGAATTGCTCATATCTCGGAAAGGGCTGAGCCGAAAAATGTGGCATCACCAGGTACTGACAAGTCAAGGGTAGCGTGAGCAATACAACTGCATGTTGAAATTGACCAAACTGTCCCTTTAATATTTACACAATATTGACTGGAGTTACCTCAATGAAAATGTGACACTGACCATAGAGCAAAATGAACACAATTTTTGAGCGGGACCAAATCTTATCTGAAACCAAGTAAATTTCAACTGTTTAAGAGATGGTAACAGCACTTGTTGCTGTGTACTACACCTCTTGTTTCTCTTTTCTATAATTCCCAAGGAGTCCTATTACTGGACACAATTATCAATCTCAAGTCTTTGTATTGTTCTCCTTGTGCTTTGTTTTCGATTGATTAAATGTGTTTTTGCTCTTTCGGTGGAGTCAATATAATCAAGTTAAAGTCCACTTAGTCTCGCTCCGTCTCTAGCCTGGGTGTCTTTTTAAACTCGCTCTCCATCTCTGTCACGTTTTCTCTTCCGGTCTCTGTTTCTCTATCTGTATCGCTCTCTCTCTCTTTCTGTCTCTCTTTTCCTCTATCTCGCTTCCCCCTGGTTTTCTTACCCTATCTCTGTTTCTGTCCATCTTTCTGTCTATCTCTCTGTCTCTCTATTGCACTATTTGTCTGTCTGTCTGTCTCTCGCATCTCTCTTGTGTGCTCTCTCTGTCTCTCTCTCCTCATCCTCTCCTCTCCTCCTCCTCTCCTCTCCTGTCTCTCTGCCCACCTCTCCTCTCCTCCACTAGGTGCTCTGTCCCATCATGTACTGCAGTATAGTGTACTGGATGACGGAGCAGCCTCCGGAGGCGGGCCGCTACCTGCTCTTCATGTCTCTGTCCACCTGCACTGCCCTGGTGGCCCAGTCCCTCGGCCTGCTCATAGGGGCTGCATCCACATCACTGCAGGTACACACACACACACACACACACACACACACACACACACACACACACACACACACACACACACACACACACACACACACACACACACACACACACACGTACTGTACACGCACACATAAAGATGTGCTCACACACATACAAACAGATACACGTACACAGATGAACACAGACAAAATCATACACACACTCATTCACACTGTCTCTTTCTCTCTGTGTGTGTACACACACAAATGTGCGCACAGACAAACACACACATGCAGACAGAGAGAGATACGAAAGAGAGATGGCAAGACAAGGACTTGAGGCAGAGTTTAATCTGCATAATTATTGTATGAAGGATGTAATCAGTTTTCAGGAAATATTCATCCTTTCTAGGAAAACTGAACAGCCAGTGAGAAGATTTTTTTTTTACAAGATCGAGCTCCTATACACTTCTGGCACAGAGCTCATTGGCCCTTCAGCTGTTGCGTTCCATACATTCCATTGCATCTCATTCTTTAACAATGACATTTTTTCATTCAATGTTTTGTCCATAGACAAAATGTTGTTTTTCTGATAAGCCCAGGTATTCTAAAATGTTGATTTATGCTAAATACAAGAATATAACCGTATAAGGAAGGGACCAGCTTGACCAGCTGAATAAAAAAAACCTTTTCCTTTGTAAGTCTTCCCATACAGGGCAGAACTGGATGTACAGTGGTCAAGACTTGTAAGCAGCACAAATCAACTTGACCAGCCTGGTTTTCCCTTACAGACCACTTGGGTGGTACTCACTTTAATTAATCATCTGCCACCACACAGACAAGGTTTCGAAAATGTTGCATAATTTCACTTTGACACATGTTCGGAGGGCACATGACATATTGTGTCGGGTTCACGTCAAGACTCTGTGCTGGCCAGTCAAGTTTATCCACACCAGACTCTGTCATCCATGTCTTTATGGACCTTGCTGTGTGCACTGGTGCATTGTGTTGTTGGAAGAGGATGAGGCCAGCTCCAAACTGTTCCACAAGGTTGAGAACATGGCATTGTCAAAAACAATTGGTATCCTGAAGCTGTAATAGCTGCAAAAGGTGCACCAGCATCATATTGAACACTGGGTTAGGACTGGGATGGCGCTTAAGTTCATATGTGAGTCAAGGCAGGTTACAGAATACTTTTGGCAATATATTCAAATTAGTTTATTTCAAACAAGTTTATTTTCCTTATTATGTGTTAATGTGTCTGCGTGTATGCTGCCATTTTGACCAGTACTCCCTTGGAGAAGAGACGCTTAGTCTCAATGGGACAATCCTGGCTAAATATAGGATGAATGAAAATAAAAAATAAAATGTCCTCCTTATTGTATGAGCATTGTTAATGGCTCCTCTTTGTTTTCAGGTGGCAACATTTGTGGGCCCTGTCACAGCCATTCCTGTCCTTCTCTTCTCTGGCTTCTTTGTTAACTTTGACACCATCCCCAAGTATCTGCAGTGGAGCTCCTATGTGTCTTATGTTAGGTAAGTGCACTGAGACATTTAATAGCATCATATTTCAGTAGAGTTTCCCTGAACAGAGTGTATGTAAACTTTGTACATAAGATGTACGAAATTTTGCACATAATGCAAACATATAACATTCTTCACATCGTCTTGCATCATGTGACTGCTGTTTGTAAACAATTCCACATCTATGCAATTGCATTTTTAGTCAGAGCTGATAAAATGCATACCTAACACAAAGCAGGACCTATTTACGTACCTTTTTCTTATCAAGAATGCTGTGTCGTGATATGAAAGCTACTGTTTTGTGGAGCTGAAAAAGTAAATGCTACATTTTACACTTTCATCAAACACCTTCCAATCCGGTCAATAATCCTCTCTTCAAGCTCGTGGCTCATTTGTTCAAACAAAACAAAAGTATTGTGCTGGTATGCAGCTGTTTTCTGGGGGTGACCTAGAGCTAGAAGGTCAGAAAAAACGCCACTATAAACACAAATGTCTAGCAGACATTCGGTTCTGAAGCCCAGCGTGTGATGATGTTGCTTCTCCCTCACCCACCAGTGTTTTTTTCCCCCCAAGAGGCTCCTTCTAGGCAGCGGTGCCTGGAAGGCCCTAACTGATTTCTCACCCTGATCCTAACCTAACCCAAAGGTGTATAAAGTAGAGGTACAAGTAGTGTTACGGTTGTTAATATACAACGCTAGCAGTATATCACATACCAGGTTACAGATGTAATTACAAGACTAGAGTGATATTACTACTTTTGTTGCAATTATATCCATAACAGTACTTCTACTTCGACTTTATACTGTACATCTCAGCTTACTATATACACCAAGGGTGGGGAACCTTTTTCATTCGAGGGGCCACTTCAAATTCATCCGAGGGCCATAACAGTCCTCCGAGGGCCGTATTATGAACACAAACCAGGATTTCCTGCAGCACTTTATGCCTATATTGAAGGCAGCCACCTTTAAAACAGACCCCATCTTCTCTAGGTCCCCTGAATATAACTTAATTGTGTTGCAAATGTATTTTCTAAGTTTCCTTTACAACATATGTTATACTTCATGTGAAGCTGCATAACATTAAAAGTATATCGGGGGCCGGATAAAATGGCCTCAAGGGCCGCAAACGGCCCTCGAGACATAGGTTCCCCACCCCTGATATACACCTTAACCCTAACCCTTGTTTGGGTCGTGTGCTTGGCATGCATGCTTCCTTGAAGGCGTTGTTTTGGCCACAAAACACCAAAGGCCTTCTCCCTCTTTTTATCCAGGTATGGCTTCGAGGGAGTCATCCTGTCCATCTATGGCATGAACCGCTCGGAGCTGGCCTGCCCCGGCACCATGCCGTCGGGCTTCTGCAAGTTCCAGAAGCCCGAGGAGGTCCTCCAGCTGCTGGACGTGGAGGATGCCAAGCTCTACGTGGACTTCATGGTGCTGGGGGCCTTCTTCCTGATCCTCAGGCTGGCCACCTACCTAGTGCTGCGCTACAAAGTCAAGTCGGAACGCTGATCCCCGGTCAGTGTCGTTGCCACGGAATCCACACTCTCCTACGACTACTACTACTAGTACCACAACGACTACTACTGCTACTACTACTACTACTACTGCTACGACTACTACTACTACAGTATATAGGCACTCCCGAATACGTTAACGGATGTTGTACAAAGGCATACATACACAGGAATTATACACATCTACAAACACAAACACAGGCCTACACCGACGTATACAGTATGTACACAAACACGTGCACGTCACAGACACATAATAGATACACTCCTCTACGAATACTACACACACACTAACCAATGCAAATCAGTTTTAAATCAGTTTTGTACCTCGTATAAAGCTTAGACTTGAACAGCTAGACTTGAATTAATTTGGTGAAATTTTCCCATGTATTTTTTTCCAATACATGACAAAAATATTTTGTTGAAGGTGTTTATTCTTTTCCGTTAACTTCAAATGAAGAAGTGTTCTTGATTTTACGCTGTATTATTTTTTAAAAGAATCAAAATCATTTAGTTTTCTTTATTGTATCTATCTTTTTATATATATATAGTCACTGTAAACCATTACATAAATGCAGTGTAAATACATTGGAAGCTGATTTGTGACCGCATGATTCTCAAAGGAAAGGGGTTGTTGGATGCACTGTCAATGGGAAAAAAAGTTTGCCCCCCACTAGCATGTGAACTGAACTGGCTTTTAGCCCAAAGTATGTATTACTCTCAGTAGTACTTGACCATAGCAAAGGGCCCTTGGGGATCCCGAGGACCAGGACTCTTTTCAGGACAAAAGGGAGTTCAGTTATGCCATGGACCGATGGAGCTGCAAATCTGTGTACTCACTGGTGTGTGTGGGTGTGTATGTGTGTGCGTGTGCGTGTGTGTGTGTGTGTGTGTGTGGATAACCAGAGGTCTTAACTGTGTTTGTCATGCAGCCTCTCTTCAATCGCTACTCTTTTGGACTCACACTTTCTTTTTATGGACAGTGACCAGTGGGACAAAAAAAGACACGGGACAATGCATTCCACTTGTAACATAGTTTCATGGCTTTTCTTTTTCTGGAACTGGAGCAGATAACTCGAGCTTATTGGCCTGTGATGATGTGGTCACATATGTTGTCCTGGCAGAATGAGTGATAGAGAGAGAGAGAGAGAGAGAGCGAAAAAAGAGGGAGAGAGAGGTGAGAAAGAGAAGTGTTACCTGTGTCAGTGTAAGAAACCAGGTCAAATCAACGGACCACTACTGGGACCGTCATCGATCCTCAAAGCTCGCCACCAAAACCCCATTAGCACCTTCTTCTCCTCATCTCCACTTCATTCTAGAGATGCACCGGATCCAAGATCCGGTTCCGGATCCGGCAGGATAATAGGGTTTTTCACAGGATCCGGATCCGGTTCCAGGATCCAGGATCCGGTAGCCGAGGCTTTTCAGTCAAAATAGTTTGAGCCAACGTGATAAAAAGGGCCCACGTGTGCGAGTAGGCTATGTGTTTCAACTCTTTCATAGGATCCGGTATCCGGTTCCGGATCCGGCAGGATCTTAAGCAGTGGATCCGGTATCCGGCAGGATCCTAAAAATAAGGATCCGGTGCATCTCCACTTCATTCATCTGTGGTGGTGATGCACGGCGCCCATGTTGAAAAGGACTATGGTATCAGAACATCACAACATGCATGCAATCCCTCATTCATTCATTCCCATCATAGCTCATCCTCAGCAGCACACAGCTGACTGGACAGACTGGACGGGTCAGCAAGCACCCCAGCACGGTGTCACTTCAAATATCACTGAATTATGAACAAAACATTATCCCAAAAGATAATAGCGATTGCTATTGCTGATTCTGTTGTAACCTTGAGAAATGATGTCATCCGTGTTTTTTTTTATATTATCACTGTTTTCAACATTTTCAGTCACTGCAAATGCTGCAAATGTAGACTGTTTGAGACATTTGACACCCCATAGTCTGTGTTCTGTTTCCCCTAAAGCCATACAGTGGCATCAAATTGTGCAGATTACTGATGTTTAGTTGTACTTACAACATGAACAGATCTTTGACACCATGTTCATACTGATTCATACTGTTTTGTTATTGTATCTCCGATTCAGACATTTCTTTTCAGTTGTGCTGTTCGATTTTACAGCAACACACTATTCTCAATCCATGAAGCCATTCAATCATTCATCTACATCCTCAAGGAATAGCTCCAGATTTTACCCTTTATAAATGTCATGACTCTCCTCCTCACCCAGGGGACTTCTCAGTCACACATCACGTACCCGTGCCAACCAGCCAGAACCGTCCCAGGTGCCCAATGTGGTCAGCCACCGTATTGGATACTTGAAAAGCTAGGCTGGCCAATCATTTGCTTCACAGCCTGTTTGGCACGATGCTCAGTTCTAGAATATTTGGCAAAGATTCTAGATGTGATTTGATTCTAGACATGATTCTGGGTGTGATTCTAGAATCTTTGTCAAATATTATAGAGCGCTATGCTTGGTTCTAGAATATTTGGCAAAGATTCTAGAGCGCTAAGCTTAGTTATAGAATCTTCACAGTTTGTTTTATGTTAACCTTCCTCCATAGTCAAATCCAATGCTTATGGTTTGCACCTGCAGAATACAAACATAAGTCTCATCTATTTGCTGTGGACTCCAGAGAGGGTCCTCTTGATAACAGTGCAATGCAAAGATTTCCATTACTGATGGACAAATGTTGGCACCATGAAAAAATATCTCTGACTTCTTTGTCTCTGCTACATAGTATGTCTTATAATATTACTAATAACCTGAGTATATACACAAAAATGACCGTAGATGTGTTATGATGTAAACAAAAATGTATATACATATATGCACTTTTGTTAATGTTTCTCAAAATGATTGTCTTTTGATTCATTTGTATTTAGTTTTATTTTTATATGAATATAGAGGGTATCGCTAAGTTGAGTCTGGAACTGGGAACGGCATGATCTCAGAGGCCAAAAAAGATGTCATTAGGAGTCCATGCTTTTCAATCATTTGGAAATTATGATTTCCAAACATGTAATTTTATAAGCAGGTTACTCAGAAAATTGTATTATTTTCCCAATGATATTGATAAGTGCTGTCTGGGAGCCGAGAAATGAACCACACCACAGTCAAACAGAGATCTGGCTTGTTCAAGAAATAATAATAAACCCACCACCAATACTTTTGTTTTCCCAAAGAGATGGTCTGACTGATCAATCCATAGGTCACCATGACAAGGGTCTGTCCATATGGGCATACAGTGCAATTTCAGGAGTAGTTAGCCTTGAGGTGATACTCGTAATGAGTCATCTGAGGGAAGCTTTGATCAGGGCTGCTGACGGCTTTGACTGGGCCCGGGACAAAATCATCTGAAAGGGCCTTCACCTTACTCCGTAGGCTACATACAATGCAATGGAGTCACAATTCTGGGTCCCCCTCCTTTCCCTGGGCTTGAGACAACTGACCCCTTTGTCGCCCAGTCTGCAGGCCTGGCTTTGATTAATGAATAGGAATCAAGACAAAATGTGTGGTCATAGTGTGGGCCCCAAGCGGTATAATTGGACAACAGTCTGTCTGTTAGAGAATAGAATATTATCTGTTTCTAATAGCAATAGTCAAGTTCTGTGCCTAGCAAAATGTTATATGTTATTATTCCTGAATACTCCTGTGTCCTGTGGTGGTCAAACATTTTCACAATTGAAAACATGTTTTTTTTGTGTCATCTGCATTTCAGTTGAAGTTGTTGTTTCTCCCCTTTGAATATGTATGTGTGTCAGACAAGTACTTAAAGAGCGTTTTGTTTCGACACCAGTTTAGTGGCTTAAGCAGGGGTCCCTCTGTGTAGATGTGAATCGGCAGATTTTTTTCCCCCTATCTGAGATTCTTTGCATTTCTGCTTTTATATATTTTGTTTATTCTTCAAACAACCTTGTTTTCTCCTGAAATCTGGTTCACTATTCGAGCAATGCAGCGTGCATGCCTTACAAACTATTAGAAGCCTTCAAAAACTTTTCCTCACGTACCGTACGTATGATTGCAAATGCTGCAGATAATGGACCGTTGTAATATTTGACAGATAACATATGCATAGATCATTCTCAGTTCAATCCTGTGCAGACAGTACACAGTGGCGTATAGGCTTTTACACAAAGGATCCTTTTTCATTTATCAGCTATCTTTCATATCCTGAAATTTCCCTGTGACGTTTTCCTTCATTTCATTTTGAAATATATTTGTTCTGTTTTTTTTTTCTTCAAAAATGCAAGTTCTATGTAACATCTGTTAAATTATTACAATAATTGCATTTATATATAATCTACTGGTTGGCCTTTCGAGAAAAAAACACACAATAATTATGTATTCATTTATTACAGCTGAACCTTTTTTGGGGGAAAATTACACTCTTGTTGTCTTTTCCATCAAAAATGATCTATAACAGCATCAAAGTAATTGTCTTAATGTGAGTTTCGACATGCCTTGGTTCACATCATCATAAATTGATTTTGAACCATCGCCTGATCAAGACTGCCCTCTGCTGGCTAGGTTCAGTTCATCTTGTGAAGTTTTTTTTTACTTCTTACTTTCATCTTTCATACTGACTTTTTTACTTTCATTTCTTGCTACATCTATCTTTTTTTTTAAACAGAATTGTCTACAATTTTCAAGGTAAATATGCATAGATGCTGCAGTCAGTCTTAAAGGTTGTGCTGCACCGATGGAGCTCCCAGACTTGGGATGGGATCAAGGGGTTGGTTGATAAGGGGGCCACAGAAGGTTGGCAGGAAAAGTAAAGCAAAACAGAAAAGGTATTTAATACATTAAATGACTAATTTGTACCAAAAAAATATTCACATTAGTAAAGAACTATATTATAATAATCTATAACATCTCTAAACATTACTTCTATTTTTGTTATTATTTTATATATCCCAGTAAGGCACTGACTAATAGACCTAGATTATGGTTGTAAAAGGGGATGCACAACAAAATACGATGTATGGGGAGCCTTGGCTACAATCTACCGGTATACTGTATGGCCTTGCCATAGTAAAGTTTGGGAACCGCTGCTCTAGCCGATTACAACATTTGTTGCAGTTGTCCAAGATTTCAGGTGTTAAATACTAGTGAACAAAATTCTTTTTTGGTCACCATTTACAATGCTGCTGATATACCTGCTGTCATCCACCTTTTGATGATCTATTACCAATAACCAATAACAAGCAGAAATGTTCCATTTTTCGCAATTACTTCATTACTGCTCCGGCCTACTTGAGATGAAATAGGCTGTATGTGGCCCCTGAAATTAAATGAGTTTGACACATCTGCGCTAAATTGGGGTGCGCAGATGTGAGGTCATACCTGAACACTGCAGTCACCGCATTTCACATAGCTATCTCATATTATCCTTACTGACTCCACCTTTGCAGACCACAACAACAAGAGCCCCTCTGCTTTTATCCTGCTGGTGTTGACCTGGCCTTGCACTGCCTGGAAGGCCTTGAGTGGCCCGAAGCGTACTGGTAGGCCTTGAGTCATGATTCATTAGAACAAATTCATTTAGAACAAGCTGTATACTTTTATATGGTTGCGTAAGGTTGTGTGTGTGTGTGTGTGTGTGTGTGTGTGTGTGTGTGTGTGTGTGTGTGTGTGTGTGTGTGTGTGTGTGTGTGTGTGTGTGTGTGTGTGTGTGTGTGTGTGTGTGTGTGTGTGTGGAGGGCTCAGGGAGTTAGGGTGTGTACAAAGGGAGTATGATGGGAAGATGTGATAAGTCTGTCTCCCCCCACACACACAGACGCACACAAAACATTTAACCATCACAGATTAAATATTAAACCTGCAGGTTTGTGACGCAGGCTAAGAGGAGGAGCTCGAAGGATGATGATCAGTGTGGCAATGTGAGAGAGGGAGGAACGCCCATCTTTGACCTGGGAGGCTAGTACAGCTATCAGCCGCACAGTATCATCCAAACACACACACATACACACACATACACGAACACACTCACATACGCATCCACACACAAGGGAGTGTGGTGCAGGGAGAACTACCAGGAGCCTTCAGGTACCATCTCTCACTTTTTGCTATGTTTATGTGTACTCTCTCTTTCTCTCTCTCTCTGCATTTCTTAACCAACAATTACTTTCTCTGAGTTACTAACCCATAATAAGTTTCTGTTTTTGTTAGATTCATATAGGTTATTCAATGTTTTGTGCTTTTATGCCTTTTTATGCTGTTTTGCTTTTATGTATGCACGTTGTGAATTTAGATCTTTAATAGTCCTGTTGTCTCTTCGAGAAAGTAAGAACATCACTTGCAAACAGAGGGGAAGATAAAAAAAAACAATGTAATCAGGCTGATCCACTTCAAAATGACCAGGCCAGAGATGACTGGAGTGCTCAAATACTTTTTTTTGTTATTTATTGTGGAACAAACATAATGACAAACATTTTGATGCTCTAAGTCTTCTTCGGAGTCAAAATGATGTCATCCTAATTACATTTGGTTAGTCCTGGATTGTGACCACCATAAAAGGCTACTGAGCACAAGTAACATCCTTTTCCCATATATTCCCTACCTGTGATCTCACCTCAGGTGATAAGTCACTTATTAGTTAATTTAGGCTGATGACTTGTTCTTACTGGTATCATTATACTGTTTCATTGAATTATTGAAATTACTTTCTGAACTCTTGGTGTCCTCTGCTTCCAAAGAACTCACAGCATGTGTCTGGTCTTGATTGATGGTCTTCAACGCAGCTCACAGTTGTTAGCTACATTCTCCTGTTTCCCTGCAGCAAATAGCCATTATGTGGGAGCTTCACCTGTGTATTAGCTTTGTGACCTGATTCTGCAGGTTTATGGAGAGGAAAGGTAAACACATAGCTGACCCAGTGCTGAACAGCCATGACACCTATTATTGGTCTGTTTTATTTTGCTCTCCCCTAGGCTTACTATTAACCAGGGGATGGAGGAGAGGAGATCTAAAACTAACATGTAATGTGGGGAGGTTGCCACAAGGATGGCTTGCCATCTT
Source organism: Engraulis encrasicolus (assembly GCF_034702125.1). Lineage (NCBI taxonomy): Eukaryota > Metazoa > Chordata > Actinopteri > Clupeiformes > Engraulidae > Engraulis > Engraulis encrasicolus. The sequence goes on from NC_085863.1 coordinate 39,814,255, forward strand.
TGGCATTGTTGGTGTGTAGACTGTGATGGCTGGCTATAGTATGGCCTATAGTACAAGACAAAGGGGTCAGTTCCCCTGGCAGACAGGGTAGACCTTAGAAGACAGGGGGTCCAAAACTGTTTTTTTTTTTCTTTTACATTCATGATCTTGTTCCCATGGAACCATTCAAATATTTAAATAGCCATGTATGCATCCTATAGCTATTTGATGTATCTGTCTTTGTTTGCTGTGAATCTCATGTCCCATGAATCTGAGGTGATGGTAGGACTATCTCCGTTGTGACCCTACAAGTAGGTTTACTTCGCTCAGGTAATGAGCTCACTGTGTCAGTAGTCGATTTCCTTATAGAACAGCCCTTGCCTCATCCTCTTATCAAACACAAAGCGATGTTAATAATACCGCTTCCTCACATACCCAGATAAGTGGCCTGATAAGGCATGCTTTCTGGTATATCCCCCAGGGCTTTCGTGATTGAAAGATCATTAGAGACATACCAATCAGGAAAGGACTGTTTGGTCTGTGGCAACGTAACTGTGAGTAAATGCAGGGTAGGTGAGGAGTTGCTCTGGCCTCAGGACTGTCTTCATAATGAAACTAATTAAGTTAAATTAAGTAAGTAACATTGTTGTTTATGACATGCATATCAAACAATGCAGAACATGACATGGGTGATGCCTGAAACCCAATCATCAATGCTGAACATATCTGAATTAATCACATGGTGTTGATTTAGAGTCATTGTTTGAATGCCTATATTTCTGCTACTTAGTGGCTAGGACACTTAAGAGAAGCACACCATCCCTAAATTTCTAAAGGTTATGGGATGTCATTGCATGTTGGCAAATTAGTCTTGTTTCATCATGTCGAACAAAATGACAGAGAGAAAAAATGTGATTGTTTTTTAAAGCATTTCAGGATATGGGACGGAGAACAGGACGGGATAGAGATTAGGCCACCAGGATGAGAATCAGGATGAGAGTTTCATTCTCATAATGAGTGCTCTCTCCCAGTTGTAACCGGCTGAAACCAATGTTTTTGTCTGTTGAAATGTTTTTCCACAGAAATGTTCAATTTCCACAGAAGAGACAGAAAACATGGAACTGACTGAGTAAGTATCAATAATACATACAACATACTATTTTACCTAACTAGACTTGAAAGAATTGATTATATGGCTGCTGTGCAGTGCATAACGAAAGCGGTTAAATAAACTTTGAAAATGTTGTTAAAATTAGAATGATAAAATATCATAATCATGTTATACTGTAGCATCTTATTACACGAGTACTTTGTTGTCACAGTCAAAGGAACTGAGTGGACAGAAATTTGATGGAGGACTCATGGGCAAAGTGTCAGGGCCAAACCATGCTGTTATGAAATTAAAAAGTATTATATAGCATATTATTCAAGCACCTTGCGTCATAAATATCAAGTGGGCAGGAATGGGATTGAAGAAGTCATGGGCAAAGTCCTAGGAGAAATAGGGCTGAGCTATCTGGGTTATGAGCCAACATATAATGCTCAGTCTATATGTTTAACACCACAGCCTGTGTGGTTTGGTGATAAGAGACCACGTGCAGACATAGGCTGAGACATTATCAGTCTTGCACGTTTTTGTTTCAAAAGAGGTCTTAAGTAAGATTTTTCTGATGACCAAATTGTGCTTTGAATATGCTTTGAAATACAGATTTGTGAACAGTCTGTTGTTTTATCTTGTAATAAAAATGTAATTTTTAAAAAAAAATATTGTGTACCTGATAAACTGTTACAGAAAATTCACCTTTAATCCTAAGGAGGGAATTGACAACCCAGCAATGGCCAGCATGGCTGAGTCAGGTAACTTGGCATGCACATTGTAAAAAAAAAAAAAGTTCCACAAATAACGGTAAGTTTTCCACTCTGAGGGAGCCCTTAAAAGTAATCAGAGGAACCTATTGGTGACAAATCAGTTCCTGGAAGAACAACGTTTTCTTGAAGGTTCCTCAGAGATCCCACGAATGAAAGGTTCTTTTAGGGTTTTCTGATTTTTTGGGAACTTTTGGGAAGTTCTCTGAGGAACCTTGGGGTTTTTCCAAGATTTCACTCGCCCAGGACACAAACGGTTCTCCCTGCTACCACCAGGGAAACGCTACCATAGCATGCACATCTCAAAGAAACTGATGAATATTCCATGAAGATTTCTTTCACCATGCCTCATGCACTTAACCCTTCACACCTTACATACTGCATCCACACTATTGGACATAACCTATATGACCACTGATTGTATTCTCTGCTGCTATGCATGTGTGCGTGTGCGTGTGTGTGTGTGTGTGTGTGTGTGTGTGTGTGTGTGTGTGTGTGTGTGTGTGTGTGTGTGTGTGTGTGATTACTGTCAATGTGTTATTTATTTATATGTTAAAGTTAACTGCACATTGGAGACTAGTCAAACTTCTTCTAGTCAAACCATTTCAAACTTCTGTACTAACATACATAGATTCTTGACAAGTAAGTACACTTGACTTGAAAAATAACTAATGTGACCTAGAAGTTCCTCTGAGACTCAGGTTCCTCAAACTGAGAGCTGAATATGGTGTACGATATGGTGTATGGTAACGATATAGTTTGAAGTTGTCTCCAAGCAGATCTAGTATTTTGATTCATTTTTAGTGTGTAGTATTCCTATTGGCCAATTCGATAAAGAGTGCACTGAATAGTGAACAGGACATTTTTGATACGGGCAGAAGACAAATTCATACCCATCTACTCACCCTCCATTTCTCCCCCACCCCAGAGCCTGTTGTGGCACCAACGCTGCGCTTGTGTGTCCTGAAGCGGGAGGAGAGCGAGAAGTTTGGCTTCTACCTGCGTGTGGAGAAGGGTTGCCATGGCCACGTGGTGAGAAAGGTGGCATCGCTGGGGGTGGCGGAGCGCAGTGGGCTCAGGGACGGGGACAGACTACTGGAGGTCAACGAGAGCTACGTCGATGACATGGCACACATGGAGGTGAGATGGAGATGAGGAGAGAGAGAGCGAGAGAGAGAGAGAGAGAGAGAGAGAGAGAGAGAGAGAGAGAGAGAGAGAGAGAGTGTGAGAGAGAGAGAGAGAGAGAGAGACAGAGAGAGAGAGAGAGAGAGAGAGAGAGAGAGAGAGAGAGAGACAGACAGACAGACAGACAGACAGACAGACAGACACAGATTAATACCGCTTAGTGGCGGAAACAATCAAATAATGGTCCACTAACCCTTACCCACACCAATACACTGAGCTCAGCAATGCCTATTAACACTCCTCCTTTACCGCCTAATTGTCGACCTTATCTCAGCATCCCAGAGAGAGGCAGGGGGTGCCTTTTTCAGTGTAGGAAACAAAATCAAACACTGGCCAATACTAACATCTGATTGGACACACTGAGATGTGAGATATGAGATAGAGAGAGAGAGAGAGAGAGAGAGAGAGAGAGAGAGAGAGAGAGAGAGAGAGAGAGAGAGATCATCAAGCATCATCAAGGCATTCAAACCTGCTTTAGTGGAGAAAACCAGGACAGACAGCTCAGTAAAACCCATTTACAAATCCCAATCATTCCATTACTTCTTTACCTCCAGTTCTTAGTCTCAGTCCTTCACCCTCCTCTCCCTCACCTTCCTCTTCATAAGGTGGCGAGGAGGATCCACCTCAGTGGGACACAGCTGTGTCTCCTGGTGCTGGATGGGGCGGAGTATGAGCGGGCGGTGGCCCAGGGTCACGACCTCAAGGCTCTGACCAGGGCACAGCGAGGAGATGACTGGAGTCCGCCGAGGCTGCGCTTCATCACCAAGGACTCCGGCTCCTGCTTCGGGCTACGCATTCTTCCTGTGGAAGGCAAGACCCACATACTGTACTGTATTTGGTTTAAATGAGGCTAAATGTTCTTGCACTGGTACCGTTGCAGCTTTTATTCACAGATACAGCTACTGTGATCTATGATCTAAGAATGATGTTTTAACGACAAATGTAAGCGATACTGTTATTCATTGGCATTATTAATGTTCATCAAGTGCTCATGTCCACATTTTTGTCATATACCACAATAAATATAATGTTACACTTTACTTGACGCCTGCGTAATACGGATGACATGACAGTGTCATAATAATGTCATGACACAGTCATGAGCGAGTCATAAACATGGTGTCAGAGTCATAAAAGTTTTATGCAAACATTGTTTTACGAAAAGTTGTCTGTCTTTGCCATAACCTAATGTCACTTAATGATACAGTCATCAAATTTTTATGACATTGACAATGTTTATGACACATGAATGACTGCATAACGACACTGTTGTGATATTGTTATGTCATACGTATGACGCTGGCATCAAGTTAAGTGTTACCAAATATAACGCTTTCCCTTTCTAAGGTAAAATTATAGACATACGTTCATTTGAAGACATCCTATTGAAGCACTTTGAGATTTTATTCATAAAAACTGTTTTGATGGCTACTATTCCTCTTGTCAATTCTATTGTTACTGTTATGCAGGAGAGAAGGGCAAGTTCTCTGTGATCCCAGCCAGTGGAGGGCGCGCTGAGAAGGCAGGAGTGCGCGAGGGAGACCGCCTGGTTTGGCTAGATGGCGCCACAGTGTCAGAACTCTCTCTCTCAGCGATCAGCAAAATGGTAGGCCATGATCTGGGATGTTTCAGCCCATTGTGTAAAATAATATGTCCTCTATAGTGACTTTTAAATGTTCCATATAAAGGATGACAGGGTACTGTCATTATCATCAGAAAACACATAATGCAATTTTCATGCTGTAAATTATTCACAAATGTAAACTGGCACTGTCCATTTTACAAGTGTAACGAGTCAATTTTAAATCCATTTTACAACTGTGAAGATGCACATTACAGCATCTTAACCTCTGTCTATTTTCCCAGGTGAAGAAATGTGGGGACCACATGACAGTGCTGGTGATTGACAGTAGAAGTGAGCAGGCGTACGTCAGCCGTCGGATGCCCATCCTGCCCTGCATGACGGTGGGCCACAACCTGCCCTACAGGCCCCGAAAGCTGCACCTCAGCCAGGGCCCTGGAGGCTCAGGCTACGGCTTCCTTCTGAGGCATGAGAAAACCAGCTCCACACACGCAGGTAGGGAGCACTATGGCAGCTCATCTTTAAAGGGACACTGTGCAGGAAATGGTCAAAAAAGGTATGCTGCTCATTGAAACTGTGTCATCTATTGCCAAATTGGACCTTTTCATGAAGGTTTACTAAGTAATAAACTAATATTTTCTAGTATGGCCCAAGAACAGTCATTTTTGCAGCTAAAAATGGCTATTTCTGGAAATTCAAAATGGCGGACCATAGAGAAGATCTCTTTTTCATGTACAGTATGAAAAGTGCAATTTTTCCAGTCATAATGAATACTTAGAATTTCATGGTGGTGGTAAATATTCATGAAAAATGTAAAATTAGTGAATGGGTAGCATAAATTCTGGAAATAAACAACTAAAAATCTCACACAGTGTCCCTTTAATGTCACTGCATGACAATTACACAACTAAAATGAAAGAAGAGGAATAGATGTCCGTCTATCCAGATCACCTATCAGTGATGAAATCAGTCGGTACTTCATGTGCTGGGCCGGATTAAGATGGCCTGGGGCCCCTAGGCCAGTGGTTCCCAACCTTTTTAAGGGACCCATGTTTTCACTATTGTAAGCTTTGGTGACCCAACCACACGAGCGCCCGTACGAGAAGGAGTCACAAGATGCCCTCTGTTTCCTGCAAAAACTAATTTTAGTTATTTTATTCCTCAATTCGTCTTTGGTCAAATATAGAATAAATGTTTAATGTAGCACTTACAATGTGTTGCTTCTATGCATTTATTAGTTAAATGCTTTGTATTTTATTCAACATGGGCTATATATATTTAAAATGAAACCCCTTAAAATCAAGAGGGCTCCGCGACCCCCTGTGGATCTTTGGCGACCCATAAGGTGGGTCCCGACCCATAGGTTGGGAACCACTGCCCTAGGCTACAGGTTGCTGTGCCCATGGCAGGTGGGGGGCCCTAGGCTGCAGCCATATTTAGCCTGTGTGTTAATCCGTCCCTGTTCACGTGCCTCGTTACTGTTCCCCAGTGCACATAATCCGTGAGGTGGACCGTGGCAGCCCAGCAGAGCTAGCGGGCGTGAAGGAGGGGGAGCTGCTGCTGGTGGTGAACGAGGAGCTCGTCCAGAGCATGGAGCACAAGGATGTTGTGGACAAGATACGACACAGTGGCCCGCAAGTCACCATCACCACCATTAGTGCACAAGGACAGGACTTTTTCACAAGGGTATGTGAGACGTCATCATCTGATTCTGTGAAGACAGCACAGCCACACAGCAAGAAGCTTACAGTAGCTCTGTTACATACCTTTTCCAGCTTTTCATGGGATAGTCTCGGCCTGATGGTTATCGAGATGTTCTGTAGAATCAGAGGGTCACCGATTAAAATTTTACACTAACAGTACTTCTCACCTCCTACTGAGGTGCCCCTGCATGGTAAACTAAACACCACATTATTCCAGGGACTGTAATCAATGTACTATGTACCTAAGTCTTGTTGGTTAAAAAGCATCAGATAAGTTTAATTGTAAAGAAGAAACTAACCTCCCGTTACAGTAATGTTATGTCGTTTTACAGCTTGGTCTTTCGCCATTGCTTTTCTGTGAGGACACCTCAACTGCCAAACCCACTGAAAGTGTGGAGCTCCAACAGACTTCTGACCATGACAGCAATTCATCAGTCCCAGCAGAGGACTCAATACAACTCACAGCCCGTGTCCCATCAGAGGTTCCTTCACTTCCACAGCCCAGACTCTGTGTCCTGGACAAGGGTCCCAACGGCTACGGATTCCACTTGGGATGCGTTGTGACAAAGCCAGGAACCTTCATAAGTCAGGTATTTTGGACAGACCCAAAGCTACACAGATCTGCTGAGTGAAATGTAAAATAACAAGATCAAATTGATTAAATTGACAAGTAGTCAATCAATTAAAGTATCGCACATAGGCCTATGTAGTCATCAAAGGGTTTGAGGAAGAAAAACTTTGAAGAAAGGTGAAGAATGATAGGTGTTAAATTAGATCCATATTAGCACCCACCATATCATACTTCAGGAACAGAAATCTAGCTTCAAGTCCACTTCTTCCATCCCATATCTTGAATCCACGTATACTGTTGTATCTTTTCCAAAATCAAACCTCCATCATTTATATTCCTATCAATAACAGAAAGGAACAGAAATGCCTGTGTAAATGTGTCAAAGGTTGACTGACTTCACTGTGTCTGTGCTTCTGTTGTTGGCAGGTAGCGGTGGAGGGTGCTGGGGAGAGGGCTGGGCTCCGGAAGGGGGATGTGGTTATGGAGGTCAATGGAGAGCGTGTGGAAGAGGACTATCTGGAGGACGTCATCACGATGATAAAGGACACTGGCGGTCCCCTCACTCTGCTGGTGGTGGAGCCGGAGGAATACGAGAGGATACTCCAGAGGAGAGGCTCAGAAGATTTGACACCTAACGATGTGTTTAATTAACAATGAATGTATTACTTTATTTTTGATGCACACATACAGTACAGTATTAAGAATGTATTAACCATTTATTGTATTGCAATCTTTGATGCATGCTTTTATTTCCCTCCGAGTAGATAGTATAGATCTTGCCAGTCCACAAGTGTTACATTTTCTATTTCTGTGAAACCACACCACTGTTTATCTTACCAACATACTAATATACAAACTGCTAATATATTTTTAGATAGGCTACATGAAATGCTATCTGATTTACTATAGGCACAGTACAGTGCACTAAACGGGGGGGCAATGGGTGAAAATATTTGCATTCAATCATGGGCTGTGTGTAATGTTCTAACAAAAATGACTGTGACCAAGTAAATGTCAAGATTAGAGATAGTGACGCAATGCATTTGAATAAATGTTTAGATTGTTAACACCCATCTATTCTTTGGAGTTATGGGCAATGCTGATGTAACATGACATTTTGTTGCAAAGAGAAAAGCGCCTTTTTGTTGGCATTTTTAATCTACTTGTCGAATGAGTCTTAACATGGTCTGTCTTCCATGGCTGAAGCGCCCTTGAGCAAGGCACCTAACCCCCACGATGCTCCAGGGACTGCAACCAATACTCTGTAATATATGTAAGCATCTGCTAAATATAATGTAATAGCTGTTGCAATATTGAAAAAATGTGACAAGTTAAGAAGTAGCAAACATTTATTTTGTATAAAGAGACAGTGTAACTGACAATTAGAGTATTTTCTTTCTTTTGCATAATGACGTTGTGGTAATGAGCTGTGATACATTTCCACCAGAACCAATTGAAGGCAGTATTGGCATTCAACAAACAAACAGAGCTGCTTCTACTGATTGGAAATTCCAATGTTTCAAAGTGATGGCTTAATATGCTGCTTAGAACACTGCATGTCCCTTTGGGCACTTTTGACTTCTTCAGCTACTTTAACACTTTTACAGTGTTTGGGCTGAACGTAATTAATTTACCAAACATTACATATCAAGATGGTTATTACTGATGAGGAGGAATGATAGAGGTAACATCAAACAAACAAAAAACCCTAACTCGGCAAACTTGAACTTGGCTGTGCATCAGGTTCAGATGAATTCGGCTGTCCATCAGGTTCAGATGAACTGGGTTGTGCATCAGGTTCAGATGACTTGGGTGGGTGGGTGGTTTTGTTGTAGTGCGACGCAGCCTTCTTGGAGGCTTTGATGAGTGCGGGTGGGGGCTCCCAGCAGGGCTCCAGGCCTGCCATCTTGACCGTCATGATGGAGGACAGGGTTCCCACCGGTGCCAAGCTGCTCCTGGTCTTGGTCTTGTTGAGGCCCACTGCAGAGAGCACCCGCTCTGCGTCAGCATTGGAGTGGGGCAGGACCAGCACCAGCTTGGCAATGCTGGCCAGCCTCTGAAAACTGTTGACGCCAGTAACCTGTGGAAAAAACACAAGGTCAACAGAGCTGCATCACATGTAAACCCTCCAAGAAAACAAGAAGGAAGACAGAAAGATGGGCATAGCGGATTAATGGCTTAATTACAATGCAACAGAACCGTCACTGGTTAAGAAAGAAAGTGTAAAGTACGTTTTTTTTTAAACCTTAAACCGAAGCTTCCAAAATGGTGAAATGACTCATCTTGTGACAAAGTGAAATGGCCCCTCAATTTGCTTTTTCAAAGCAGATCAAATTGAGCATCTCTATGTACAAAGCGGATTCCAAAAAAGTTGGGACACTTGGTATTTTGTGAATAAAATCAGAATGCTGGCATTTTCAAAACATTCAATCCATGCATAAGATGCACAATGGCACAAAGTCAACATAGGAACAGTTACAATGAGGCAAAAGCATTGCTTTGAGGGAAATATGTGGTCATTTAAAATTCGACCCATGCAACAAATCTCAAAAAAGTTGGGACAGGGCCAAAAAAATTTGTAATAATTGAATAATTCTAAAAATAACACAAGGAGGAATATTTTGAAAGGAACTACATTGACTGCCAACATGAATGCACAGATAAAATACCATCACAGAGAGGCTGTGGCACTCAGAAACGAAGATTTTGAGGGACTAATTACTGATCTATTACACAGAAAGATTGAATTCTCAAAATTGCAGGCATATAAGGCCTATTTCTGTAATGTAGAGTTCTGTGAAATCATTGCATGAGTTATGAGATCATGACATACCCATCGTCAATAAGCAAACTATGACACTCCAACAATGACAGCTGTTGAAAAAATGACTATAAACACAACACTTGATTAAGGCACATGATGCAGACATTAAACAGTGTTGCAAGTGGCAAAGCTCATTCTAGATGGACATAGGAGACATGTGAAACTGTCCTCTGATTACAGAATGGAAAATATTTAATTATTTTTTAAAATCATGTAGTAATGCACCCTCCAGGTTATGAAGAAAATGAATACTTCAGCTTGATTTAGTGGTCAGTCTGAAAGACTGCATATATGATGGTAAAGGGGTGCAGAGATGCCTTGGTTATGGTCTTCTTACTCATGTAGAGCATTAAAATGAGGGCTGAATGATATATTCAGACTTTAAACAGCATACATAGCTACCAAGGCATTATATTTTGGAGCACAGTCTTTAGATATTGCCCCATAATGATGGCAAATTTCAATCTCTACTATGTTCCAACAGTGTGGTTCCATCATAAGAGTAAATAGGTGACAAAATTGTTTTCTTGCAGTGAGGATATGCCACGTATTAAGCATAACAAGAAGGTAAACAAGTCGAAGAACACACCTATCAGTTGAGCTGCTGAAATCATGTCTCGCACATCAAAATATCTATTTTTTTAAAATAAAATCATGCCATCAGTCAAAGTATTTAAATGTTAAGTCTCCTCCCTTGTGTTGTGTTTAGTCTTATCCAACATAAAAAGCATTTTATTGGCCCTGTCCCAACTTTTTTGGAATTTGTTGCAAGGGTGACATTTTAAATGATCACATAATTACCCCAAAACAATCATTCTGCTCGGCTTTAACAACTGATATGTTGTCTGTACACAATGCTCTACCTTATTAACATATTGAATGTTTTGAAAATGCCAGCATTTTGATTTTATTCACAAAATACCAAGTGTCCCAACTTTTTTGGAATCCGCTTTGTAATCTTTATCATAGTCCAATTGCATCAGTACAACTGAAAGGGAACGCTATTTAAGCGTTGTTTCAAGGTAGCTAATTAAGTATAATTATTATTACTACCCTACCTTGTGTTTGTGATTGGCCATTTCAGCCCAGAAGTGTGCCATGTCCCCTCCGTCTGGTTCTGTTTCAGGAGGCAGTGTCATCGTCTGATACTCCAGGAACTCCGAGGTCAGCTGGTCATGTTCATGAGGCCCAGTGTAGGGCAGCAGATGGGAAAACCTACGGGATGACGCCAATGACACCAAGATGAAACAAGAGCAGGGCAACATGTCATCATGCATAGGCGTATCTACGACACGCTGATTTGAACCCACTATCGCGTGTGTCCAATACGCATTTCCAAGTTAAAGCGTGCTCCACAACGCCCTGTGACAGGTTAGGTTTAGGGGAGGTTTTGCTTTAGGCACAATTTAGGTAGAAATTCGCCTAATCTCGCTGTTCTTGGCAAAAGTAAAGCAGCAGAAACATTGCTTTACTGACAGGTTAGGTTTAGGGGTGATTTTGGTTAGGGTTTTGGTTATTTGCGTTTAGTAACAGAAATGCGCTGTGACAAAACAAAATCGCTGACACGGCGGGAAAACTGCGCAAACCTCGTCACGTGTCAAAAGTCTATGCAAGCGCTTTACCGTTGCGTTGAGGAGCACGCTTTAACTCCAAAATGCGTCTCACCAACACGCGGAATGCACTAGCGTGCGATACATACGCTAATGCATGATGACAGCCTGAGCAGAGATAGCAATCTAGCCCCCTGACAAAAGACAGATGTATGTGATGTCTGTTTGGCGCCCTCTGTAGATGACACAAAACACTGCAGGGGGACATGGACAGACAAGGTCCTTGCAATATCTGGCCCAAACCCCTCTGCAGGCCAGGTAACAATAAGTGTGAAGTGCATGAATTTTTTCGGTCGCGTTTGTCTGTTTGTTTGTCTGTCAGCAGGATAACTCAAAAACTAATCAACGAATTCGGACTAAACTTTGTGCAGTTGTTGGTAATGACCCAAGGAACAAGTGATTAAATTCTGGTGGTGATTCGGATCACGAACCGGAACCAGGACCCTTTTAAAGATTCTTCACCATTACTGGCCCACAAATCTAGACGCATTTAAAGGCCACAAATTGAATTGCGGGACAGGGCAAAACATTCCAGTTTCTAACTCCACAAAAAGACACACAAAGTGAAAATAGGGAGTAACATAGTCAAATGTTCTATCAAGCAGCCTCCTTGGCGAAGGTCTGCGCTCTCTGAGTGCTTCTAGTTATAAATAATTTGCATTTCCATAGAGGAGGTTCCCTTGACTGCTCCCCACAAGGATCCTACACATAATGTGATTTGCATTGTGCTTTTCATCTTAAATTCATATAAAAGTGTCATCAAAAATGGTATATGGACATGGATGGCCATTTCCGTCAATGCCCTTGTTAACACTACATTTTTCCAGCATGTGAAGATACCAGATCAACAGTTTAAACACAACCTCTCGGCACTGGGCTGCTACGCTGGTGACCAGGTTAGAGTATGACCTGGGTCCTTTACCGACACACTTCCTCATCTCTCTCCCCATTCACTTCCTGTCTGCCTCTCCTACTATCCTTCCTATCTTCAATAAAAAAAGTAAAAAAGACTACCTGTCGACAAAGTACAGGGCGTCGTCCACACTGCATTCCAACCTCTGCCGGACATCAGCAAACTTTGCGTGTCTGAGCAGCGGGTTTTCCAGAGGCAATATCTTCATGGTGTAGTCCACAGCTTTGATGAGGAATGCCAAGGCAGCAGTGTGGAACTCCTCCACATGTTGAGGAGTGATGTGTCCCTCTTTAAGGAGACTGTTGAGCTTGGCCCTGGTAGTGAAGCCAATGTTCAACTTTCCTCCTGCCAGGTAATGAAGGTAAAACACACGACAAATTAACTTAAAATAAAACGCCATGCAGGAATCAATATGAATAATATGGAAGTTGTCTTGTACATTATATGGACAAAAGAGCACTGACCCTGAAGATGGTTTGCCTTTTCTTTGAAGGCAATGCTGTGAGGCTCTTGTGGACTCTGCAGAGCAGCAGGAACCATGAACCTTGCACAAAGTTTGCGGATAAAGTTCACCATCTACGACACAGTAATTAGTTCGATATGATTATTACTAATATTGTTTAATGAATGTAATACAATAAAATAACTGCATTATGGGTTAAAGTATCAACCAAGTTCAGTAAGTAAATCTGTTATGATTTACCTCATCATATAATAAATATATGGATGGCTGTTCTCTTTGGAGAAGGAAGTTCAAGGAGGAGAATGCTGGAATGGTGGCTTGGTAAAACAGGAGATGCACCTCAGTCATCGGGTTCGAGAAAGCCTCCTGCAGTCGCCTGATCCTTGCCTGGGTCAGATCTAATAAGAAAAATGAAAAAGATTGTGCCTAGTGTACTATACATAGGGTTGCATGGATGTATTGGTTATTGTTACGTGAATCCTTAAATAAACTGAGGATGGCTTTTTGTAATGACATGGTGTGTACGTTATACTTTTAAGTAAAGAGAACAAAAATGAGACTACAGTTTTTTCTACTCTATTGGTATATACATATGCACATACTTGCAGTTTTGAAGAAACTGGCCAAAGGCTGATAAAGCTTCACTATTCGGTTTATGCAGCGCTCAAGGCTCAGCCACCGAACGGAGATCTGCAGGAGGATTTCCATGTACTCCTCTCTGTGAAGTTCTGCAAATTCTGAGGCAAAAGACACAAAGACCATTTCATCCTTCTTTTCATCTAATCTTTTCCATGTTCAGGATAATCAAAGGAAGGCTAAAATCAGTATGGGTAAACATTCTGACCTGTTAAGCATCCGTGACAGTTGGAGCTACTGTTGAACCAGAAGCCCAGATCAACAACCATCTCTTCCACATCAAAGCCGGACACCTTCAACACATCAGATCAACACATCAAAAACTCTGTCACACTTCACCAGCGTCATTCATCACATGACAGTGTCATAATAGTGTCAAAACAGTGTCATGACACAGTCGTGGACGAGTCATAAACATAATGTCAAAGACATTACGTTTTGAAGTCATGAATTACACAGTTCGGGCTGTCTTTACCAGTCATAAAATGTTTCTGACATGTTCATTACTGCGTTACGACACTGTTATGTCATACGCCGGAGTGAAGTAAGGATGCCATATCACATAAGACCAGCTGTCCATGGGAACCCAGGTTTGAGTCTGGCCAGGGGTCATATGCCAACCCTACCCCATCTCTCATCATTTCCAACTCATTTCCTGTCTCACTCTTCCACTATCCCATCATAATGAAGGCAAAAGCCCCAAAAATATATAAATTCTTACTTTCATTAAATATTATTGACAGACCAAAGACAAATCAAAATGTTAACTACGACTTGCCTCCATAAAGCCTTCCGCCGCTTGTTCAGCAATGTTATGCACAACATTGCATGGGCAACCGTGAATGTAAATGGTAGGGTTTTCCACCAGGATTCTGGAAGCAATGCAGTCTTGTGCCTCTGTGTCAACATGGGTATTATCAATAGAGACACCGACACAGTTCTGCCAGGGAATTTCGTTCTCTTGCAAGGTGGCATCTATCTTTTCAAATAAGCCCTCAGCTGTCCCACATCCTGGATCACTTTCTGTGCACAGCCCCAGGAAACGGTGGCCTATCTTTTTTGACTTTGTGTCAAAAATCCGAACCGTCAAGGGGTTTAGCTTCTCCTTTCCTGCATTGACAGATATAATATAATAAGCCTGATGAGCCACTGGTCCCCATGAAAATATTTGGCAACAACAAATGAAGAAAATACTGTTGAAAATTGTAAAAGAGTGGTGCTGCAGAATTAAAATGACTGTATATTGATGGAGTGATAGTCTCAGCAACATAGAGTAACTGAATGGAGAATATATGTATTTCACAACATCACAGACACATTTCACTAAATTGTATTGAGCATTGCATTGTGCTAACCCACCTCTTTCACAGTTAGATCCATCCGCAATCAGAGCGAATGGCCCTTCTCTCATTACCGACACCAACTCCTCTTTGAAATGGGGCGCTAGGACTTCGTTCAAAATGCAGGCCATTTTGGTGCGTGCACACTTGTAACTCTGAGCAGTTTTTGAGTCCCTGAAACAGTCCTTCAACACAGAGCCCAGGTGGTCAGCAAATGTCAGAGGTACATTGTGCTGGACCAGTGCAGCCGTCATCATCACCTCTGCTCTCCTTGTCTGCAAAAGGAAGTGAGTTGGTAGCAAAGCCATGAGCTAGTAAAATGTTCATTTCTGAGATGTAGCATGAAATGTGTAAACTTGCAATGAGGAATATGTGCACTTGTAACCTGTATGCGGTATCTGCAGTGCAGAAAGAATCATTTAAACAAGACTTTTGCAACAGATCCTTATATTAGCACAGGACAGACAGATCAATCCTTTTAGCAGAGGTGGAAAGAGTACAGAAAATGTGTACTCAAGTAAAAGTATCTTTACTTTGCCTAAATTCTACTCAAGTACAAGTAAAAGTACCTATCTAAAAACCTACTCAAGTAAAAGTAAAAAGTACTTCACTTAAAATGTAATTTGAGTAAAAAGTACTTTGTTACTTTTAATTAGCTGTCCTCTTGAGAATGTCATGTTTATTTTTCTTGAATATCGTCCTCAACCTCTATCTCTTGCCTGGCACCAGCCATCATCCAATACATTGATACAAGATAGTAAAATAGTGGAAATGCTGTGTGCCATCCTGCACAATCTTTAATTTCTGGCGGATTGTGGCATTATTTTGCTTGGCATTTTGTCATTTTTTTACTCAGTACTCATGCCAGGTTACAGTGTCATTTGCTTTAAGTACTTGGGTCAAAATGTACTCAAGTAAGAGTAAAAGCATTAATTTTAAAAACTACTTAAAAAGTACAAAGTACTCATAAAAGCTACTCAAGTACAATACTTGAGTAAATGTAATTAGTTACTTTCCACCCCTGCCTTTTAGTAGTCTAAAATTAATAAAAATGAAAATATATTAATTATATAATAATTAATAAAACTGAAAGAATAAATAAGAAGGGAACGAGTAACAATAACAATAATAACAGCATTGACTCCGAACATCATCAAATATTAAAACACTTTAGTTTGTCCATATTGTTTGGCAGCTGTATAGTGATCAAAGGAGGCCTACCTGGGCTTCTTGATCACCCAGC
Source organism: Engraulis encrasicolus (assembly GCF_034702125.1). Lineage (NCBI taxonomy): Eukaryota > Metazoa > Chordata > Actinopteri > Clupeiformes > Engraulidae > Engraulis > Engraulis encrasicolus. Next base: position 39,830,170 of record NC_085863.1, read on the forward strand.
CCTTCAATGTGGGAATCAGGCAGTGACAACGCAGCCTCCTGAACGGCCTGCTGCCTTTGTATGAAGTCATCCATGGGGGTTACGGAAACCGTGGTAGTAGGAATTTCAATTTTGGGTACTACTGGACTATTTATTATACCTGAAGCTTCCTGAAGGGCCTGTTTCTTCAGATGCCACTTGGATTTGATATGGCGCTGCACATCTGAGATGCCCATGTGACCACATGACTTTTCCGCATAGCACACGCCACACCAGAACAATGTTTTAAGGCTTCCTCTGGTGACGAAGGGCCATTTCTTTGTCCACTCCTCGTTAAAGTTTGTTCCGTAACGTTTCTTACGCCGTCCTTGTGGTTTTGGAGATGGTTGATCATCCTCCACTGGTGCCATGTAATCATCATCTGCCTGTTCTTCCTCTGTTTGTTGTTCACTGTCCTCTGTCTGTTCATCCTGGTCACTGGACTCTGACTGTGGTGACTGAGAAGCTCTTTCTGAAGGTGGTGCCTTTCTGGAAGAGGATGAGCGGGTTCTCTTTCTTCCTCGTGCCATGGCCTCTTATGGTGGTGCACGTCTGTGTAATGGATGTGAATGACCATCCCATGGGAATGTTAATATCCAATAGAAATCAAGCCAAGCAATTCAATATAACAGAGGTAAGACAAGACATAGTCAACAAGTATGCCTTCAACAGGGTTCATCATAGTAACCAAGTTGACAAAAAAAACCCCCACAAATTCTCACATAGGTGCCAATTTCCAACCTTACTCTTAAGAAGAATTATATCAAGGGAGGGGGAAATGTGACAGCTGTTTTTGCTATTTACATCACTGCACAATTACCCTTGTGAAAAAACTGCAGTAATACTACAATGATTTACATGATTGCTGTGATTCCCAGTCCAAATCATCCCAATATTTTATTGCATTTTATTTTGCAATAGCCTATGCATTCACTGCCTAATTGCAGTTACAATGCATTAATACATTAATGTAATGCATATTGTGCAGTAGGTGACAAAAGTTTTTTTTTCATAACTGCAGAATTGTGACAAGATGAGTTTTCAGTCTCGATACTCATTCTAGCGTTCAATTTGCATTAGAGGGACTACTACTAGCGACCTGAAGCCTGTAGGAGCCCCATCTAATGCAAACAAACACGCATCACTTTTTATCACCACTAGACTAGGGGAATTTTAAATGGTGTTTTTGGACAGTGCAAAGACAGCAATACTCATTGGCAGGCTGGCTAACCACCACTATTTCAGCATATGAAAACAACTCCCCTGGTATTGCATTAAAGCGATGGTTCGGAGTAGAATCACCCTAATGCCATTTGAACCGTGACACCCATCCACCTTTACACCCGAAGTTTTCTGCCGCAGGCTTACATCAACAGAGTTGCCGTGTTATTCGATGTTTATTCCGGTTAGCTTGACTCAAGCGCATATGGATACTGGGCACCGTCTCCAAACTTTCCCCACAAAAATAACATGTCATGACACCAAACTTCTGCAGTAGCACAAATATGGTCTGTACTCACGAAACGAAGCATTTGGAAGTTTGGAAATAGTCCAGGAGTTTATTATTATCAACACAAGCCGAATAGCTTCTCTGCTGCTAAAGCTGCGCCAACGTTACTTCCGTCATCTAAGACAAGCATGTAAGAGTCCTCAACGAAGCTCATAATATGCACAATGAAAAGTGAATTCAGCATCAGTATTGATAACGAAAATCCTTGTCTAATTGATAGTAGGTAAGATTTGAAATATCTTTTAAGTATTGCCTTGAAAATATAAGCCTTAATCACAATTCAGTGAAAACTTTTTTAACACTCTCGTCTGGAAGTTTGTTGAAGACTTTTACGGGCTTGTCTCATATGACGGAAGTAACGTTGGCACAGCTTTAGCAGCAGAGAAGCTATTCAGCTTGTGTTGATAATACTAAACTCCTGGACTATTTCCAAACTTCCAAATGCTTCGTTTCGTGAGTACAGACCATATTTGTGCTACTGCAGAAGTTTGGTGTCATGACATGTTATTTTTGTGGGGAAAGTTTGGAGACGGTGCCCAGTATCCATATGCGCTTGAGTCAAGCTAACCGGAATAAACATCGAATAACACGGCAACTCTGTTGATGTAAGTCTGCGGCAGAAAACACTTCGGGTGTAAAGGTGGATGGGTGTCACGGTTCAAATGGCATTAGGGTGATTCTACTCCGAACCATCGCTTTAATTGGATGCAATATCTTGCTGTGAAACAGCTACGTTAGGTAAAGGTATTAAACTAAGCACAACATCTCTGAACAACTACTCACCCTGTATAACCGACTATCTGAGTCTCAGTTAAGAAATACCACAACGATAAAAGCACTTATGGTTTTACAGATTTTAGGGGCTGTGTGGTTCTCTCTGAAGACTTTCAAAACAAAAGATCTGCTTCCGTCGTGGTTTTTCTTCTTCCAGTCTCCGCAGTAGTTCTACATACCTTCCGAAGCACGTTGATGCCTCTCAGAGGCAAGGTAATAAAACTACAACTCCAACACATCAATTAGAAACTATAGAAACTATGGTCAGAAGCAAGAAGCAATGTTACTTTTAAATTTAATTACGCAGCTGGACGTCACTCCTTGGTTTGCATAGTGCGCTCATGAAAGCAAGTTTTCAATGTTATTGCAGCATAATGAGCAAGGATAGTCTATTTTTGCAGTACAAAAGTACACGTTTATTAAAACAACACATCGAGCTAAACAGGCTAATGAATAATTTACAATATCTGTCAATAGGTTGTTGTTGGCCAAATATATTAAATCTAGGACAGGTGCGTGACGTCCAGTCAGGCTCCAGGCTGCTGTAATTTACAGTCCGGCAGCTACTTGGCCTACTATTTTCAAGAGGGTCCTTTCCGTTGGAGGTGACCTGACATTCAGCGATTTCTATCAACGGGAGGGAGCAGCTGAATCTTACACCATGGCAATGCAGAAATTAGCTGCGAAAATACCAGTATTGGCCAATGGTAAGAATATATGCATTTATATTGTTATAGTCTAGAAATCGGTGAAGTATAACAGATGTAAATGTACATGATCTAGTGTTTTGGTTTCAGTAGTTAGCCAAACTAGCTGCATAGCGTATCTTGTCTACCATGAACGGGAATGCGTTGGAAGTCTTTCTTGTCATTTGGTTGAAAATAACATTATTTAGCCTCAAAGTAAAGAACGGTCGTTTTCTTAATAGTTTGCTGTTTAAGAAAACAATAATCAGTGCGTCAACTCTTGCAACTCGTACATAATGTTACCACAAGGTATGCTAACAACATTAGCAGGTCTGTGTCCAATGTGCAGCCTGTCGAGAATATGGGTAGCTAGCTAGCTGCTAGTTCTAGTTGTCAAATGCAACTGTTGTGCCGCAAGTGAGACACGTTCTGCGCAGTAAATGTCAGTCTCTTTAACGGCATGTAGAACATCGCATATTTGCCATTGGCGTTTGTCAACAACATTTTCCACAGAATAACCTAAATTAGCTTTCCGCAGGCACGGGCACCCATAGCGGTCAACGCACAGTGTCTTGTGCACCTTGCAGATAGAGCTCTATATTTCAAAGTTCAAGGAGTTTTATTATGTAGTCAGTGTGTGACATTCTCAGGACAAGAACCCTATTTTGACCAGACAACACACGAGTATGTTAAGTGATTAAACAATTGTGCAATTTAATTGTTTTTGCAGCGGCTGTTGCTTATTCCAAACCCCGGCTCGCAACATTCTGGCACTACGCTCGTGTGGAGCTGGTGCCTCCCTCGCCAGCGGAGATCCCCAAGGCCATCGTCGGCGTGAAGGACGTTGTCGCAGCAACAGGCCGCATCGGTCAGCTCACAGTCAGGGTACGTATCAAAGTAGAACTAAACGTCTCATCGGGCTTCACATTTCACACCATGCCCATCGGCAAATTTGCAGTAAAACTTCAGTAATAAGTTCAGTGTCAGTAGGCTTCTGGCCACTTTGGCGTGGTTTGGTCTTGGGTATGGCCTATCTCCCCCAAATATGAATAAATAGTCCTAGTAGAAATTGTAAAAGGGCTGCTTAGTGCCTTAGAGCTCTAGTGGGGAAAACCTGTTGATGTCAAGCTGTGGTCCTACTTATGTGTATTTCCCACGTCAGTATTTTTTACATCATTTTAGGGCTGTCGCTACCCGTCGAGTGTACTTCATGCTAATGTATAGACAAAGACCAAGTTGGTCTTCATTGTAGTTTGTCATTTTTGGTCAGTTATTCCATCCTCCATCTTCACGCTGTGTGTATCCAAGGCTTAGAAGTGAGCACCCATGGGTGTGAAACATTTTCCAGATGTTTGGCTTTTTAATCGTGCAATGATTCAGGATAATTTTTCATACATTGCACTCATTCTTTCTGCTTGATATGTTTTATGATGAGGCACAGGTTCACACGGATAAGTGATTTTGGATTTCTGCATTAACAGATCATGGTAGTTGCCAGTGATTTTAGATGGGCAGCAGTGTTAAGTGTTTACATAATATTGCTGCATAGATCAAATGATGTAAGGTGAGTTTGTGAACAGGACTTTCAGTGTCAGTGAGTGTCACTTGTTTTTTTTTTTTTTAATTATTTTTAAACGTGGTGAATGAGTAGGGCTGGGTAAAATAATCGATAATCGATCGATTTCATTTAAAATTCACATCATCGATATTTTTTTTTGTTCTTTTTCTTTTTGTTTAATTCAGGTCTATGGAAAATACCCAGTAGGTATTAGTCAATTAGGCCTAGGCCTACTTATTACAAATTAGCAATCTGTTAACACTGTCAAGCCACAGCCCTTTGACATTTTTATATAAAAATAGGCAACAGCATCTTTTGGGGGAAATCCTTGCACCAAGAAGGGAATGGATTTAATCGAATCGAATTGAATCGTGATTAATCAATTCAAAGCCCTAAGACTCGAAATCGAATTGATACAGGAATATGGCTGCAATTAGCAGGGCTCTGCCCTACTGGTGATGCAACACCTTCGGCTCAGCTACACACAGTAGGGCCAAGCAGAGCCATACAGAGGGGAGAGCCGGGCAATCTCCACTGTCCTAGGGCCGACTTCCGCATTAGCAAAGTTAGCTGTTTAGCGTCTCCGAACTGCTTAAGCGTTGCGAATGTTAGTGCCTAGAAGTGGGCGTAGCACACAGCAAATGTGATGCGATGCAATGCAGGTAACTTCAGATAAACATCACAGATGGTAAAATTGTTGTGATTATCACCACTGAGACAGTTGATAGTTTACATATTTGTGGTGATTACCCCGCAGTATAGTTCGTTAGTCCTTATTTTTGGCTTTTAATGTGGTGGTTCTATGGAAAGACAGCCGCTTTAGGCACGACCTTATCTCGTTGAAAGGCGGGGCTGCAATTTATTTCCTGGTCCTCCAATCGCGCAACTGCTCTGGGGCCAAGAGCTTGCTCAATCCCGATACAGCGGGAACTCCACCCACTTTGTCTGGAACTAATCAACTGAGCATTTCCAACCGTCCTGGGTAGAGGCAAGTTCAAGGCAGTGACGTGGTTTAAGCAGAGACGTTCTATTGGGCTAAGAAATGTTTGGTTTAAACTTTGGCACATCCCTCAACCAGTAGCAAGCCGAGGGAGGCGGGTTAACCAGGCCATGGAAACAAAGTATGGACTTATGAAACTTCCTGTATGGAAATGAACATCAGGCAAGGCTGCGATACCCAGCCCTATGAATGAGTACACTTGCAAACCTGTGCATTCTGTCATGGCACTAGCATGGCATTTGGACTGCAGCCATTTTGGTTTTGCATCTTAAGCAACATCATTACTGGCCTAACAACTGCAGATGTTGTTTTAACCTGTGCTAAATAGTCCTGTTAATGCATTGATATTTGTGATTTTTCTTTTTATAGGACGCAGTGAGGAATGGTTTGGTCGCCACAGAAGTCCTGATGTGGTTTTACATCGGTGAATGCATCGGAAAGGGTGGCATTGTCGGATATGCTGTGTAAATGTAAAGATTGTCCTCTGTTCTTTGTTTATAGTGCTTGCACAAGCCCTCTGTGTCTATTTCCAGCTCTGGTGACACAATAAAGAAAATTATTGTTTAAAAACAATTGTTGCTTGCCACTCACTTTAATTGCTTACAAAATGGACAGCATGTTCTTTTTTTTAATGCAACATTTTAGAGGTGGTAAAGTATGTACATATCTGAAGCATACATGGGAATTGCTTATAAAATAGACCAGATGAAAAAGTATGTACATATCTTAAGCATACATGTTAAAGACACGTAAAGCAAAATTACACCATTCTGAAAATGGGCTCATTTTACATCTTCAAGCTAAATGTGATCATTTAACTCAAGGTGAGGTGTAAAACAAGCTTGGTTCCAGGAATGGTGGAATGTCTCTGATATGGCAAAGTGATTTCTGTAGTATTGTTCCATCTTCCCAGGAGTGAGATGATGAATAGGTGATGCCATGTATCCATACCAAGGAAAGAAGTTTCATGTGATGATTGACATTTCTTCATTCTCACGGTTCTCAGACATGGTCTTCACAACGCTTGTCAAAAATTGTCCAAACTCACGCCGCACATCTTCTGGGTCCTCTTCCAGATTGGAATGCACAAGGGGCAGTTTACTCAAATGGGATGCTATACACAAACAAAACAAATGCAGATTATTTAGTATGCACTGTATGGAAACATACACTTAAGTGACAGCTTTTTTCATGTTCAGTAACCACACATCTGGCATCTCATCACACATCTGGATCTCAAATGGCACACTTGTTCACTTTGACCACTATACGCCATACGCACTGAAACATGAACTCTGAAGTGCACAAGTGCACCATTTTTGAGATCCAGCCACAGTCTTGTCAGTGTTTCTCAACGGGGCCTATATAGTCCACAAGGGGGCTTTATTGTAGAGAGAGAGGGGGGTGGGTTTCATATATTATGGGGGCATTCCGTTGCAAGTGAGGGCCAATAGTCTACTTTACTTTTTTTTAATAAGGGGGGCATTGGCAGGCTTATGATGAGGTCAAGGGGGTGGGAGGCTTATGAGTGAGCTTAGGTCATCATGGGGGCATCCAAAATAAGTTTGAGAACCACTGGTCTATGTAAATAAGTGTGCCTGCTTTTCCATATTACCCAGTGACGGAGGTGAAGTATCCGTTCCACTCCCAGGCTTGTGGTGTACCAGTAATAGGCACTGACTGTCCTCTAATCCCTGAGAGGCAACAAACGTTGAATGCCAGGTCTCCACCTCCCTCACATGGCTGGGTACGTCTGCGTTAAACACGATGACCACACCATTGGAGTCCTTCATTAGTGCTGGCCAGCAAGATTCAAACCTACAAGAAACATGGTGCACAACTTAATGTCCACACAATGCATGTCAAAGCCAAAAGCAGCCATATTGTGATGCACCATAAACATTTCACTGGAACTCACTTGAAATCACCACCACAGTCCCATAGTTCCACCTCACATGAAGAGTCTCTGTCACCACTTCCATGTTTCTGTGAGTCAAACTCCAGTATCCTATTTGTTGAAGAAAGATCCTTTAAATTGAGGGTGAAGTCACTGTACACCAGGGGTGGGGAACCTACCGGTATGTCGAGAGGCCATTTGCGGCCCTTGAGCCGGCTTATTCGGTCTCTGATACAATTTTAATTTTATCCCATTTCACATTAAATGTTTTGTAAAGAAATTCAATACAATTAAAAGTAATATTTTCAGGGAACTTAATGAAGGTGGGGGTCTGTTGTAATGTGGCCTCCTAGGCCTAGGCCTACAGTACAGAGGTCATTCCTGATTTGTGTGCATAGTACGGCACTTCGAAATTTGAAGTGGCACCTCGAATGAAAATGGTTCCCCATCCCTGCTACCTTTGGGTAGTTATCGCATAAGGATCTACAGGCCTTCATTGCCTAAAATGACCTGGATTGCCAGCTGATAACAGCAACTTGCACAGCCCACACTCACACAACCACTACTGGGGCTGCCGAGAGATGTTCTTTTGCCGTGTAATATGTCAATGAGTGGCTCTAGTACCATGTTATATGACTGACATATGTGTTGAATAGTGTCCCTTTTAAGTTACACGTCATTGGTCTTACCTTACACCTTGTGTTGGGCTGTAATTTCCCCCGATTGTCTCGACTGTGTCCGATAGGAAATTGGCCAATACGGTCTTCCCACTCTTAACCACGGTAAGTAAAAATAAATAAATTAGTTATAAGGCTGTCCTCAACAACTAACTAAATGCACCAACGCCATGTTGAATAGCAGTGCAAAAAGTTGTAGGCTATGTAAACTGTACTAGCCAGGGAAATCCCATGCTGCTTTGCATAACCGTTTGTGATTAGGTCTGACCAAAAAAAATGATGAATCGAAGTCATTGGCATTGAAGTAATGATAACAACACGGCTCACGGTACGCTGGAAGAATTAAACAAATAAATACAGGGCAGGTAGCTCATCAGAAGATGTCAAAATAACAAGTTATGATGAATAATCATGGGTAAATAATGAACACTTTACTCCAAACTAGCTGTATGTTGCTTACCTCACTTGGACCAATAATAAGAACCTTTGTCTTGAACATTATTTTAGAAGAACAGTTAACAATTTAGATCAACGCAGAAGGAGTGGCAGCAACAAATTGGGAAATCTGTTGTTCAGCCCTGTTGGTGCTAGCTACCAACAAAAAAGGAAAATGCCCTCCTTGCAACAACTCCGCTAGATAATGGCCTTGACGGGTTAAGACGTAGCCTATCAAACAACATTTATGTGCTACTCATATTGGGTAAGAAATAAAACCGAAGTAGAAATCCATCAAAGCTAGAGCTAAATTTACCCCAAATGCAGCTAGTAGACTCACTAGCCTGCTGACAGACATCCGTAACAACAGCGTTGCTAAGGAGCAGCCAATAAACTGTCTGTACCGAGACATGTGACAACGTGGCCGCGTTCGTGATGGCTGGGTAGCATAGCCTTTCTACCTATAGCCGTCCCACATGCTATTCGCCCCATTATACAAAATTTGGCCGCAGTTCAATGGATTTGCATTAGGGGCGCTGTTCAGACAGAGCAGATTGGGGTTCCCCTATTGGGCTGGGGCTAATGGCAAACAATAAGTCCTCCCCAGCAACTGAAACCTGAACATATTACGGTCGTCTATGACTGCAAATTAAAAATTTAAATTAAAAACACAGTAACCTAGGAGTTATATCCATCTAGTTTCTTACAGATTCGACATTTGTGAGTCAGTCTTCACTAGCTTCTAGCTAAGGAAATGACGACATCCAATTGGTGAATGGGGAACTAAACCGGATGCTAACGTCGGCGAGACGTAGCCTAGCCACAAGCTAACTGACAAACGTGAGGCCAACAACTCAGCCGATCGTGATGTACGCCACAAATAGACCAATCGACCTCATATTTAGACACTACAATGTTGATTTCTGCCTTCGATTTTCATCAGTTAAGAAATCTAGCGTCGGATTAACACATTTTTAAGGTAGTAAACCGAGTTGTCGCCATGTTTGTTTTCCTGAATCAACCGGGTAGAGAGCTCACGTGCAGCATTCTGGGTAATTGAGTTTCACATTATTCATGCACAAAATGCGTGTTTTTAAAAAAAATGCAATGAGTTTAAAAAATCAAACCAAATGCCATTTGGAAGGGCAATTTACACTTCCTTTAGGAAAAATAAAATGAAAACCGGTGACCTTCCATAGCCGACACATCAGTTGCGTCTATTGTGGAGCTTCATAGGACCCCCATTCATTCTGACGGCTCTCCTCTGCTTGAACATCGCCGCCCCGTGGACAGTACCACCCGGAAGAAGCTGCCAGTTTGGCCTCTCCTCTATAAATCCTCTCTGTGGGTAGCGCGCATGTCCTCTGACATTTCCATCATATAACTTCTATTTCAATGCATTCTGGTTTCACACCGTTGAGTTCATAGAGGTAGAAAATAACACTAGAGAGGACACAGCAATTTGCGACAGCACTGGGAAATGGCAGCTGGAGCTTCCCAACTTCCGTAGGTAGTGTAGGTACTTTCAGGCAGAGCTGTAGAGAAAAGAGTTGGAGCATCCTTTGATCTTTGCCGACGAGTGGTCACGTGGTTTGCGTAGTCTACGCCCACCGCAGAAGGGTCCTATACACCGGGAGCTGTCAATACATTTCATTGAGCGAGAGCGTCCTTTAACGGTAATTATATCAGATTATGCCGCCCCCAAAAGAACGAGTTCGTTTTGTTTTTTGTAGGCCATTTTATGGCCTTCATTGTCATATAAAAACATTGAAGTGTCAGTACCGTAATACGGTAATATCATTGCAGTTACACTTTGGGAGGGAAACGTCATCTTAGCTAGGAAGCTCCATTACTTACCATTGAGATGCTAATTGTCCGTAGCCCTTGATAATGTCTATTTGTTTTGGATTCAGCAGAAGGACATTTTAATGGATAAAATACTTCCAATACATAAAAAGATAAATACATAAACCCAGCATGTCCCAGTTGTAGGCCTACAGTAATATAGCATTTGTTAATTTCAGCCTTTATGATGCTGGTCATCATCAGACCTGTCAAACCACTCAATGCAGGATGCAAATGAACATGAACATGATGCAATGAACATGAAGTAAATAACCCACAGCTGTACAACCTGTGCTTGAATGGTTCAATCTTTTATTTGAAATAAAAAAAAATACTCCAAATAGAAACATAAACAGCCCAAACAAAATAACTATGAATAAAACGGCATGTCTGTGTACATGACAAGACGTGTGTGTGTGTGTGTGTGTGTGTGTGTGTGTGTGTGTGTGTGTGTGTGTGTGTGTGAAATCAATAATGCATGAAGAATTGGAATTCACTGGAACATGCTGGAACTTCCAATGCATTGAAAGCATCAACCTATGACCAGAGAGGAGCAGACAGGAGAAGAAAAAAGAGAGAGATTTATTTATATACATGGCATGGCTGTTGGTGCTGAAAAGGGATGATTTGAATATTTCAGAAAAGACTGATCTGCTGGATATTCACACATAACCATCTCTGGGGTTAACAAACAATGGTAAGGGGGGGAATACAGTGAGCAGCGATTCTGTGGGCAAAAATGTCTTGTTGATGGCAGAGGAGAATAGCCAGACTGGTTGGAGCTGATACAAAGGCAACATTAAGTCAAATAACCACTCAGTACAACAAAGGTATGCATAAGAGGAATCCCTGATTACACAGCACATCTTGAGGCAAACGGGTTACAGCAGCAGAAAAAACACATTTGGTGCCACTCCTGTCAGCCAAGAACAGGAAAATGAGGCAACAATTTCGACTGGCTCACCATAAACGACACTAAAAGATCGGAAAAATGTTGCCTAGTTGATGAGTCTTGATATCTACATCTACACTCTCAGGTGGAATTGACAGAATTTAGAATTGTCGATAACAACATGAAAAGATGGACTCTGTCTTACATCAACGTTTCATGTAGGAGATATAATGGCATAGGGATATTTCCTAAGCACATTTTGGGCCAATTAGAACCAATTTATATTTGTTGGAATGCCACAGCCTACCCAAGACTTTGTTTAAAGGTACAGTGCCAAAATGGTAGGCCACACCCTGGAGGGACATTTATTGGAAAGTTAAATGGATCACACAGCAAGAATGGCGGACAATATTGCTCTGGACCCTTTGCTAAACCAATAATTAGCGTTCCTCCCTTCTGGAAGAAATTTTAGAATGTCTTGCTGCTGAAAAAAATATATATATAAACACCATTTTCACCCTCATCCTATAGTATTGCTTCACAGAAGTGGAGAACAGTAGAATGCACACATCTACATGGAAAGCATATTTTTTTTTATACCACAGAGGAATATTTTAAGTTTTTTTTTTGGCAACTTAAGTTTATTGTACTGTGCTGCCCTAACAGCTTGGGCCTAGAGGACCTAGAGGACAAGAACCAATGGCCATATTGTTTTTAAATGCCTGTTTACATGTGGATTGTGGAGAAGTGTCACGCTAGACAAATTTCTGTGAAAACAGACACAAAAAGTTAGTTATCTGATCTACAAGGGTGAAAACAGACACTAAAAGTTAGTTATCTGATCTTACAAGGGTGGCAAGACTAGGCATTGCAACTATGCTGCCCATTTCTACTTGTCATTAACATTTATTAAAGTAATACATTTAAATTCACTGTGACACAGTACTCCACAAAATTCAAGTGAACACTGCACACTAGAAAATTGCATTTCTGCCTCATCCATGCAAGGGGGCAGTCCCCAATGGCGCAGTGTGGCGGGGACGGTACCATGATCAGGGTACCTCAGTCAGGGAGGAGGATGGGGGAGAGCACTGGTTAAATACTCCCCACACCAACCTGGCGGGTTGGAGTCGAACCAGCATCCTTTGGGCTACGAGTCTGACACCCTAACCGCTTACCCACGAATACGACACAAATACCATTGTCTTGACACCCTGTCTGTCAACAGTCACTTTCACTAGTCCATACCTTTGAAAACTGTCCTCTGGTATTTCTTGACCCAGTCTTGACTCAATTAACTTGTTGAATGGTTGTTCGGCGTCTTCCATTCTTACCTTGGCTATGTCTCTGAGTGCTCAATACCCTGTGCTTCTTAAAATACTCCTGTCCTGCACACCTTCCAGGCCATTCACAATCTTGCAACTATCTTGCCTTGCCATTCCCTCTCGCTACCTCGGTTTGTCCTCGACCATCCTCTCTCTGTCTCTCTGCCCATCTCAGTACCATGGGGAATAGAGCTTTTCAGTTGCTCTGCTCCTCAGCTCTGGAATGCACTGCCCCCTGACTTATTACCCAAGTTCAAATGCAGACTAAAAACTCATGTTTCAGTTAGCCTATTCCTTAGGACTTTTTAACTACCATTTTATTTTTGTTAAAAATGTGTTAATGTGTCTTCGTTTTATTAATTACTTCTCTCTGATCCTTGAATGTTTTGAAAGGCACTTTTATTCTCTTGTTACCGTAGTTTCATTTGAATTCCATTGGGATGGCGTATAGAAACAAAAAAAAAGACAACTATGTTGCTGTGCACATATATCCGGCCCTACTAGTGTGACCAAAGTCCTATACATTTTGCAGCTAAAGACCTCAATCACCGGAAATACAAAATGTTAGACACAGATATAATATTACTTACTGTAAGGGTCCTCAAAAGGTTAGTTAGGTTACCTTATCAGTGCAACACTCAAGAAAGCCACCACCTGCAACTAAGCCATTTCTGGCAAAAGCACTTCCCATCAACAGCAGCAGTCTCATGCAGTAGGAGCAGAATCATTTCCACCTGTAACACAACTCAATGGGAATACAAAAGACAAAAACAGTGATATTAGTCAAATGTTGAACTGGATCTGGACGGTTAAATATTTCACAGCCAGTCACTGCTGATTGAAAGAAGTGATTTTCAATGAATCTGTGGTATCATTATGACCAAGTGAATAATTACAACAGATGACAGCTATGATTCTAGCACTGGTAGACACACCACCACCACCAGCCACCCATCCACCAAATGCACTCACAAAAGCGGAATCCTGTGTGCTATACCATCTGGGCCGGATACATCATCAAGGGTGTACTAGGCGGCTCTTTGTGTTCGGCCTGTAAGCCTGCCTTAAGGAACAGTGACGACGCTGTACCGGACAACGCCACCTGCTGCAGATGAAAGGAGTACAGAGAGGGCGCACTTCACCAGCCATCTACGGATGTATTCTCTTTACTGCAGCACGTTGAGCAGCTGTTCCGGGCCAGGACATCAGAAGCCCTAATGGAGTGCTCAGTCAGTGAACTAGTGGAAGAGGCCATGACTGTGAAATCAAAACCTTCCATCCTGCCATGATGTCAAGAGGAGAGTGATCACCAAATACACCAGGTTGAGGCTCAGGATTGCAGGTAAATGCATCAATAATGAAAGGGAAGAAACCATGGGAAGGGAAAAAGCTACCTTGGCAGTAAAAGTCAAGCAAAGAAGGCTCCACCTCCTGCCAAATCCCTTCCGATGGCTGTAGCGGTCCCCACCAACACCACCAGTCTGCACCAGCCTGCTGTAGCGGTCTCCACCAACAATCTGCTAGAACCTAGATCCGAACAGAAAAAATGACAACATGAACATCACCATTTCAATGCCTCGCAGTTCATTGTGAATCTAGCTATCGTAAAGATACACGAGTAATGTAAGCTTAATGTCCAGCTTAACAAGAAATGAGCAGGTAACATCACCATTGTATGCTACCCAAAAACAACAAATGACATCCTCGGAGACTGTACTTGTGATAGCCTGTGTCGACTCGACAGTGACACACGACACAGTAGACACTCAATGGCACAAAAATCCCAAATTCTACTTAAGTAATACCTGAAGCCATGAACATCAGCATTTGAATGCCTCGTAGTCCATTATTGGATCTAGTTAGATAGCATAAAGATCTCCGTGCATCAACTAATTTGTTGACATTAGCTTCCAGCTAGCTTAGAAACGTTAGCTATTTATAAATGACCGATAAGCAAATAGCTCTGAAATCAAACACAACGACTGTATGGATATTGACAGAAGACAACAGGACGGTATCTTATAAAATATGTGACATGTCATCGTTTAAAATATAGATTGAAAGGTAGCATCGATGTTTTGCGAACACATCAAATCCAAAGTTGAACCAGAAGCGAAAACGCTAGCTATTACCACACGATTAACGGTTTTTCACATTACCATTGTGATTTTATATTACCCAAACTGGCAAAATTACATCCTCAGAGACTGTACTTGTGATAGCTTACGCTGACAAAGACAGACAACTTTGATTAATCTCCCTATTATATCAACTTACCTGGGAAGTGGTCGACACGCCAACGACACTCAATGGCGTCCCCGTTGCTGCACAGGACCCTTTGAGCAAAATGAAGTGACGGCGAAACCCCGGATGTAGAGCAGCCATGCTCGTCCGCGGCCGTCAACGGCTTTAGGACAACTCTTTCTCTACAGCTCTGCTTTCAGGCAATAGAGTTCTTCAGCGGAAGCGGAAGCATGTAGTAGATTGTAGTCTTTCATGTTAGCATTTAAGGACGTCCTGGTTCCTATCGGCTTCCGGCCTCCATTGGGAATGAATAGGGGTAAATTTCAAATAAGCTCCGAGTGCAAGCACGCGCTTAGCGAACCCCCGCAAACTGTCGAGGGTGTTAAAAATAGGCTGTAGGTATGACATGGTTGATCATTTTGTGTCAAACTTCGACATAAATACGATGTTGCGTCCATATGCTAAACCCGGAAGCTTTTGGCGACTACAGAAACGGCGCCAGTATCTAACGGCATGTACGTGCGGAAGGTTGTACCCATGGCAACCAAAGGAAAGTATGTAGTTCGGAAGTTTTAATGATCAGAAAGGGGTTAGCAATATTGAATTATAATCGTCATGATTTAACATGTGAATACACCAACATGATGATACGATCCGTTCCACTAATGAGAAAGGGATGCGGGGACACGCTAATGTTCGTTGTTGCCGTGCAACTTATATTTTTGCCAAACCTGAATCTCTATGGCGTTTTGCAATGTAAAAAATCGCCAGGGAACCGGTAGTCCAAACGCCGCATACAAGTTGACGTCAACGCTGAAGAGCTCTATGCAAGTTAATGGAGAACACGCCCACCCCTGTCAAGAAATTAACTAAAACTGTATATGAAGTAACACTTTAATCAAAGACCAGATTGGAAATGTCAGGCTAAATATCTACTTAAATCATATGAGTCGATAAAATACATTTAAAAATCAAATAATATATTTTATGAACATAGTTAGCAACACACTTCAATTATTGTCCTTGTATAGTGTGTTGATTGACATTTTCACATGATTAAGCCATTTTTGACAGAGGTGAGCCTCGTTCTCCGTTAATTTCCATTTCTCTGATCTACCTACAGATAATGGCCGCTACAGATTGCCGTAAAAAGGGGGGCGGGGTCCTCTCTAGTGTTATTTTCTACCTCTATGGTTGACTTTTTGTATTCATCTTTTTTCCGACAGGGAGCACTATTTCACAGTATTTGGTGGTGCTGAACACATTCAATGGAGCCAGCCAGGTGGGTGTTTGCTTTTGGGCGTTTGTTCCCAACTTCCATGGTTTGTAAGCTAGGTTCTGACGGCAGGCCTAGGCCTCTGCACCTTTATTGGCAAGGCAGAAAACAATCGAAAGACCTGCAATTATCAGACTGTGGGATATAAAGGTCTTATACAGGATATGGACATTTCTAACGAGAATGCATTGAAATGACAAAGTGTATGCCAGGCACGCTGTCCAGCAAAGGCAGCACTGCGCCAATGGCCAGTAGCCTAGCCTACAGAGACGGTTTAGAAACTGAGATAGGCTACAGTCAATCCGGGAAGTAGGCCCATTCACAGCGCTTCACTTTTTAAAAAACATTTTATTATCTTGCAGCCTTATTCCAAATGCTACAAATGAATCTCTGTTGTCAAAATCCTACACATTTTTTTCCATTATGACCATGTGAAAAACATGTTGTCTTGACAGTTTTGAAAATTTATAAAAATAAAAAACAAAGAAATCATTTTTACAAAAGTATTCACAGCCTTTGCTTAATACATTATAGGACCACCTTTGGCAGCAACTACATTCATTTTTTCATTTCGAAATGAAAATGGATTAAAAGGGATGTCATTGGTGTGTGTTTCAACCTTTCAGTAGGCCTAGGCTACATTGAAATTGTAAATTTTGAGTCTGCACCTGGCTAAAATTGATGGGTGTGAGTATTGAATGAAATCCTATGGAGAGTACCATGGTCTGCTTCTGCAGTCACAGTGCATGTTGACATGCATCCTTCTTTAGATGTAATTCAGATTTCCAATGTTGACGGCATTCATACATCCCCAAAAGAAGTCAGTCCCACTACCATGCTTGACTAGCCAGATGATGCACTTTTTTTTGTAAAATTCACTTGTTTACCACCACACATGCTTAACACCATCTAAAGCAAATTTGTTTATCTTGGTCTCATCAGACCACACAACATGGTTCCAGTGATCCATATCCTTGGTCTGTTCATCTCTCTTGAGACCAAGATAAACAAACAAGAAAAACAAAGGCTGTAAGATAATAAAATGTGAAAAAGTGAAGCACTGTGAATACTTTCCAGAATGGCTATAAGCTACTAAATTTCTTTTAGGTGTAATTCAGATTACCAATGTTGATGGCATTCATGCATCCCCAAACCATGTCAGTCCCACGACCATGCCTGACTTGCCAGATGATAAACTTTTTTGTACAACTCAATTGTTTACCACCACACATATGCTCGACACAATCTAAAACAAATTTGATATTGGTCTATCAGACCACACGGTTCCAGTGATCCATTGTTCTGTTCATCTCTCTTGAGGCCAAGATAAACAAATTTGCTTGTATCATCTGGCTAGTCAAGCATGGTAGTGGGACTGACATGATTTGGGGATGCATGAATGCCGTCAACATTGGTCTGAATTACACCTAAAAGAAACATGCATGTCAACATGCACTGTGACTACTGAAGCAGATCATGATACTCTCCATAGGATTTCATTCAAATCTCACATCAATATATTTAAGCCAAGTGCAGACTCAAAATGTAAAGGTTCATTGTAAAGAAAGGTTGACATACACCGATGACCTCCCTTTAATCCCTTTTCATTTGGAGACACGGCCCCTTCTGTACAGGATTTTATGGGATGTACTCACTTTTGTGGGTATATGTTCAAACATTAATGACTGTATTTTTATTTTTTTTGTGAGTGAGAAACACATTTAAGCGATTATATATGTTGTTAACAGGTCACTATCATTTTGTCAAAATGAAATTTCTTTAATGTTGTCCTATGAAAAGATATACCAACAAATCTGCAAAATTGTGAGGGGTGTACTCACTTATGTGACATAATGTTACAGCCACTAACGAGCCAGTGGTTGTGACACTGTACAAACAATTGATGCAACTACTGTGATTTGTCACAATGTTTAATCTAGGTCTGTGGTTTAAACCAGCACGCCATTGTTGACTGCTTGTGTTCATCTTTTTTCAGCTAGGGAGCACTGTTTCACAGTATTTGGTGGTGGTGAACACATTTAATGGGGCCAGCCAGGTGGGTGTTTGCTTTTGGGCGTATGTTCCATGGTTTGTAAGCTATGGGTTTCTTACTGTTGGCCTACTCACTCATTGGCAAGCCAGAAAACACTCGAAAGGTCTGCTATTGTCAGACTGTGGATTATAAAGGTCTTATGCAGGTCTGGAAAAAACTAGATCAAAGAGTGAATATTCAGAAAACACCACATAGAGATTGATCACTGTACTTTGTACAGTATTATGTGCAGGGTTTTCCGAATATCCACACTTTTCACACCTACACCACCAATATCCATTATACTTATCTGCAGCTATCAGCCTGCAGGATATTAGGCTGACGGCTTGAGCCGGAGGACGTAGCCTTTGAAACAAACAAAAAACCTTGCCAAATATAGAGATAATCCAAAAGTATTGTGCTGTGTTCATGTTTACCTAAAGCCATTTGTGTTTTGTTTGCTGCAGAGGTAAACCAGCATTAATGTAGTGTTTGGTATGTGGTGAAGAGGTTATGAGGTCACTGTCTGGGTTTAAGAGAGACTTAGGCCTTTGTTTTATAGTATTTTACATTTACTTTGTAAGCTACATTGTAATCCTTGGATGCATTGAGTGCGTAAACAACAAGCACAAAATAAAAGTAGTACTTCAAAAAAAACTTTATTAAAATATAAATGGGTTATTGGAATAAAAAGGATACACGTGGGTGAAATGGACTTTCTGATAAATATTTGTATTCAAACATGTCAATTTAAGAAAATGTGAAGCAATACCTTTGTAACGAGCAACAGTTAAAACAGCAGTAAAAAAGTCAGTGTAATTGTCCATCATCACAGCAGTTGATATACTGGTTAAAAAAGAAAAAGCATTAAATACACCAAAAGTCTTTTAAAAATCGTACATACAGAAAATCACTGTGTTGGTTTGTTCGTTTACAACTTGACACATTTGCATTTTCTACAATGGAAAAAAATGTGAAAAACTGCATGGAAAAGCTCATTTGACTTGACAGATTTTGACAGAAGTCCCCACGCCAAAGCCAGGGTACAGTGGCTCAGCGAAGGTGGTCTCAAATCTGTGCAGCAGGGTCATGGTCTCCCCGATGCTGTAGAAGGCCAAAACGCCGGCCTTGTGATCCAGGTAGACGCCTATCCGCGGTGAATGGGGTCCTTTGACGGCCTTGTCCACTCGGTTGTGCCAGGCCGAGTACCCAGAGTCAGAGCACAGCAGGCTCCAGGACTTGTCATTGTATCCCAGCAAGCAGAGGGAGCCTTTGCCCTTTCGACTGAGGCCCTTGTAGGCCACACCGATGGAGAACTCCCCGCTCCACTCGATCTCCCAGTAGAAGCGTCCGCCGGACAGGGCCTCTCGGCACAACACCTGGGCGAAGCTGTCGAAACGCTCTGGGGTCTCCGAGTATGGCTGCAGGTCCCGTGTCCTGGTCACCTTGCGGTCACGCTCAGAGAGGTGCAGCTCCTTATAGGCCGTATTGGCATCCAGTCTGAGCTGACAGAAGTCTGAAAAGAACAGGATGGGAAAACACAGAACATTTTTTTGAGGGGAAACAACAACATTTTGATTCTTGATGAAGAATTTTGTGTGATTCCAAATTTGCTGGGATATTGCTGAATTCATAGCATATTTGGGACTTATTCACTGACACAAATTATTCAACATGCAGAACAAATGGACCTGGAGAATGGTGAATAATGAGGTACTTACATTTCAGAAATTCAGGCCGGCCCTTTGGCTCTGGGGGCGGTGGACTGTCAACTACGCTGGCAACTACACTGGCAACTTCTTTGGCAACTGCAAAATGAGGGAAAATGTGTTTTAATAAACCGGGGTTTATGCAGGAATGCAGGGTTACCATTTTCAGTGTTGTCGCTTTAGTGTTAACGTACACATGCATGGACCATTTTGCAGGTGTTACAGACAAAAGCAGTTGTTGTACTAGAGTAGTAGTGTAAGTGGGAAACAAATGTAGTCCTCACCTCTGGAGCTCTTTTCACGGGTGCGGTTCTCCATTGTGTAAACAGGAACTTCATTCACTGTCATGCAGAGAAAACAAAATCGACTATTGAGTTAAGAGGTTGACATTGTAATCAAATGATCTACATGTCCAACATTTTAGTCTTTCCTGGAACCCTCAAAGATTTCCAGCATATGAAAATACAGTATATTGATATTCTTAATTTCATTGCCATTATCATGATGAAAGCTACGGATAGAGATTGATGTTGTTGACACATGGCCTAGTTCCCTGTACTCTTTTTTTATTTAACCTTGTTAAGTGAGTGTGACGTTTTTTATTATTTGTAACATGTAGCAGTTCAAGAGTCCAGCTAGCTTTTCAGTGTTTGTTGAAGGCTTTCCTAGTATTATTTCAGCAATGGCCTAACAACCTCGTAATCTCACTCTTGCTGGATGCATATAGTTCAGTGGAGCTCAGTGGAAAGCCATGTGAAACTTGGCAGAACTACATACATCTTGCGAGAGCCTGGTTAAGAAACTAGAAAGTCTGGTTTAGAAACTAGTGCTCTGTTGATACTGTGGACCAGCACGTGAATGCACCTTATCACATACAGGTCACATCCCCATGGGGACCCAGGTTCAAGTCCGGCCTGGGTCATTTCCCAACCCTACCCAATCTCTCTCTCTCTCTCTCTCTCTCTCTCTCTCTCTCTCTCTCTCTCTCTCTCTCTCTCTCTCTCTCTCTCTCTCTCAATTGTTTCCTGACTGTCCTTCACTATCCTGTCAAATAAAAGCTCAAACAAGCCTCAAAACAAAGAAAAACAGAGAAGAAAGGAAACAAGTGCTGCAGGTCTCTCACCTGACTTGGAGATCTTCATGAGTTCCTCTCTGCCGATCTCCTCCAGCCTCTCCTTGATCTCGGAGACAGCCTTCCTGGCGGCTGAGAAGGAGAAGTCAGGGTTAAGGCTGACCCTGGGCACAAACCCGTCATCCGTAGGGGTGCAGAGATAGTTGAAGTTCTGGCATAGGGAAACACAAAGGGTCAAGCCATTAGAGAGTATAGTGTTGTGTCATGTACTGTGCATGATATGCCCTGTCATCAGTCTAATGGATTATTATAAATAATGTAAATTAACATAATTGAAATTTAAATGTGATATTCATCCTCGTAATGCACTCTGTTTTTGCCAGTGAAATGCCTTGCTAGCACAGGTTACTTCACTGAATAACTACTACCTGTCTTGAGCTCATTACCAGGGCCGAATTAATGCACAAGCAAGATACGGTGAAGCCTAGGGGCGCCCACATGCTAGGGGCCCCCCATTGCGGTCAGACTTGAGGTCAAAAATTGCAGAAATGTGACAAGATGTGATATTGGGGAAATAAACATTTTAATTTAAATATTGTTAATACTTGTCAGGTATCTTTTCCTTAATTCGTAGCTCATAATTATCACTCTGTCTATGTAATTTTGTAGCAAAATTTGTCTTTCAGGGGGGCCCACAGCAAAACTGTAGCGTAGGGTCCTCCCCGGACCATCTTGATCCGGCTCTGCTCATTACGATAAGCTGATTCAGAGTTGGTAGGATCAAATTTATGGCAGGCAGGTTATGGCTATTACTCTCTGAGCCATTCTGATTGAGATTTCTTGGTGTTCTTGTGTTTTCTCCCCTACCTGTAGGAAGTGGATGTGGTCCTCTGTGCTGTAGAGCTGCTTGAGTCCCGTCTCCTTCTTCTTCAGCTCGTCAATCTCCTGCTCCAGCCGCTCCATCAGGCCCTCGGCCTGGCTGAAGGCCGCCCTCTCGTTGATGTTGATCAGCTTGGTGACCTCTGACCTCATCCTCTCGATGGAGGTGATCATCTCATCAAACATCTTCTTGCTCTCCGTCATGGCCCTCTGGGCAGAGCTCTGAGAAGAAACAAGGGCACGATAAGGCAGATTTATTTACAGTATAAAGCACATTTCATACATGCACCATGAAAGTGCTTTACAAAGAAGTGTTAAAACAAAGAAAGTAGAGAAAACACCAAGGAGATTTAAAAATAAAGAACACCAGATGTGAAAAATACATAGTAAAAAAAATGGGGTTTCAGAGTAAACTAATATAAATCCAGATAAAGTGTACAGATACAGTAGTCAAATTACTGGATCCGAGTGGAATCAAGAGTCAGCGAAAAATTTTGCAGGTGACCAGTGTAATTTGAACTCTACAAATTTAAATTAACACTATTTTTGATCTAAAACAGAGAGCTAAAAGAGCTGTATCAGCACTGGTATTTCTAAGAAAGAAGCAAACAAGGAGGCAAGGGACACACGGTTCACTAGGATGACAGTGTGTTGTATCAACACAGGTGTTCAATACCGCAAACCACCATGTTGCATGTTTACTGTGCTTACTCGTGGTAATTCCTGCATGTAGGTAGATGTGCAGGGGTGTGGTTGTGGTAGAGTCAGCATGACTCTCGATGGTGGTTTTGAGCTTGTGATGCTTTTAGCCATGAGTTGTTTGTTTTGCGTTGCCGAGCCCTTGTTAAAAAAATACTATTCACTGTTAAAATTTGACTGCAGTCTCGAATAATGTTTTCCACCCACCTTCAGGGAGTCCACAGCTGTCTTCAGCTCCTCCAGTTCTTTTGTTCTCTGTTCGTATTTCTGTCGGATTTCAGCTTGAGACACGCCGAGGAGTTTCTGTGTAATGATGGGAACATTGACATTAGAACATTAGTTATTGTTTTCCCATCCGTACATGTAGGAGTATTTTTGGATAAAAGACACTAAAAAACCCACTGTCCTTCAGGCTTTCCGCCACACCTTTTATGAAAACTCCTGTTTTTATTTCATTGAATTCATTTCATTGTTCCCTGTGTTTACATTGGGTTGAACTAATTCTCTCTAGAGCAAGTCTAATGGTGTCTCGTTTTTTTTACCCCTTATTTTCTGTCCTCCCATGTTTCTAAAGGAACCTGCTCAGTATGGGCGGCATTATCTCCGAAGATGGAGGAAGAGAATGAAAAGAAGACAAGAGGCGGAATCTTAGTTACGTGAGGAATGCACAACCACCGCTCCGCCACCACGGCCAGCCTGGCCAGCCTATGGAGAGACATTTCAAGGTGCATACGCGTCCCCAGCCTTCAGCGAACACAGAGGGGGCTTTAGCACAACCTTTAACCAAGCCCACCGAACCATTCTTCAAGATAAGCTTGAGGAATGTGGGGAATCTGGGGAGGAGGGATGGGGTGAAGGGTGGGGGGTGGTAGGATAAAAAGATTGGGTATTTCTGTGTGTGTATGGGTGATGTGTGTGTGTGGAGTGGGGCGAGGGGGGAATAAAAAGAGTGGGTATTTCTGTGTATGGGTGATGTGTGTGTGTGTGTGTGTGGGGGGGGGGGGGGAAAAAGTATGGGTATGGGTGTGTGTGTGAGAGAGAGACAGAGAGAGCAAGTAAAGGGTGAGGGTTAGGGTGAGAGTGAATTAGAGAGAGGGGGAGAGTGATTGCGAGTGTGAGTGTGAGAGGGAGAGACAGACGTGAGAGACTTTGGGTCTCCTAATCTGGGGTTTGACGGACACCAGGCCTCCTTTTTATCAGGTGATGAAAAATAATAAAAAGCCCTGTCTTTTGTGTTGGCTAATTGCCATCAAAACCCCACTAGGCTGTTTTGCACATATTTATTTTTTGACTTAGTTACTAATACGATAAATCCACTTTGATGCAAATTGGATAACATCATGCGATTGTGATTTTTTTTCTCTCTCCTTTTTTCCCATAGAAAAACAATCCACCCATCCGCCACTCTGGCTCTTTGTGGATCTCAATAGGTGGTTTCGTTTGATATGCCCAGCAGAGCAGCAGTACCTCACATGACTCTTCAAGACCTCTCATGGCACTAATGATGAAGAAATGCCTCCCCTTTCCAGCAAGAAAACCACCAGACCGCACATCTTCTGACCAACATGCTTGGTGAGGTGGTTGATGGCTTTGACAAGGGGTAGGGTTAGGGTAGGGGGGCTGACTGGGGCGAGTGGGTTTTAGGCACTTTGTTTTTTTTCTCACAGTGATACAGAGGAGAGAGGGAGAGAGAAGGGGGGTTGGGAGGCCGCTTCGCTTCTCTCCTCTCCTCCTGCATTCCACCATCGAGACCTAATCCCACAACTCTGAGATAAACTTGCTCTGACTGAGCCTCTCAGCTATTTCAAAAGCAGAGAGGAGACCGAGGAGGATAAATCATTAGTCACTGTGTGAGCAACACTCCCAGTACCAGAATCGCGGCTGTTGCGAAAAAGCTCTCTCACCCAGCATGCATGTGTACTTTGTGTATTCCCTCCCTTTTTTCAAATTCATTTACCACCCCACCACAATCCTAACAGCTGTGGTCTTTCCAGTTTCTTGACATACCACAATTTGAACTTAAACTTCTACCACAGTGGATATGGAGAATGTTGAATGTAGTGTATTGTACAAACAAAAGACGGTAGATATGGAGAATGTAGTGTGCTCACAAGCCGATGCCATATCTAATCACTATATGTACTGCAATCCAGTAGTGTCTAAACACGTCATACATTTTCTACTGTACTTTTACGGTGAGAATGCTCCTGTTGCCTTGTACATCAATCAAAGTCAAAGTCCATAAAAGCATAAAAGATATGTGATTCCTACGTATGCAGCGTCACGTTTAAGCAAACAAAAACTGAACTTCCCACATGTCAAGAAATTCCTGAAAAGAGGGTGTACTGCAGTTCCCCATTCACCTGTCCCTGGCCTCTCTCTGCCCATAAAGGCATAAAAGACGTATGTAATTTCTAAACCGTGTCACATTTAAGCAAACGATCCACACAATGACCTAATTACTGTCAAAAAGAGCGTGTACCGTTAAGTTTCCCACTCACCTGTTTCTCGCCCCTCTCCGCCTCAGCTGACACGATGTCGTGACCCTTGTGCTCGCTGACCGTACAGATGGCGCAGATACACATCTGGTCGGTGCGGCAGAACAGCTCCAGGCTCTTCTGGTGCTGCGGGCAGATCTTGCGGTCCAGGTTGCCCAGCTCGTCCACCAGCTTGTGCCGCTTGAAAGTGGCCGACTCGTAGTGGGGCTTCAGATGCTTGTCGCAGTAGGACGCCAGGCAGTTCAGGCAGGACTTGACCGCCTTGAGCTTCTTGCCTGAGCAGAAGTCGCAGGGAACATCAGAGGGGCCTGCGTAGCTGTTGGCTGCGGGCACAGAGGCGGGTGGCGCCGAGTTGAGGTTCAGGCCGGTCTTCTTGATCTTCTCGGCCACCTTGGTGAGGGTGGCGTTGGGCCGCAGCACGGGCCGCTGGGTGAAGGTGATGCGGCATTGTGGGCAGATGTAGATGCCCGTGTAGTCTGCCTCGTTCCAGTAGCCACTGATGCAGTCCATGCAGAAGCTGTGGCCGCACGGGATGGCCACGGGGTCCCGCAGGAACTCGGTACACAGCGGACAGCTGAAGTAATCCGGAGACGTCGGCTCGGCCATGGCTGGCTGGCTGGCTGGTGCTCACTCCTACTTCCAAGTTGCGCTCACGCACACACACTCACTCGACACACAACGCGCACAGGCAGAGGCACGCACCTGTCAAGGTAGAAGAGGGTGAGGAAAAAATGGAGGGAATCTGACAGACAGACAGACAGACAGGTAGACAGACAGCAAGAGACTGAGTGAGCTACTGACAGAGAGAGGGAGAGGGTGAGAGATGGCTCCAAGCCTACTCCTCTGGGGAGAATGTAATGACGCCAGCCAGAGACGGGACCTACTTGTCTTTCTGAATTCCACAGGTTATTGATTGAAAGCAGACAGAGAACCTCCCCCTTTTTTTCTGCACTGGCTGGTGCGGGTCGAGCGTTGAGCGCAGCACAACCTCAGATAAACAGGTCGAGCCAGGACTGCAAGAGTCTTAAAGGGGAGAGAGGGAGAGAGAGAGAGAGAGAGAGAGCGGGGGAGTTGGCAGTCAGAGACAGGCGGAGAGAGGGAGGGAAGGGCGGAGAGACCGGAGACTGAAGGCAGACTGAAAGGGAGGGAGGCAGAGAAGGAGGGAAAGAGTAAAAGAGAGTGACAGGCAGGCAGGCATGGAGCCTGCAAATGAATGAAATGTAGTAGTGAGTGAGTGGGTGAGACTTGAGACTGGGCTAAGTGTGCCAGAATAATGAAATGCAAACAGGGGGTTGGGGGGGTTTAGGGTCGCCTTTTCCTGTGCCTAATGGAGCCCATCTGAGTGTGTGTTGGAAGGCTGCTCTCTCTCTCGGTCGCTGGTTAATCCTGTAGCAAGTTCGCAACCTTGTGTGCAGTTAATCATTGTCCATCAGTTTTGGCTTGTATCTCACGTTTTGTGACGTTACTGAAAGATTTCATCACATACCTGCACACAGACATTTTTATCTTCAATTTTAAATATCCAAGACTTGCTTGGCTGTTGTTTTACAGTTCATAACTCTTTCTGTTCCGTACCTTGTTTCCCCGTAAAACAAGACCATTTAAATGTTTTATTGGTGGTGTTGTCCTATTCTAATGAAGCCACCAGGAAGCAGTGTGGTACATGCATTGTAATCTGCATTTCACATCATGGCAGCAAACACGGGTTCCGGCTGAGTGTAAATATGACATGCAGGTAACCCTGTGCTGTCGGACAGGTCTGACGAGCTCCGCAGCACAGGTGTTTGAAGTAGTAAAAATCTGTATGTGACACAGATACGTACAGTATATGGTTGTGACCTTTGCCAAAGTCAGAAATGTTTGAGAAAATTCAAAACTTTTCATTTAGTCACATGGAAAATGGGGTCATAGCAAAGAAAATACAAATGGAAGTGTATTGTGGCCCTGTATTTTGTGTTCGTTTATAGGAAAAACATTGGAATGTGAAGATGTTGTGTCACAATGACTTTCAAAACATGTTGACGCGAACATAAATAGTTGTAATTTTTCTGTCCCTGTCATAAGGTAGTGAAGTGAAACCACATTCCTACCCATTGCATCAGATGCATGTTGAGCTGTAGTGTGTCACAGGTTAGTCACCTTGTATTGTACCACTTGGTAATGACCTAAACAGTAGCCTATAATACACAAAGTTTGAATCATCCATGAGTAGTTGTGTAATGCTCAACATATTTATTTTTTATTTCTTTGTTTCAAATATTCATTATATTCATTTTAAAGGTGCACTGTGTAGAAGATGGCCAGAGTAGGTGTTACAACTATGCTGCTCATTCAAACTCCGCTGCCTACAGCCAAACTTGATCTTTTCAATAATATTTACTAAATAATGAACTAATATTTACTAGTATGACCAATGCACAATAACTTTTACAGCTAAAAATGTCAAGTCAATTCAAAATTGCGAATAATTGACAAGATCCAACTTTTCACATATGAAGTGTGTTATTTTCTCAGTCATAATGGATATTTAGAATTTGATGGTGGTGGTTGTGAAAAAGCTAACATTTGTGAATGGACAGCATTAATTCTGGAAATAAACTGTTAAAAATATGACATAGTGCTCCTTTAAAGGCGTTGCACTTCGCACAGTCCATATGGTCAGACCAGCTGTCTTAGGCAAGAATTTTTTTTCCTAATCCTGTGTGCCACACCTGTAAAACCACTTGAGGTTGCAATCACACCTTAGAAAAGCCTGAAGGAGTACAGTATTGTCTTTAGTGCTCTAGTTTGAAGCCTTTCACCCACCTGAAGGCCTCCAGTTTCAATGACTTTTCACATGTTTTCATCTCTCCATACAGCTTCATTTGCATTTCTATAGATGCTCTCTGTCTAGACATTAGTTTGATTGCTGTCATTTCTCACATCTTCACTGTATGTCTCATCTCTTGTTGTGATTACTCTTCCTAGATTGTGCCAAAACTCAAACATCATGTACATGCACCCCAAATATAATGTGCATGCACTTTTGTAGCTAGATATACAAACTGTATTTATGTACTATGGAAAGGTGAGATTATTTAAAATGTAAAAGATGGATCAAATTCATGCAATTTCATGTATTCATTATTTCGTTTAATACCGGTTTTATTAGCCTCGTTTATCGCATGCCTTACACCCTTCAGATCTCAAAGAAGAAACTTTTTGTGCCATCTCAATTACAGTGTCACAGAGTGCACTTAATTAAAAAAAACCCAGCACAGGATATTTTTTGATATTGTAGGCTATGACCCAAACCCGGCCAAAGTATCCACCATAAGGAGAGGCCGCATGTTATTGTAGGTTCAGTTACATCCTTTGTCTCTGGAATCCAGGTCTGTTTGCTACAGTAAATCAAACATTAGGAAATGGCGGCTCAATGGCTCCACAAATTTTAACAGAAACCTGTTCACACCTTTATGCTCTGACTGGTTACGCAAGGCCGCGCCAAGCACCAGCCATGCAGCCTCCCCAGCCCAGCTCGCATCTTACCTCACCCTGTCGGATAGTTTCGCCTCGCTCCTTATTTGGTCCGGTTTCTGATAAGCCAGTTTCTCTTTCCTGCCTCGTTTTTTTTTTCTTTTACTGTTGTTGTGATTTGAACCTGCAGAGGAGAAGAGGCTGCTGGCTGTAGAGGCCATGCAGTTGTGCTTACTCATTAACTATCGAGGTGAGGTGTACACTGACCAAGGCTAGAGTTCAGTCACAGTTAAATACACGCATACACACTCTCTCACACTCTCTCACACACAGCCTTCATTTTCATGAGAAATGGGAGTGGAATTAAAAGGAGTGGACTGGAGACTGTAAATTGTACACCCGAAACCCCCCTACACTTATTCCCAAGTGGCTTAGCTCAAGAGTGTCTTTCTTAAGTGCACGAGGTAGATATCACAGTCCAAAAGAAAAGCTTGTGTGTGCATCCCTTTTGTGCTTGCTGTTTTAAAGTAGATTAGGGGCCTATACTACAAAGCTGGTTCAGGATAAGTTAAGGTTAAGTTAAGAGGTAAATAATCTAATAGAAGAGCCTGCAGCCTCATTTTCTTAAGAAAAGCTCTTGTATTACATTATTTACATCTTAACTTAACCTTAACTTATCCTGAACCAGCTTTGTAGTATAGACCCCAGATGCATATGCATGTGTGTGTGGTGTCTGGACTGCTGTGTTATTCTGCAGTTATATTGGTGTGTGCATGGATTGCATCGTTTGCTGCATGCTGCAAGAAACTTGAAGGGCAAGCTTCATTATGCAAGGTTGTAGTTTAGAGGTGTGTGTGTGTGTGTGTGTGTGTGTGTGTGTGTGTGTGTGTGTGTGTGTGTGTGTTTGTGTGTGTGCGTGCGTGCGGGGGGTGGATGGGGGTTACTTGTTTGTTTGTTCAGTGTGTTTTTAGACCACGAGAGAGAAAGAAAGAAAGAAAGCACAGCTCCCCTCATGTAGAAGTCAAGAGCAGGGCTGCTCCCATGCAATTGGTCAGTTGAGTAGAGACTAGGTATTTACAAGTGATTCTCTTAAACAATGGATACCTTTGTTGGCCTTGAGAGAGAGAGAGAGAGAGAGAGAGAGAGAGAGAGAGAGAGAGAGAGAGAGAGAGAGAGAGAGAGAGAGAGAGAGAGAGAGAGAGAGAGAGAGAGAGAGAGAGAGAGAGAGAGAGAGAGAGAGAGAGAGAGAGAGAGAACGAGAGAGAGAACGTGCTTATGTACACGTGTGCTGCACATATTGGATAGCAGTGAAGGCATTTCCAAGGGGTGGGGAGAGATGAAAGGAGATCAGGGATAATAACACAACATAACATTTGTGAAATGATGGAATTTCTCCTGGCCTCACCAGTCTTTCCAGTCTCACTGACCTGCATATTATTGAATGCAGTTTATTTATACTCTCACAATCGCAATATCATACAGGCTGGATGTATGAATGTGAAATTTTGTCAGAAAGCAAGCCCTGTGTTTTCTTAAGATAAGAAAACAACTCTGTGAGGCCCTTCAGTCAGCAGGTTCACAGGCCCCAGTGGTACTGGTGGAGGTATCTTGAGGGCATAACAGTCCCACTCAGATCCAGTGAGTCAGTGGAAAATGAAGCGCATCTGAGTCAGTCAACAGAGCACTCAGTAAAAATGTTACAGCTCTTTCATTATTTCATTATTTCATCATGTTGCATAACGCAAAGTGAGTAATGTTACATCTTTTAGCACACTTACTTTTTTTCGGGTACCACTTTATTTTACGGTGTCTTTTTTAGTGCAACTACAAAACATGTGTCAACATGTTACAATGTAACATTATACATATATTACACTCTACATACTTACAGTGCAAGTACATAATGTTATTACATTACATTACATTAAACTTAGCTGACGCTTTTTATCCAAAGCCACTTAGAGACATTATTTTCCGGGGTATTGATTAGGGTCCCTGGACCAATTTGAGGTTCGGTGCCTTGCTCAAAGGCTCTTCAGCCAATGGATGGAGGTGCAGGGAGAGGTCAGATGGAATCTGAACCTATAACCCCCAGATTGTAAGGCCTAATCCCTAATTATATAAAGTATTACATACTTTGTTACACTGTACCTTATGAATGTAACAGGGACAGGGAGATGTAGATATACTGTAACAGTGACGTTAAAATAAAATGCTGCCAAACATTGTTGTTCTACGCTGAATGTGGTCCGCTGAGCATAGCTACTGAGTGGGTAATCTCTTGATTAAAACGGACAACTGTGTTAAAAAATTGCAGGGCCCATATTAACCATTGACCACAGAACAGGGCCATAAGGTGAAGGCTGTTTCCCATAAAAGGTTAGCTTTTGTAGCCTGAGGACCGTGTGATGTTTTATGGTGGTTTTGGACACATTCTGTAAAGACTATATCAAACAGAATGGCTGCATTGCTTTGGTGTGTGAGGTTGCTTTGTAGAAATGTAGCTGAGGTGAAAACCTGCAGTGGACCAGAGCAGAGGCACTGACTTGCTTCCGTCAGATTCTTGAGATTCCCATGGCAATACAATTAACATAGAGAGAAGAAGATTGTCCTCGTCTAGGCAATATTTCTGTTCTTGTTCCAAGAAAAAGAAGAAGTAACTTAGTATACTGGGATACCATTGGTGTCAGAGTGAATGAAGCATCACTGCAGTCCGCTACCTTACACAGT
>NC_085863.1:39866381-39891381 GCF_034702125.1 Engraulis encrasicolus
TTGCTCAGAGTTACATTTGCTTGCATAGGCCTACATGTAGGCTATGGTTTCCTGAGTAGATAAATCAATATTTCCTCAATATCCCATCAACCTTGACATGTAACACATTGCCTTCACACTGAGAAACCAATCAACGTGAACATGCATATGTCAGATGTAATGCATTCTTGCATCCCTGAATCATTCAGTTTCTCACTGAGCACTGTTCTGATGATATCAGAACACAAAATACAGTCCTTAAAATCCCATCAGCCTTCATTAAATGCATTGCATTTACACTTTAAGCACACTTTTATATGAAGTGAGTTACTGTTGCATATAGTAGGCCTACATGAAAGTGGATTTTCTGCATTGCATCGTAGCATCCCTGTACCCTTCCGTTTCTTAACTGAGCACTATTATCAAGCCCTCTTGAGAAAAAAAGAGAAACAGAATCTGTCTGAAGGGTGTTACAACACATTCTGACAGAAGTTCCACCAAGCTAAACCCCCACGAAAAAACACGCCTTCAAAGCTCCTTTGTGTTCCATCCACAATGCCTGGAAACAGTGTTGTAATCACTCTGTTGTATGTGTGTCCCCCCCCCTCCCATCACTCCCTTTTCCCACTTTCTTCTCTTCCACCCCCCCGTGTGCAGCACTCAGCCCAGCGTGCCCTGCAGGAGAGCGAGAAGCTCTTCGGGGACATGCTGCGCTCCATCGAGAGGATGCAGCAGGAAATGAGCAAGCTCATCTCGTCCAATAAGAAGGCCGCGCTGCAGAATGCCGAGGGCCACATGGAACGCCTCACACACGAGATCTCCGACCTGAAGCGGAGGGACAACGAGCTGACGCAGCTGTCGCGCACCGAGGACCACATCCACTTCATCCAGGTGACCGCCCCACACCCCTGCACCCACACCCACCTCCCCATGCCTTCCTGCCTGTCTGATCTGAGCTGTCGATGTGAGCTACGCATTGAGCTGAGCTACAAAGCCATTACAACGCATTAGGTTGCACAAGTGACCTTAGGTTTAGGGTTAGGGTAAGGGTTTAGGTTGT
Organism: Engraulis encrasicolus; assembly: GCF_034702125.1. NCBI lineage: Eukaryota > Metazoa > Chordata > Actinopteri > Clupeiformes > Engraulidae > Engraulis > Engraulis encrasicolus. The sequence continues at coordinate 39,867,421 of NC_085863.1, forward strand.
GGGCCCCATCCTCTTCAGTCAGGTGACCACCTGCTGCTTCTTCCCCCTCATTTCCTGCTTGTGTGAGCTGGGGTTTCAATAGCAGCTACCCATCACTCTGAGCTACCATGCCATACAATGGATTACAGGAGTCAGAATTGGGCTTGGTGAAAGCTATTGTTGTACTGTATCTGCCTGATTTCAACTTTAGGAAGGGTTTTCGTTTGGGTTTGGAATTTGGGCTATGTTAACAGCATATTGGTTATTAGCTCATCTCGACGAAGCAGCCCACCTCGAGAGAACACCCACTCCCATTCCCTTTTCCTCCTGCCTTCCTGGAGCTCCCTGAGCACCGGCCAGAGAAAACATTACCACGGAACCCACACACCAAAACACTCACCACAGCGCACACTTGACACAACATTGCACAACAATAGCAAGTGTTTCTTGTGTTGTGTTTTCTCTAGATGTTTTCGCTGGTTTTCTCATGTCTACTTTTAGTAATTGTCGTGTTGTGTTTTTGTTTGCGATGCTGCAGAGTTACCACATGCTGATCGCTCAGACGGATGCTGAGGAGCTGCCCAGTGTCACCGTGAACCCGTACTTCTCCTTCGGCTCTGTCACCAAGGCCGTCTCCGAGATGAAGCAGCACCTGCACGAGTTCAGTAACGAGGAGCTGGTCAAGGTGGCCAAGACTGGTAAGGCGCAACTGCTGCATACTTCCCGTCAGACACTGTTGCACGCATCAATCCCAAAGTTCAGAAAGTGTAAGAACTCTGCCACAGATTTGATCCAACCAGCTCTGAATAAGCTGACACTAATGAGTGCTAAAGACAGGCAGACTCCCTACCAGGGTTCTAAATGAGCACCAGCGAACCAGCCAACCAGCCAAATGCTGGTGAAAACTCAGTTTGGCTGGTGGAAAAGAAAACTTACTAGCCACTTTGACCCATTAGTGAATGTGTGTTTGACTAGTAAGATTAACATCTACTACATTATAGCCATTTTGGCTGGTGATGAAAAAAGTTAATCCAGAGCTCTGCTCCCTACTATTACTTCCTACTCACCTGTGTTGGAAGGTTTTTTTTATTGTACTTCTGGACCTCTGCTGAAATTGAACAAGTGCATTGGATGTATGGTAACAGGTGGCCCAATTTAGTAGACAAGTATCCCGCACACCATCCATCAAGTTAATCTACTTGAATCTACAACCAAATCAAACGTGAGCAATAAAATTGCAAGTGTATTGGACGGTTTGGGTGATATTTGTCTACTACGTACAACAGCAATTCCCATCATCCATCAGCTTATTATTTTTAGTGTAAATTGGATTAAGTGTATATAGGGGAATGTTTGTTTTCCTGTTTACAGACATGAATAGGCTTACCACTGACCTTGAATTGTTTTCCGTTTCAGTGAATAAAATGCCATTCTGCCAGCTGGAAGATAGCAAGAAGAAGAAGAGGACAATGAAATGTAAGTTTCACGGAAATTAGAGGGGTTTGGCCTCCCCCTAGTTTTCATTATTATGGAGCTGGCTTGGATGCAGGATTGCAGGAATAGAATTGCTAGAAAAAAAACAAGGCTGCCAGTCTCAAAACATTCTTGAGTGGTTGCTAAGCAATACTCTGCGTTCCTCGCCCCCAAATATATTACCTTTTGTGAATTGATATTCATCTGATTATCCACAGATCTTAGAGACCATTTCCAATTTTTTGTTTGATTTCCCCATTTTGAATGGGTCTGTTTGGATAAGGGGGTGCATCAGTGCAGTTATGCATGTGTCTGTCAGCCCGCCATTGTGACAGTGTTTGGCACATTTGAGGGATGCCTGAAGTTCATGGCGTTGCTCAAGAGCAGGGAAGCCAACAGGGGGTACAAAGAGGTTGGTTGTCCTCGGCCCAAGGAGAGAGGGGGCCCAGAATTGGGTTCTCATTACATTGTGTACTGTATGTAGTGGGTTGGGGTTCGAATGGCTTTGTCCCAGGCCCGGCAAAAGCTGTCAGCGGCTCCACTCGAGAGGCTTTCATATTCGCACGCCTGCTGCTGAGAGCCAACTGGCAGGCGGCGTGCTAATCCTTCATTGAACACGCCCACTACAGGCCCTTTGTCATTGATCTAATAATCAATGCCACTTCCACTACTAAGATGACATCTTTAATATCAAATTTGTTTCATTGACGATGTCCCAGGGGTACGGTGCAGGTTTTAAGCACAGCAGTTTTCATCAATGCCTGATCATTTCCATGGTAGCTTATTGTGCAGTATTGCTCAAACTGTCTTCATACCCTAATGATATTTTTTTAATGTGTTGTTTTTAGCTGATGCTGCCGAAATGTACAAGAGCCCGAGCCAGCCACCCAGCAGTCGTGACGAGATGCTGCAATGTGAGTAGATGTGTCTTTCTTTTCTCCTCATCACACACATACCCCGTGCCTCTCTCTCCCTTCCCCACACACATCCAGCTACAGCCAGGATTTATGAGTGCACTTTGCTCAGGGTGTAAAAGTTGTATGAAACACAATGCTCCCCTGCAGCAGACGTGGGTGAAGTGAACTCTCTTGACATGACATGCTGTCCTACTGCATGATGGGTTTATGGAGGAGCTTGAGACTGAGTCTGAGGTTAAGGTGTGGATTTGACCAAACCCCGTCGTTTTTTGGAAAGTGTGTGTGTGTGTGTGTGTGTGTGTGTGTGTGTGTGTGTGTGTGTGTGTGTGTGTGTGTGTGTGTGTGTGTGTGTGTGTGTGTGTGTGTGTGTGTGTGTGTGTCTGCGAGTGGTGATTCTGGCCATGTGGGAGCAGATGCGAGGTGGGAGTGGTGCTGAGGCATTCCTCAAGCCAACTGTGTGTGTGTGTGTGTGTGTGTGTGTGTGCGTGTGTGTGTGCGTGTGTGTGTGCGTGTGTGTGTGCGTGTGCGTGTGCGTGTGTGTGTGCGTGTGCGTGTGCGTGTGCGTGTGCGTGTGCGTGTGTGTGTGTGTGTGTGTGTGTGTGTGCGTGTGTCAGAGAGTTACCGAACATGCTGGTCCTGCTGTTCGAGTAAGTGAGTGAGGGGGAGAGGTCTGCATAGCTGAGTAGGGAGGACCCTGTAGTGACTAAGGGAAAAATGAAATGAAGGCAAAACCACAGAGATATTAAGAGGAGACCACATGATTATGTGATCATACCACCACGCCACCATATTGTGTGACTGGCTATTCATTAATGGATCTGACAAACAGCAATTTCTAGTGTAATTCATTGAATGCTAACCAAACCAACATATTAGTCAGTTAAACAGGAATTCTTTCAATCCAAGTGTGGGTATGCTAAAATGGGTGGAAGCTCGAATTCTGCGAGAGTATGACAACGTTGAAATGGGTGGGGCTGAATAAGGTGAATAGGCCTTACGGGCCTATCTGTAGAAAGCACAGCTGAATGTGAATATATACAGTTAGACTCAAACCTGTTTTTGACAATCCTGGCCTTCTAGATGAGAGACGCTCACGCCACTCCCCTGGGCGCCGCGTGTCCCATCAGCTTTGACCTGCAGAGGTGGACACACCCCTCCTCCCATAGGCAGGTGACACTTGCAGATACTCTGGTTTTGGTGTGCTGGTCCCACTCATATGGGCTTGTTTTAGTCTCCTTTTAGCCTTTCCCCCCCTCCGTCTCTTCCAGTGAAAACTTTGAGGTCACAGCAGTCATTGGGTGAAAGCACTTTTTTTGGCATTACTGTATTTATGCATTTACTTCAGACATCAGACATCAAATGACCTTCTGTGGCCTTAGAGTTTTGCCTGCTGGATCTGGTGTCAGGATGAATGATAGCTTTTTGAATTGGACTTGTGGTTTTGGTTGATGGTTGCTGTGGTTCTCAAACGTCTCTAACCCCCAGACATAACGCTTAATATGTTGTTAGTGGCTTACGCATGCTGCTTGGTGTGCGGGAAAAAATGAACACTGTGACAAATGCGACATGTTTTAAGTCACCAAGTTAAACTAATTCTTTTCCATCCACTTATTGTCTTGTGCTCAATCACAGATGCCTGTCAACTCACAATGGACCCAAACACGGCCTACAGACAACTCTACCTGTCGCGGGGGAATAGGAAGGCCACACTGAAGAGAGACCCTCAATCGTACAGCGAGAGCGCGGCCCGCTTCGACTGCCTCCCCCAGGTGCTCTGCAAGGAAGCCCTCTCCGGAGGCGCCTACTACTGGGAGGTGGACTGGAGTGGCGAGGGAGCCTCCCTGGGCGTCACCTACAAAGGCATCAAGCGCACGGGCTACGGAGACTCGGCTCGTATCGGCTACAACCGCAAGTCCTGGAGCCTCTTCTGTTCCGACTCCAGCTACTCGGCGCGCCACAGCAAAGATCAGGTGGAGATCAATGCACCCTACAGCTCACGCATCGGCGTCTTCCTAGACCACTCCGGAGGAACTCTCTCCTTTTACAACGTGTCGGAGAACTTTTCTCTCATCCATGCGTTCAAGGCCAACTTCAGTGAACCCGTGTACCCAGGCTTTTGGGTCTGGTATGAGTCGGCAGTTACCATAAGTCAGCTCTAAATGTGTTTTTCTTTACTTTGCTACTTATTATGCAGAGGTGTCAAAAATCTGGCTCCGAATTAAAAACCTTGCCACAGCTTCCTTTCAACCCAGGTGACACTGTGGTCTACCTTTCTTGAGTACTTATTACAATCTAATGATGATTCAGAGCTGGTTGGATCAAATGTCTGACTTTGTGACAGGGTTTTTTACTTTCTGAACTTGGAATTGACGCTTCTGTTATTAAGAGTGTAAATATTATGATTGAAAGCTATTACAAATGTTTTATTTTTTTGGAAGAACAAATGTGTGTATTTACATCCTGCATCTGTGAAGTTACAATAACAGCGATACCTCTTACTGACACAATTAGGGTATCAGAGAATATATTAATCTGGCTATATTTAATCAAGTGTTGAAATGTTTAATTATGTGAACTGGTTACATGAAGCTGAAATAAAGTGAAGGTGTGAAAATGGTGACAATGTACATGTTTATTATTTTAATAAAAATTATTACTTTGAAAGTAAAAGATTGCATTGCATTTTTTTTGTTTTCTAGCATTGTGTAAATAAGGAAAAAGCTGAAGATATTATCTTGCTGTCTAGTAATGCATGGGCGAGTTATCCATTCATCTACTTTCACTATGCCACGTCACCTCTTGCAAATTATGTTGCAAATCCAGTCAGTGCAGGCCTACTCATGCAGTTACCAATGATGCAGGCAGAGACGATATGAATATTCAAAGTAGTGGCCAACAAAGTTAGTATTAACAACAAGCCATGTCTAGAGCTTGTGTGAGAGACAGAGTTATTCACTATTTGTAAAATGTCCTGTTCGATCTCATGGGCATATCTGTAGTGACCTATCAGTTTATTCCTCTGACACAGACCATAGGCCTAGCTTAGTACATGCCTACATTATCAGTCTTACTCTTAACATCAAAGGAAAAGAATCTCACGTCATCCATTGCACAACTCCGCTTATCTATTTCAAGATGATTTAAACTAAGATAATGTGTCGTGTGATCATTAAAAAAAAAATCCTGGCAGTGTAATGAATCATTAGGCTATGTATGTCATTAACAGAAGAGTAAGCAGAAATGTTTTTTTTCATGGCCAGATTGTGTGTGTGTGTGTGTGTGTGTGTGTGTGTGTGTGTGTGTGTGTGTGTGTGTGTGTGTGTGTGTGTGTGTGTGTGTGTGTGTGTGTGTGTGTGTGTGTGTAGTAACTTTATTAATTGTTTTATAATTAATTTATTAATTTATTTACTCATGCCCTCTCAATTATCAAATTGGCGTGTAAGCACCAGGTCCAGGCAATTGGTGTCAATTATTTTATGAGCCAGCCGGTTAAGAACGCTGAGGGGAAGGCGAGGAAAGGATAGGCTGACACTAGTCAAGTTCTTTACTGACATCCTGTGGTGAAACAGCAAAGTGCATGCAAGAAGGCATGTTTTTATTATTATTATTATTAAAACCCCACGGTATTTTTTTTTTTAATAAATGTGTTGTTTACGCAATTAAATTGCCTATTTGTATGTATTTTTAAATAGATAGTATTACAAAACATCCCAGCCTATTAAGAAAGTCGAGTTACGGTATATCTTACAGTTTATCCAAATAATGTGTTGGGAACGGTTTCAGCAGGTAGTTTTATGCACACGGACATTATTCTCATGCACACTCATCGAAACAGACGGCGCCGCATTTGATCGAGGATGGCTGCTCAGGTAAAATCTAGTTCTATGTTGTTACATTTTCCGCGTTACTATAGTTCCACATAAGGGAAATATGTGATTTACTTAGGCGATCTGTTATTAATACGACATAAGCGTAATAGACCATCTTAACTTCAACTTGACGCTTGAAATGTTAGCACAGGCTAGGCAGCATGTTGCTAGCTAGCCCATCCAGCTTGCTCTCTACACTGCCTCTCATCATAAGTCGTATGCTTTGAGATAGTGTATTGAACGTCATGTGTAATTATTTTGGGAAACACTTGTTAAAATAACCGCTTCTTATTTACCTATATTGAAATCACGCCGTCAGCAACGACATTATTTGAGCTAAAATCAGTTAGCATTCACTATGTTTTCTCCAGTGTTTACCTTTGTTGCTGTTGGTAACCATAATGTCACTTTGTGTTACCTTCTACACAGTCTTATAACTCCTATTCATGTCAGTCAGTTTTATCCTCACAGTCAAGAAGACGTGGGGATTGGTTTGGCTGATTTGAGCGTAGACCATCGTTATATTGGACATTTTCTTATGATCAAGGAAGTAATGGAAACATGTAGACCACCTAGATCAAGGGTGGAAAAGTCGGATAATCTGATCTGACTGGGTGTGGGAACCCAGTAGAAATACTACATTTGTCTGATGTGTCACCTGGTGTTTGTCTGTCTCATTTTAGATGGCAACCACAAAGGTCCCAGAGGTGCGGGACATGACTCGGATAGAGAGGATTGGTAAGATTTTTACATTATCCTTAGATTGTACTATCTCTAACCACCAATGTGCGAAAACAGTGTCATTTGCTCATTGGTACATGGCAAATAGTCCTATGTCCACATCTCTAATGGGTCTATCTATGTATGTAAACATTGTCTGTGACATTTTTTGTCTTTGCATGTCAACAGGAGCACACTCACATATTCGTGGCCTTGGGATAGACGATGCATTGGAGCCAAGACAGGTCAGTTTACACACCCATTTGTATGGAATTTGCACGGCTGTGTCACTGTTACGGCCTAATTCTGAGCGCTTCTTTGTTCTTGTCTGTCTGCAGGTGTCTCAGGGCATGGTTGGGCAGCTGGCTGCCAGGAGAGCAGCTGGTCTGATTCTTGAGATGATCAGAGATGGGCACATCGCGGGTCGCGCTGTTCTCATTGCGGGGCAGCCTGGTACCGGAAAGACTGCAATTGCCATGGGTGAGATTCTTAAGACATATTATTAAAACATAAAGAGGCTTAAAGACACAGACAAGCCATACTTGCATACCACTAATATAGTTTCAAACTACCCCTAATTGCAGCTGAATATTACTGATCACAGCATCTTTGTGACAATGGGGTGTGTGTTTTGTTTCTACATAACCAGTTGGTGCATCAAAAGAAATAGCACAGAGGAATGTTTCATCACGGTTTCATTTCATCAAATGGATGTGCTGTTGTTGCATAGGAATTGCCCAGTCTCTTGGGCAGGACACCCCCTTCACTTGCATGGCCGGCAGTGAGATCTTCTCCCTGGAGATGGGCAAGACAGAGGCTCTCACTCAGGCTTTCCGCAAAGCCATCGGAGTCCGAATCAAGTGAGTACAATGCATCCTCTTCTTTTCTTGAAAACATGCTTTTTCCTCCACTAGGTCAGTAGCATCATAATATAAATACTGTACATAGCTTGATACATTTTTCTGCTTCAAGTCAATTAACTGTTTTTTGACTTGGTGTTCCTACACCAACAAGTTTATATTACTAGTCTGTTTGTAGCATTGATTTCTTTATAGCTGTGTCAACATTTATCAATGTAGCAAAAAATAGACAAAATAAAAATAAAATGAAGATTCACCATTCATTCATGTTTAGTTAGTGTTGACATAATGTCGATATTGGGCAGTCATGGGTGAGCGGTTAGGGCGTCAGACTTNGATCCCAGAGGTTGCCGGTTCGACTCCCGACCCGCCAGGTTGGTGGGGGGAGTAATCAACCAGTGCTCTCCCCCATCCTCCTCCATGACTGAGGTACCCTGAGCATGGTACCGTCCCACCGCACTGCTCCCCATGGGGCGCCACTGAGGGCTGCCCCCTTGCACGGGTGAGGCATAAATGCAATTTCGTTGTGTGCAGTGTTCACTTGTGTGCTGTGGAGTGCTGTGTCACAATGACAATGGGAGTTGGAGTTTCCCAATGGGCTTTCACTTTCACTTGATATATCTGTGTCTGTGCTTTCTTGCAGAGAGGAGACTGAAATCATTGAAGGAGAAGTTGTAGAAATTCAGATTGACAGGCCGGCCACTGGGACGGTAAGCAGACTCCTTGGTACAATTTATTTCTGAGCTGCGATCAACTTGCCCTGAATCAATCTAGGCTCAAATGATCAGCATATACTGTTTTTTTCTGTTGAACAGAAACTCTAGACAAAGACCAGGAAAGATCTATGAATCAAATGTATGGCAGAAAGTGTCTTTCCATCGAACACACTCCTTATCTGGTGTCATATAACAGTCTGGTTTTGACGTAGTGAAAGTTATCACAGTCCTTTATTGAAGCGAGATGAGACACACGCCATTAAATGTAGAGTAAATGGAACATTTCAGACATTTTATAGGCTGTGATAAACGATAAATGGATTTGAAAAGCCCCAACCATCCAGACAAAAGCAATTAAAATGAAGAAATAGCATTTTAAAAAGAGAGTATTTTCATTGATTTACTTGACTGGTCTGTGTCTGGCTGTCTGTGTGTCTTTTTTAAAAGGGGGCCAAGGTGGGCAAGCTGACCCTGAAGACCACGGAGATGGAGACGATATATGACCTGGGCAGCAAGATGATCGAGAGCCTGAGCAAGGAGCGCATCCAGGCTGGGTGAGGACGAACTGTGCTTCTGTCTGGGTTTGGAGCTCACTAACTGAATACAGTGCCTATGAAAATTCTACACACCCCTTCATTATTCTCTCCTCCCTGAAAAAGGCCCCAATTCCAGCTGTCTTTTCATAGGCACTGCAGCTGCTGTCACTGTCTACAATTGAAAAATATTATCTTAAGCAGTACTGTAATACATACCATAGTAGACAGAAGGGGTGTATTCACTCTGTCTAATATCAATCAAGTTTGACTTGGGCTTTTTGGTATGGGACGGGTATGCTGTTGGTGTTCCCGAGATTTCTGCATTATTCTTTGTGCACTTTAGAATCCCTTTAGGTTCCCTGTGAGATGATCATAGAAAGTAAATGGTGCTGTACATGCCCAATATGTTTTTTAAATGATTTTTTAACTGACTGCTGTTTCCTTTACCTTACTATAGAGATGTCATCACCATTGACAAGGCCACAGGCAAGATCAGCAAGCTGGGACGCTCCTTTACCAGAGCCAGAGATTATGATGCCATGGGTGCTCAGGTAGCCTCATAACCAACATATAACAACGAGTGTGAGTGTGAGTGTGAGTGTGTGTAAGTGTGCTCACATTGTTTGTGTATGTGTGCGTATGCATGTTAGACCTACTAATCTGTGGTGTCCCTCTTCCAGACGCAGTTCGTACAGTGTCCAGAGGGGGAGCTGCAGAAGAGGAAGGAGGTGGTGCACACCGTCTCCCTGCACGAGATCGACGTCATCAACAGCCGCACGCAGGGCTTCCTCGCCCTCTTCTCAGGTGATTGCTCTTTCTACCATGAAGACTCGAGAGGCAAATGAACATTATTAACATTTATTGAACAATAGACATGATACAAAAATGCATGAATCCGTTTGGCGAACAATTTATACTTGATACAAAATGCATGAATCTGTTTGGCGAAGGTTCCCGTCTTCGCGTTGAACTCCTGGGTAGGACGGCATATCCTCCAGCGGAGATGGAGGCGGGCGTAGCCTGCCCCCTAACAGACGGGAACCACTGGTGACGGTGGACGGAGGGGTGGTGGTGGCTTCAAAGTCGGCTTAACTCAGAAAGCAGGGAATGGAATGAGTGACTGAATTTTAAACAAACGTGAATGCGATCCATTGGCTGAGAGGGAACGATGCATGAGTGATGCGTAACGGGGGATTCCCCAATCTCGCGTTGTGATTGGTTGACGATCCTGGGCAATGATGACGCATGTATGATCTTCAAAAGGGAGATTTGATGGTTAGCCTAGTAAGTTTGACAGCTGAGAAATTCGAGTCTCCCTGGTAGAATTTACGCAAGCTACCATTTGTGTTTTCCCCTGCCCGGTGACGCCTCCGTCGGGTTCTTTCCCGTATCTTAAACTCCCGCCCTCACTTGTGCTTGTTGCCTCGTGATGACGTCGCAAGATGTCTTTGACGAAAGAAGTTTAGTACAATATCTTGAAAAAGCGTAATTCAAGGGTCGTTTTCTCATTTGCTATTGGGATGTTGAATGGGAAGAAGTCTAGGCTGACAGTGCGGAAACTTAATTGTTTTCTCCACAGAGGCGGGGGCGTCAGCAAAGCGCAAGCCCACAAGTACAGGTTGAAGACAGGTGTTAGGATAATGGGAGGAACCCACAGAGGTTTTTCTGGGTGACCGGTAGTAGCTCAATATGCTCTTACTCATTGGTTGGGGCTAAGCCCAAGATGAGCCTAGATCATGAGCCTTGATCGGTCTGGATCCTGGCCCAGCCCTGACTGTCCCCTCCTTGTCTGTGTTTGTGTGACAGGTGACACCGGTGAGATCAAGACTGAGGTGCGGGAGCAGATCAACGCCAAGGTGTCAGAGTGGCGGGAGGAGGGCAAAGCCGAGATCATCCCAGGGGTCAGTCTGACTATCTACTACCTCTCTCTGATTCTGACCTTATTCCTCTCTGTCTCTGTTTCTGCTCGTCTGTGCCTGAATTCAAACTCTTTCACTTATTTACCATTTTAGGACACTATGAACGAATGTTGTAACTCCCAACCTTGATAGTGCGATAGAGAATGATTTTCATGCCATTGAATCACTTTGGATAAAGCATCGGCCTCTCCAAACTAGTTTAAATCCACATACAGTCATTCACAGTCATTTATCGTAATGTTCCTATTTTAAACATAGTGATATGGGCTGACACACCATATTTACCAAGTGTGTTTACAGTCCACAAACAAAAGAAACGCTCAAGACGGTCTTCTTTGGCCTGTTAATGACTCATTTAGGCATTGGTTGGCTTGTTAAGGTGAAATGTTTTGTCTTTAAATGTAGAGTATAAGATTGTGACCAGAGTAGGCATTGCAAATATGCTGCCCATTCACAAATTTGATCTCTTCAGGAATATTTTTTAAGGAATAAACTAATATTTACTGGTCTGACCAAAGTACTGTTCTGTTTGTTGCTAAAGATGGCTACTACTGTAAATTCAAAATTCAGAGAAGATCTGCCTTTTTATACATTATTAATGCTACTGCATAATGAATACTATGTGCGATGGAAAATACTCATGAAAAATATATGATTTGTGAATGGGCAGCACAATAAGTAGAGTATGTCATTTCTTTGAACAGATTTCTTACAGGATTTAAGTCAGACGATTTAACTGTGATGGTCTATGTGTCCCCTCTGTTGTCGTGTGCTGGCAGGTGCTGTTCATAGACGAGGTGCACATGCTGGACATGGAGTGCTTCTCCTTCCTGAACCGAGCCCTGGAGAGCGACCTGGCCCCTGTACTCATCATGGCTACTAACAGAGGCATCACACGGTAACACACAAGACATCACCCAGAACCACATAGCACACACACACACACACACACACACACACACACACACACACACACACACACACACACACACACACACACACACACACACACTCTACTAGATACAGACCAGCACTCTGCACACACTACTGCACAAGAGTTTGAGTATGGAGGGTTAAGAGGGAGAGTGACCTGGCTCCAGTGCTCCTCATGGCTACTAACAGGGGCATCACATGGTACAACACTGACTCCCTTCACTAGATATGCACAGCACCTTGCACTGATAGACACTCTCACTCACTCCACTGGATACAGCCCTGCACCCTACAGCCAGTCACTTCACTCTAGATCAGGGGTGAGGACCCTTTTTAACTCAAAGGGCCACTTCAATTTTTTATAGTCCTCCAAGGGCTGTACTATGAACACAAACCACGATTTCTGGTTTGCACTTTAAGTGTCTTTTATTGAAAGCGCCCACCTTTACAACAGACCCCACCTTCATGAGGTTCCCTGAAATTATAACTTAAATGGTATTGCAAATAAGATTGCTTCACAAAACATGTCATATTTCTTGTGAAACTGCCTAAAATTAAAATTATACCGGGGGCTGGATAAAATGGCCGCACAGGCCATAATTGGCTCCCACCCACGCTCTAGATGAAATACACATCACATGGTACAACACAAGTAGTACCCTCCAGTAGTCGCTCACTCCACTAGATACAGCCTACCACCCTGCAACACACAACACACTCAGTCCACTAGACACATCTTACAGTTAAACAATTCAAATAATTTTATGGCATATGCATTACCCTCAGCCAAACCTAATAGCAGTAGTGGTAACATTTATGCAAACATCTGGGCACTTCTTGATATTTTTCTGAATGTAAACAAAAACTAATACAAATCTTGTGTGTGTCTGTGTCTGTGTTTTAATGTGTGTGTTTGCTCTGTCAGCATCCGTGGCACCAACTACCAGAGTCCGCACGGCATCCCCATCGACATGCTGGACCGCCTGCTGATCATCGCCACCTCCCCCTACAGTGAGAAGGAGACGAGGCAGATACTCAAGATCAGGTGAATTACTATTACTTTATTATTACATTACACTTAGCTGACGGATCAGCTGAGCGCATCCCCTCCCACCCAGTGAGAGAGCGTGACAGGAGAACAGGCTCAACAACATGGCTGCCATTTTAAGAGTGCATCCATAACCTCCCCCGGGGTCAGGCAGTGCCAGAGGGCTTCACAGTTTATGATGACACATTCCTTTCCTCATTCCACCTACCTACCTGGGGATTAGTATTGTTTTTGTTGTCAGTGTTGCCGGTTTCTTTCCTTCCCCATGGTGACTTGTCATCCTGGTATGCGTTTGCAATGGCACTATGTATTTGTTTCTTGCTGATCCAACCCGGCAATGTGTGCGCCTGAGCTATGCTTCTTCATTTACAGTAGCATGCGCTCCCATGTTAGATTGGTTCAGGTAATTGTGTAATTGGTTTTCTGATTATTACTACAGCGATGCCATTGATCTGTGCATAGATGTTTTGCATTGAGTAGAGTAACTTTATTCAATTCCAATTCCAATTATTATTGTATGTGTGTGCCAGGTGTGAGGAGGAGGATGTGGAGTTGAGCGACGAGGCCCATACGGTGCTGACTCGTATCGGCATGGAGACATCGCTCCGCTACGCCATCCAGCTAATCAGCACCGCCGGCCTAGTCTGCCGCAAGCGCAAGGTAATCGTAAGAAGCACACATTTCACTATCACTCCCAGGGGACAGTATTCCAAGAATATGGTTAAATGCTGAACCTGGATAAGCAAATCTACAGAAAATATTATATACCTTATAATAGATGGCCTGCAAGCTTCCTTTAGTCATGAATATGAGGATTCCAGGGTCTTTTATTGGATGATTTACCACTGGCTCAAGGTTGGCTTACTACTGAACCAGCTTCTTGGAATACCTACAGGGGACAGGTGATGGAATAGACAATCTACACATTATAATGAGAAGCATACTCAGGCAAAGTTTTCTTTCATTTTCAAATAAATTCCACTTTTAACTTTCACATTGAAATTACTCTGCTGCCAAATTATTAAGAGGCTTAAGGAAAAAAATTATCACACAAAATGTATGAATTGTTGGGGGAACAGCTTTATGAAGTTAATCGGTGTGCACCACTGCACATGCAATGTCTTATTCACCTACCTATTTTGGGGGTGTAATAAGGAAAGTATTAGATGTACTTGCCAGTTCAGAGCAATGCATTACAAAGCCGACAGTCTCTCATCTGCACTTTCAAAATGATTAGGAAAATACGTATTTTTACCATATCGTCCATTTTAGGCATATTTTCCAATTCCGAACTATGAACATGAAAGCGTATTGGATGCAAGCATTCCAGGTAATGCGTATTTTGTAACGAGAGAGTGTTTGATATCAGGAGCCCAACACCCTAAATCTGGCGTGCATAATTATTTAGGCAACTTTGTTATCCTCTGGGAAAATGGGCCACAAAAGAGCTCTAACATGCCCGTAGGGCTGTGTTAATTACCAAGATATCGGTCAAGCTGACACAGAACTATCAAACACACTGTCACAAAGCCAACACAGGTCTCAAGAAACATGTTCAGAAAGTAAGATTGAGAAGAATTAATGGTAAACCATTACCCAGTATTGTTGTCATAGCCGAAAACTGAAACCTACACCGAGTGTCCAGAAGAACAAGGTGTGCAGAGATAGAGACTGGTTGAAATTGGAAAATGTGCATAAAATGAACTACATGGTCTAAAAATGTGTTTGCCTAATAAATCTGCACAGTGTTCATTGAGCATGCAGCATGCATAGCAGTGTCTGATACGCTTTTAATGTCACTTTGCTGGCCTATGCGATGCTATTTGGCTGGCGAGAACTTCAAAGGTATCCCATGTTCTATTGCAAACTCTAAACCACCCTGCATTCCCTGATGTTAGTCATGACTTTTGCTAGGTCCTTTCATGCTCTTTCTAGGTTAACACAGTATATTTATTATCTGAAACATACTGAACCTCCAGCACAAAATGGCATTCCACATTACTGGCTCATAGCCCCCAATGTTCCTAACACTTGCCCACACTATAATTTAGTAATACTTTGGTCCTCTCACCATGACATGCTGCGGCTGATGCTCTACATCTCTCTTCTTTGTTTTATTTCTATGACATGCATATGGGTCAATGATGGTTTAGTGGTAGCACATGTCAGGGTGGTACAGCCACAGCTGATGCCACTATTGTTTGGATTAAATGTTTTTTGTTTTTATTTTTAGTGAATAGTTACGCATATCCATTGCAGTGCATTAATAACCAATTGCTTATTCATTTATGGGCATTAGCTCTGGTTGTACCACCTAACATCTGAGCCCCCCAAAAATGTCATTGGCCCATATGTGAGGCGAGCGGCAGGTAGCATTGTGCTGTGCATGTGTGGTTAAGTTTGTGTTGGTGGTGTGTGTGCAGGGCACTGAGGTGCAGGTGGAGGACATCAAGCGCGTCTACTCCCTCTTCCTGGACGAGGCCCGCTCCTCGCAGTACATGAAGGAGTACCAGGACTCATTCCTCTTCCACGAAGCACGTGAGTGAACCCTGTTTCTTTCAGATAACATGGATGGAGGAACAAAAGTTGATTAATTAAAATGCCGCACAGTGCAGCAGCAAGTCTGTTAAGCTCCATTTGTGTAAGATGACAGACACCTTAATTTTCTGCGGGATTAATAAATTGCTCAACTCTACTCTGTACTATCTCTGGTTCCTCTGTGATTCAGTCTATGTCAATGGGAAAAAAGTTGAAAAAAGTAATGTAGCCAATACAATTATTACATGTATTGTTAATATGCCATACAAGCATTTATACATGCAAATGCATGCAAAGTATAAGCATTTTTACAGACAATAGATGAATGAAGAATGATGCCTGACTGTAAGGTCTTTAATCTTCTCCTTTCAGAGTCCACTCAGATGGACACCACCTCCTGACCCTGATGCGACCCACTCCTCTAAGTGTTACCTGTACCGTCTCAAAGCTGTGCGGTTTTCTCTCGTGTCATAAGAATGTTTTTTTGTTTGTTTTGTTTCTTTTTAACTACTTTGAACTTGCCTTTGAACTCATTGCCAGACCGTTTTCTTTCATACTTAACATATTTGAAGTTTATTAGTACTAGTTTTCTGTGTGAAATGGCAGTCATGACGGTTTCAGTCACTGCTCCATAATTTAAATTCCATTGTGATGTCCCCATCACCCATACGTTTTAAAATTGTTGATCACAACCTCCTGTCATCAAAACAAAAATTAATAAATACATTTCATGAAATCCTGTGTTGCCATGTTCAGTGCCTCTCCATCTCATAACTGGCCAGCAAACTCATCAAAACAAAAAATACATTCTGTGAAATACACTGTTCACAAAAAACTGGGGAAACCTTAAAATATAGCTTTGCACACACTTTACACTGATTCACT
Organism: Engraulis encrasicolus; assembly: GCF_034702125.1. Lineage (NCBI taxonomy): Eukaryota > Metazoa > Chordata > Actinopteri > Clupeiformes > Engraulidae > Engraulis > Engraulis encrasicolus. Next base: position 39,883,814 of record NC_085863.1, read on the forward strand.
TCCAACTAATTCACTTTGTCATATGTTTTATTGAACCCAAATATCATTTTTTTTTATGAACACTGCATTTCATGTTACTTGATCACTTCCCACTTGGTGTCTTGCCTGTCCACCAGGTGGCAGTGTCTGCCCAGTGTAAAGCAGCAGCGCTGTCCCTGTGGTGGCGTTAGGTGATGTTCGGTCTCTGTCTCGTTAAGGGAGGATGGCCCGCTAATGACTCGTGCTTTTGATTTACGAGTCGGCAGCACTTAGCAGATGTCTGCCAGGCTGCTCGTAGCCACACAGCACCACGAGGCCAATTCTGTGCCGCTCATTGAGAGTAAATAGAATGGAGGCCAAAATTCTATTTCATTGTTGAAGCCAAGTTGGAGCCAAGGTTGGACCCAAAAAGACCAAAAAATGGCCAAATCCCATTCATTCCTATGAGAGACATAAAACCCTGTATCTCCCTTAAATGCCACTCCAGGGGGATACTTTTTCGCTCAACTAGTAGGTCCCCTTGCTCTCCAACTTACCAGGGTGGTGATTTTTTGTGGTGATGTTTTGTTTTAGAGAGATATTAAAAGTTAAATTGACCAATGAGCATCAGAACATGGTTTGATTGACCGTTAGAAGTCTTGTTGTTGTCCAATCAGCACCTGCGTTTGGCGTTGCTAAGGTGGAATGTAAGTTGGAATGTTCCCAAATCTGGCTTCAAAGCGTTGAATGGCAAATAGCGTTGATTTGGCGTCCATTCTATTTACTGTCAATGGTGCCGCTCCATGACATTTACGACAGGGTTTTAAGTTTTGTGGTCTTCTACTGTGTAATCCAGTTCGGTCGTGTTTTCTGTTGGAGCAATGTTTCTGCACACAGCTAAGGATGTTAATAATGGTAATAATAATGCCAAAAGGTAGTCTTTAACTCTTTGTGGAAGAGTATTCTGTATAAGATTACAATTTTGGCACTGGTCAAAAACATGCACCCTCAAAATCCAAACATGGACACATGAACATGAAATTAAAAAAAACGAGTAGTGCCTAATACCTGTTCTGTGTTGCAATTATCTATCCTGCCAGAGGTTGCCATGTTCCAGTGAGGATGGTGTAATATTTTCTTATCTCAAATGTACTAGTACTATCTGTGTATTTTATGCACTACCTGTACACAATGTACTATCCGTCCTGTGTGTGTATTTTAATAAATGGGCCAGCCCAATAGTTTGTTGGCCATTTTATCGGCCATGTTTCTGCAGGTATGCAGACATCCAGGCTCCAGGGTTCAAACACGAGGGCCCCCCACCTCACCTGTCCTCTGCTGCCCACCAAGATGAAATGACCGCAATGACAACTTTGTGAGTGTGGCGTCACCTCCCTAAATTCAGTGGCTGAAAAGTCCGGTGATACTACTATCCAAATATTTCACGGCAGGCGCCCTCCCAAATAGTTTGAAGGGAAGGGACAGGGGGGGTGCATGTCTTTCTTTGCCTAGGGCCCCCAAATACCTTGAATCAGCCTTGCTGGTCAGTGGTCACCACTCTGACTTGCATGGCTGAGCACCTCTCCTACTAGACTCTACGAGCCAGTATGTTAAAGGATAACCCGACCCAACAAAGGGAAGAGAATGCCTTTAAAATTGGAGAATAAGGAGATATAGGCAGAGGCAATTCTAGGATCAGATGGGGCCCCAAGCAAAAATGCAAAAGAATTAACATTGAACCAAAATCGCCACTGCGATTTGGGCTGTTATTCACTATCTAGGGGCTTGGGGGCCCCAAGCGGCTGCCTGCCTTGCCTGGTGGCAAGATGCGCCTCTGGATATAGGGGCCCACTGTCACAAAGCATGGAGGCCTTCCTTGCATAGACAACACAGACAAGAGGTTGTCTCTTTATGTAACTGAGGAGCTGAGATTTTGTAGCTCTGTGTCTCTGTGTGCTGACACAAGAGAGGCCTTCCTTCCTTCCATAGACAAGAGGTTGTCTCATTACTGAGGCGCTGAGATTTTGTGTGTGTGTCTGCGTGTGTGTGAGAACCATCATAAAAGAGGCCTTCGTTGCAAAGACAAGTAACTGAGAAGTTGAGATTTTGTTAGTGTATGTGTATGTGTGTTGGTCATGTGTGTCTGTGTGCCCCCCATCCCTCCTCCTCCTCCTGAGTCCCAGAACGATAAGGGTGTAACTCAAAACCAGCCATTAACGTTCCACAGCTAATAGCTGAGTGCAGGAATGAATGGGAATGGCAGAGAGGGAAACCTTGTCCAATGATATGGCACTTATCTTCCCTTGAGACTTCAAGAACACCAAACATTCAGAGCCGTACAACCACACACACAACTTGTGATATGAGGTTGGAAATAATTCTTCGCATTTCACAGTCTTTCCCCCCCGAGGCTAAATTGATATATCACAATATGCAGAGCATTTGTCTATACTCAATAAACATCAAAACATTCAGAACGCTACACAAGTTTTGAGGTTGGAAATAATTCTTTGTGTTCTACGACACAAAGTCTTTCCCCTCCATTCTTAGACTGACTTGATTATTCACAACACCAGAGCATTTGTGTGGCCTACTCTGAACCTCGAAATACAGAGCCCCAAACGTTGATATGAGGTTGGAAATAATGTGTTGCGTTTTGCACACCACCAGCAACATCCCTCAAACAGAACATTTCCCCCCATTTTTAGGCTTACAGATCATTCGCAGCATGCAGGCCATTTATGTGCTCTGGGCCTGAAACACCCAGAGGACCACACAAAGCTTGATATGAGGTCGGAAAAAATTCTTAACGTTTTAACCACCACCAGTAGGTTCCAGGAAACAAAAGTCTAACATCGAATTGGGTTCATGTCTTTCAGTTTAGAGGATTTTGTCTGAACCTAAAAAACACCAAACTCTCCCAAGCACTGATATTGAGGTCGGAAATAATTCCACATCTTTCAAACACCGCCAGCCAGCAGCAGCATCCTTAACACCACTCAAACCCTGACACAAAACATTTTTAGGCTCCTAGTACTCCACGTCATTTTGGCAGTTTAGAGCATTTGTCTGGGAATGCATACGATATCTGTGTCTCTGACACGAAATTCAGCCACATTTTTAGGCTCATAATGTTCAAACGTCATTTTATCAGTTTTAACGCATTTGTCTCTGTACTCAGTTGTCTGTGTGTGTTGTGTTTTTGCACTCCATAAGCCGGGGTGAATGCGGTAGGCAGGCAGGCAGGCAGCGGCATCCAGGCAGATTAGAGAAATGACAGCCTCCCATTAGGCTGCTGTTGGGAGATACATACTTAATGGATCATTAGCGGGAGAAGGGGGAAAAACCAAGGAAAGTTGTCGGTGGATTACACCACCACTCCCGCATCCCACAATTCCCCCCTCCTCACTACTCATCCCGTCACCCCATCCATCCATCCCACCCAGTCTCCATGCCTAATTTATGCCTTTGGGCCTCCCATGAAGCCCACAACTTACGCATGGGCCCACAACTTACACATGGACACACACACACACACACACACACACACACACACACACACACACACACACACACACACACACACGCACACACCACTCCTTTTACACGGGTTCATGAACAGCCTCCAGTTAGGAGTCCTTTGGCTTTTATGAATGGTTACAGTGACAGGCCTGTTACTGCGGATGTGCATTTTTCTTAATGAGGGCTTTGCATATTTAATACACACATGTACAGAGAAGGAGAGGGAGAGAGAGAGAGCCATGCATGCATTCATGTGCACACACGCAGCCCTAACATGCTGTGACCGTGCTCACATGTAAATGGTGTGCAGACAGTGGCATGCCAGCACACAGAAGGGGATGACATGGTCTTCACTCTTCTTTCTCTCACACACACGCATGCAGACATGCTGGCACATACAATTAGATACTGCTCACATGCAACCCCTTTTGGTAACATGGGCTGCATGGTTAGCCACATGAATGCATGACATGAATGAATGCATGTATTTTACCCCAGTGTCTATCTGTCTCTGTCTCCATCTCTCTCTCTCTCTCTCTCTCTCTCTCTCTCTCTCTCTCTCTCTCTCTCTCTCTCTCTCTCTCTCTCTCTCGCTCGCTCGCTCGCACGCACGCACGCACGCACACACATACACACATACACACACACATACTACACACTACACACTGCTCCGTGACATGATCTAGCTTCCACAATCCCCATCCCGTCTTGCCACAAAGGGCTTAGTGGGTAGACATGCATGCTAAGGAGGGCAGAGCAGACATACAGTACTGCAAACGCAGTGGATGAAGAGAGAGCCAACGAGGGAGGAAGACAGGAAGACAGGAAAGGGGGAATAAGGGAACTGAGGGAGAGTGGATAGGGAGAGGTACAGTAGAATTGGATGTGTGGGTACAGGGATGACGACAAGGGGGGACAAAGGGGTCAGTTGTCCCGGGCCCTGGGAGATATGGGGCCCATAATTGGGTCCTCATTACATTGAATGTATTGGGTGAGGGGGCCCATTCAGATGACTTTGTCCTGGGCCCAGCAAATGCTGTCAGCGGCCCTGTGTGGGTAAACTCTGAGGAGGAGGGTATGAAGAGATTGAGACAGTGAAGAATTTGAAAAAGGATATAGGATGAGGGATTGATTGTGAGTAAAGGATAAGGACAGAGGAGGAGGATTGACAGAGAATGAGTGGAGAAGAGGAAAATGGGGTGATAGACGGAGGGCTGATGAGGAGGAGGAAGAGGAGACGAGGTGAGGGTTGATGGAGAGCGAAGGAAGGGAAGGTGGAAAGAAAGGACAGGGATAGCGAGGACAGAGGAGAGAGGGAGGAGGGAATGACAGGCAATTGACAGAGTGAAGAGGAAGAAGTAGAATGAGAGAAGGCAACGGGGCATTGGCAGACAGTGAAGGAGGAAAAGGAGAGAATGATGGGTTGACAGAGAGTGGATGAAGATGAGTGAAGAGGGGATGGCTGAGGGGGGGGGCGGGGTGGTGAAGATGTTGGAGGAGAGGAGGGGAGAACAGCTTGACGGAGAGAGTGAAGTGGAGGAAGAGAGGATGGGTGAGATGGTTGACTGAGTGCAGAGGAGAAGGAGGGAGGAAAAGAGAGGGGGATAGAGTGCAGACAGTGGAAGGGGGGTGATAATGGAGAGGGGAGGAATGTGAGGAGGAGAGAAAGTGGGAGGGGATTAATGCACAGGCTAGATAAGGCTGCAGCCTAAGGCCCCCAGTTGGCCAAAGGGGGACAAAATCAACATAATTGGAGAAATGTAATGAGATGCAGTTTTGATAACTTAGGCCGCATCATTATTCCACACCAAGAAGAGTATTACTACAATTTAAAACTGTACCTGGCATGGCAGACTATGTCATTTTGTTTTGAAATTTGTCTTCCGTGGTGGCCTACAGGAACCTGTAGCTGAGGGCCCCCACCGGGCCTGGGGGGCATGACTGAATAGCAAGGAGGGTGGGGGGCAGTGTTTCCAAATGTACAATAATGATGGTAGTGGAACCATAATTATATCCTCTGTACAATCAAAAACACATGACATAAGATCATTTCAGAGTTTTTATTCAGTTCATTTAGTTTGCCTTAAAACAACCATTTGATTCGAGTACGATCATTTCCTCCCAAAAAGCCCCCAAAATGATAATTTTGAGGTTTTGGTAGGTATCATTTGATAGGTCATCATTTCCCATCTGGTAACACTGGTGGAGATGGAGGAATGCCCAGAGAGCAGAGGAGAAGGAGGGACGGAATGAGAAAGGGATGAGTGGATTGATGGAGGAGGAGGGAAAGGGGGAATTGACCGAGAGTAAAGGAATGGAAGGAGGAAGAGGAAGGTTAATGGACAGCGGAGGAGAACGGGGAGGGAGGGAGAACAGGAGGAAGGGATGAAAGGAGAAGGAGCAAGAGGAGAGGGGGGTGTCATCGCACTACAAGTTTATATTTTACAAGCTCCTGCATCTCTCATTTCCATGACCCAGTCCTCATACCAGTCCATGGCTGAAATGACGTTTAAGTAAGGCACCCAACCCCACATTGCTCCAGGGAATGTAACTTATTAGGCTATATTACACTTAGGCCTACAGCACAAAATTACTTACTTTGCACCTATATAAACTATGTTATCGTGGTAAAAATCTGTGTGCAAATTACGAAAGATTCCCAATTAACACTCGCAATGCAGTGGCATGATGGTGCTAGAAAAAAATCTGAAGGTAGTAAAAAAGGTATGAAATGCATATTTTGTTAAAAATGAAAGTTCGGGAGAAGCGTGATGAAATTGGCCATGCCTAATTTACCACCTGCATTCTATTCTCCACTCAACTGTCATTCGTCTGAATTCAGCGTGAAAAGATAGGCACGCCTATTTATCCAGCTGCATCTCATTCTTCGCTCTGCCGTCATTTGGTGGAATTTCAGCGCACTGAAATTTGGAACCCCCCTTAATTAACTATACAGCTCTGCTCACCTGTCTCCAGTCAGAAATGTTCTTTCTCGTTCGCACCCAACACCTCCTCGTTCGCCTCCCTTCCGCCGCTGTTCGATCGATTCGTCAGGCATCTTGACCTAGCTTCAACACAGTTCACCTTGCTTCATTGCTCTCTGACCATCATCCTCCGGGGGGTGTTCGCTCAGACCTCGCACATATCTGCAGGCACAGATACTGCCCAAGCTCTCAGTGGTGCCCCGCACTCCCGAGCTCAAGAATGTTTACAGCATAGACATTTCTCGGTCATGGCAGTACTTCAGCACCACGGCCAGCGATCTTTTCTATTACGCCGCGTAATCTAACTGTCTCAGCTTCTCGAGTTCAGTGGTCAGCGCGGACCCCTTGATGATCGGTCCACCGCGGTCCTGCGAGAGCGGCACGATCATGAGAACTCCATTCACCAGCGAGAGCGAAGATGTATGCATACATGCTTTTTCAGATTTCAGATACTGAACTAATGAAATGGTAGTACATTTAAATTAAAGATTGGTGTATATACCCTGGATGAGCGGATTGACAGAGAGTGAAGGAATAGAAGGAGAAAGAGGGGATAAGTGGAGGTTAACAGAGAGCGGAGGAGAAGAGGAAGGAAGGGAGCGCCAGAGCAAGGGATGAGAGGAGGAGAAGGAGCAAAAGAAGAGAAGGAGGGGGATGCCCAGAGAGTTGGGCTGTAACAGAACACTCAACTCGCAATTCAGTTCGTATCACGATTTTTGACAGTTCAATACACCCCACAATATTTAAAATGTACCCTATTCTATAAACGATCATCAAAAAGATACAAGAGGCAACTTATCATTTAATTTTTTTTATAAATACTAATGATATTGATTTGAAGCTTTGAAGCACCATCACATCATATCATGTGCTTGGTTTTTGAACTGAAGTGTAACAGAACTTTGAAAAGGCGTATCACGATACTGCCTTCTTGCATCACGATACAGTATCGTGACAGCACATCACAATTTCTCGATTCGATACAATATCGTTACAGGCCTACCAGAGAGTGGAGGAGGACGAGTGGGAGAGGGATTGAGGGGATGAGGGGATTGACAGAGTACGGGAGGGAAGGAGGGAGGGCACTCGGAAGGGGTGAGTGGA
>NC_085863.1:39896381-39903881 GCF_034702125.1 Engraulis encrasicolus
CGACAGATGCCATATTTCGCTGCAAACATTGTTAAGGAACACCAGTGAACACTGCTGAACACTTAGTGAGTTGCATATTCTTGAAAACAAATGTTAAGGTGATTTTAAGAACAGAGTTGCAGGTGCCCATAGACGGCCATTCTAAAGCTGGTTGAGATCAAATCCAAACAAGTCAAATAACAGAGACTGCAGCAAACATGAAATAAACGGTGAGGGGGACTCTAAAACATTGCAGACCATTCAGAAAATGGCCTTAATCTTCAAAAAAGTGGAGTTCTCCTTTAAGGCAGTCCTCTTCTTAGGCCAGTCCTCTTTTATTCACCTCTCTCTCTCTCTCTCTCTCTCTCTCTCTCTCTCTCTCTCTCTCTCTCTCTCTCTCTCTCTCTCTCTCTCTCTCTCTCTCTCTCTCTCTCTCTCTCTCTCTCTCTCTCTCTCTCTCTCTCTCTCACCATATTCTAGCTCTTTATATAAGAGTACTTCACTGCAGTATACATTGAGTGGCAGTTACATCATTTCCCCCCATAAATCAAACATTGAAAATATGCATATCTATATAATAGGGATGGGAATGAGTTTCGGACCACAGTTTAAATGGAAAGAAAACTCTGCAAACTAAGTGTAATGTTCACATATGCCAGAGTGTGTCCATGCATGTTTGTCTTTTTTAAGTAGCCTATGTAAATGCATGCAAATAGAGCAACACTGTAAAATGAAGGCGCAGTGTGTGTGTGCTGCAGTGCGTAGGCTGTATGTCATGTTTAAAGTGCTCATTTCCCTAATGGGCTCCACAAAAGAAATAGTTTTTTCTCTCTCTTAGCATCATGGGATTAAAGTGTAATGCATCAAACGTCTCGTTAAGGAATACTATTAAATGGATATGAAGAAAACTTTGCAGCGTGATAATGCTTCTTAAAGGCATCAGTGATAGCGCTAATTGAAAATCAAAGAAGAAAGAAGAACCACTGATCCACCTTTCACAGCAGCATATGATCTCACACACACACACACACACACACACACACACACACACACACACACACACACACACACACACACACACACACACACACACACACACACACACACACACACACACACACACACGTCAAGTCCTACGTACAAGGGAGTAAATTATTCCCGGCGCGTGCTGTAGGTAACCAGGTCAGTCGATTGCGATGGATCGCGCCATGTAATCATTTTGTGTTACGGCAGGAAGGACGATGTCATCCATCTTACAGGATATCTGTTTCTGCAGGCGCAGGTCAATGGGGCGTTCTGTTATGTCGAGGTGGGCTACTTCGTCGAGATGAGCTACCAATTGGCCGTTAACATAGCCCAAATTCTAACCCCAAGGGGTGCTGTAGTGTGTTGTAATGGCTTGGTATCTTAGCTCGCTGGATGGCTCATATCAACACGACAGGGGGCCAGCTCATAGCAACACACCAGGGGGGCCTCATCCCTCATCCCGGGTGGCCACATCGACAATTTACAGAGTGATTGTTCCGGCCTGTGAAATGATATTGTATTATTCCACATTAACAAAGAGTGGTGAAGACCCATTTTAAGGGTTGTCACATAAGGAGGAATGTTGCAGTCTAGGCATTTGGTTGTTCTAGTAGCAGAGTTGTTCACTTCCACTGTTTCCCCTCTTAGGTGCCATTAGCAGCTGCCAACTGGCAGACAGTTCACCTTCAGGCACTCTGCTAGCTAGCAATACAAGATGATTAAACTACATTAAAATTTTACATGACCTAAAAATCGACACTGCTCGGAATACAGAATTCTGTAGTGTGATTTTCCCGAAAAACAAGTAATGGGCACAAGTAACCTCCTTTACATGTCTATTAGCACCTTGGTCTTGGCTGTTGTGTGATGATTTCAGTCAAGTGTGCCTGAGGATGCCAGCTGCTCTTGCATATCTCTTGGTGATATGAAACTGCTCTGCCTCGCTTTCTCTGCTGTGGTGCTGACATACACACAGCAGAAACCTGCTGAGAAAGCAATATCCTCCATTTACTTACACACACACACACACACACACACACACACACACACACACACACACACACACACACACACACACACACACACACACACACACACACACACACACACACGCATGTACGCATGCATGCATGGTACGCACGCATGTATGGTACGCACACACACATGCAAATACTCCACACACACCCCTCCCCACCCACCCACACTCTCTCTCTCTCACTCACACACACACACATACAGATACACACACACACATGCACGCACGCGCACACACACACAGCAGGGTCCTGAATTTAAGCAGCCATTACAATGATTGCTCTCTGCAGAGGCTTGCTTGGAGGCTGCTCCTCACTGATATTTGGCCCTCAGCTGACTGTGTATTCTCCACAGGGACAGGAAGAGCTGTCTGGGGGGATTGTGTGTGTGTGAGAGTGTGTGTGTGTGTGTGTGTGTGTGTGTGTGTGTGTGTGTGTGTGTGTGTGTGTGTGTGTGTGTGTGTGTGTGTGTGTGTGTGTGTGTGTGTGTGTGTGTGTGTGTGTGTGTTGTGTGTGTGTGTGTGTGTGTGTGTGTGTGTGTGTGTGTGTGTGTGTGTGTGTGTGTGTGTGTGTGTGTGTGTGTGTGTGTGTGTGTGTGTATTTGTTGGGGGCCCAGGGGAACGGAGGAGGCCGCAGATTCAATTGGCGCTGGGGACCAGTTCAGGCTCGTCTCGGAGTGTGCTTGTTTCGGTCCCCCGCCGGCCGCAGTTTCTGCTCCCCGTTTATTGTTGTTATTTTGTTGCCGCTTGTCGGCTAATGACACGGTCAATTTCTTGGCAGCCACTTGGAGCCAGGGAACTCAATTGGTCCCGTTGCTGCTGCAGCTCCTGCTACTGCTGCTGCTGCAGCCGCTGAGACTATTACTGTGGTTCTGGCCTCTGGGGATGGTGTGGCTGCTACAGCTGTTTTTGTCTCTAACTGTGTGTATACACCAAATGTGACCAGGTAGCCTGAGATCAGTGAGAAAGTTTCGTCACGAATTCGCTTTATTTGCTTTGGACGTGATACTGACGTCTGATTTAGCTAATCAGAGAACAGCAGCCTGAGACATTCAAAAGATACATTTCAATTGGTTTGCCAAACTGCGTCATAGCTCATTACCATAACATGAATTGACTTTTAACACCCGAAAATCGCTCAGGTCGCCCTGTTTGCTCTGCCACCGGTGAATTTACTTTTGTGATTTTGCTGACGTTCCATTGAGAAATGATTACCATCGCTCTGGTCGCTTACTGTAGGGTTCGGCCTACATGCACAGTTCACAGATCATTTCAGGAAGCTACTGGGCTGTCGGCTCTTCCCTGGACCCCTCTAGCTAAATTTGTCCTCCTCCCAAGTGTTTCCATGTTAGCCTAGTGAGGATCAAAGAAAGGGTAAAGTGTCATAGACAACACAAGAATTATACAGTCCGGTCATGCCAGGGTGGAGATGTCTCATTTTTCATTTTCCTCAGGGGTTGGGGGTGGTTTAAATTCAGTTTTTTTTCCTAAATAGTTTTTGACTTTCTTTGAAAGCCTCATCATTCTAGTTTCCACTTATACAATATGCTATGTTTGTAATGACCCTTTCATCATTTATTTTCTCCCAAATGGTTTTGGACTTTCTTTAAAATCATCTGTCCAGTTTCTTTCTGTTAGCAGTGCCACACCATACATTATGTTCTCAGTTTCCCCTGCCCTTCTCATCTGTCAGACTGGCAGTGTCTCCCCCATTCATCCTGTGCCTTTTTGAACCCTCTGCTGCTTTAAAACACACAGCCCTCTCCATTATGTTTTCCATTTAGTACTTCTATCAGCTATGCAGATCAGATAGATTACATTTCCCCCGTACCACACTTTCCCCCAGCCCAACCCCTTACATTCCCCTCTTAAATATTGTTTTTGATGTCAAATATAGTGCACACCAGGTCAAAATGTGTGTAGCTGTCCCTGCCAACCCCTAATTTCTCCCTATACATATGTTAGGTCCAATAAGGCCAATACGTGTGCAGCAAACCACCATCCCCCAAGGGTGATTTCCCCCTTTTATATTTTGCGTGCTTTCCCCCTTTATACCGTATTGTGCCCAATGTCAAACACAGTGGACACCATGTATACAGTGCCCCCCACCCTATATATTTTGCCCGATTTCCCCCTTTATATATTTTGCCTGCTTTCCTCCTTGTACTCGATGTCATCAACACAGTGCACACCAGGTCAATGTTTTTAAGCAGTGGCAGCAGTAACAGTGGCTGTGTCTTGTGTTGTGTGCCAGTGCAAGTCAGTCAGTCTGCCCCTGCCTCTAAATGCCAAGCCCTCCATTACTGCACATGTAAGACCACCTCTTTAAACAGGAATAATGGGCCCATTTGTGTGCGGTCGCCCCTGGCCATGGCTGAAACCACTGAAGAGTAACGCGAGAGAGAATGGGGGGAGAAAGAGAGAGAGAGACAGAGAGGGACAGACAGAGAGAGAGAGAGAGAGAGAGACAGAGACAGACAGAGAGAGAAAGAGAAAGAGAGAGAGACAGAGATACAAACTACAAACACATGATTCATGTAAATAGAATGTAAGACATTCAATATAAACAAACAAATAAAATAGAGAGAGTATATGTTTATGTGTGTTTATGTAGGCTATGTGAAAGGGAGGCTGTGTGTGTGTGTGTGTGTGTGTGTGTGTGTGTGTGTGTGTGTGTGTGTGTGTGTGTGTGTGTGTGTGTGTGCGTGCGTGTGTGTGTGTGTGTGTGTGTGTGTGTGTGTGTGTGTGTGTGCGTGTGTGCGTGTGTGTGTGTGTGTGTGTGTGTGTGCGTGTGTGTGCGTGCGTGTGTACGTGTGTGTGTGCGTATGTGTGTGTGTAAATATGAAAGAGGGATAGTGCCTTGTCTTTGGCCCTGAGCGTCTGCGAGCAACCAGTGAAGCTGCTGAGATCAGACGACACTGCTGTGGCAAAATAGTTAAAACATTACATAAACAGAGCCAAGGGGAAATGGGATTCCATTCTAGTGTGTGTGTGTGTGTGTGTGTGTGTGTGCGTGTGTGTGCGCGTGCGCGTGCATGCGTACGGTGCGTGGGTGGGTGCGTGTATGACAGAGAGAGAGGGAGAGAGAGGGATGGAGGTAGAGTACTAGAGATAGAGAGAATATGTGTGTGTGATAGTAGGGCATAGGAAGAAAAAAAAACATGCACAGACACTAGTTGTTGACATGACCTTAGCGGTCTTATTAACCTCTAGCATAGCACAGGGCCAAAGATGTATTTACATTGAAACCCTAGCAGGCCTACAAGCCTCTGCAAAACATGACTGTCCGCCATTTGAGCGAGTGAGTGAGCAGGCAGAGAGGGAAGGATGGTGTGTGTGTGTGTGTGTGTGTGTGTCTGTGTGTGTGTGTGTGTGTGCGTGCGTGCGTGCGTGCGTGCGTGCGTGCGTGCGTGCGTGAGTGCGTGCGTATGTGCGTGTGTGTGTGTGTGTGTGCGTGTGTGTGTGTGTGTGCACGCGAGTGCGTGTCCATGTGCCTGTGGGTCAAAGACGAATGGGGTGTTCCCAGTGCCAAAAAAATTAAAATGCATAAATTGCATAGTTTTTAAGTTGAATTAATAGTTGATCAGTTAGTTCATATGGGTGATATTATGAATGAAATGTATAACTTTTGCAAAGCTGCATCTTGGTTACCTGACATATACTGACGCTTGTGGAACATGGACTTCTACTACTGACTTGATTGATCTTATTTCAAGCTATCATATTATATTATAATCACCTTTCACTTTTTTGGATAGTTTGTGATCCCTTTGAACAACATTTCACTTCAATATTTGTCTGCACCTATAGCTGAGCTCTTGTCAACACAAGGACATCTACAAAAAAGCATTTTTAATATAAATTTCAATTACTGCATTGTATATAAAATCATGCCATTGTCAATTAAGAACAATATTTTGAACTCTGTTGTGAAACAGCGTTCATGTGGGTCTGTCTCAATCCCCCCTCCCCCCAATAATACAAACTGCCAATTATATTGACATTATGCCCATTAATTTTGTGAAATGTGACAATCTGTATAACATTCAGTCACTCATTGAGCTATGCTGATGATCAACGTGTTTGCTGTGCATTGCTGTGATTACTTTGCTCTGTATTTGATTCGGATCTCAAGGGGTGGATTGACATTCCGTAGTCAGTGGGGATAATGGTATCAGTGATGGTGTGACATTTGTTTTATTTATTTGTTTGTTTGTCTATTTTTTTTATTTTTTTAAGACATGTTTCCCATCATCTATGTCATCTCTCAATGCTTGTTTGTTACACCTGAACCCTTTTATACCTCGGGAATAAAATAAGAGAATTAACCGTTACCCTGCATTCTGTCTCTGCCTCTTAAAGGGTTTATGAAACGAAAACAAACGGTCATTCCCATTAAAGCCTTGTTTTTTCTGATAGCATCGATGAGACTTTGAACCCAATCATCCTGGAGGAACTTGTGAAAATGGCAACTCAAAGTGTGAATTCTGTGAAATTTGGTTTGACTAATGAGCTGGGCTGTGACATCATAGAGGAAAGTCCCTGGTTTGCTAGTATGGCGATCTGAGAAAACAACACACATTTGATGGACCCACATCTTATAAAGGAACCAAAATTCTGATACAAACAACAGCGTGTCGAAAAACCACACATCCAACCTCATGAGAAAAAAAAAACGGCAGCACAAATCTATTTCAGACGCACTGATACATCTGCAGAAAGTGACATGTCTGACAGGCGAAGTGACGATTGTTGACATAGCCTGACAGTTCGTTTTGTTTATGGTTACGGACGGTTGCTAAGGGCGCTTTGCCATGACCCAAAGATGACGTGGCGTGTGTATTTGTTGACAAATGGGGGGCATTTTGACCCTAGATAGCCTGAGTCCTCAACATATTTTAAGCGTTTATCATTATTATTTTTTTTTGTGCTCAAAGTCACAGGCGTCGCGTGTCCCTCAGCCTGACTATGAGGACGAGGTGTGTCCAAACGTCAGCCACACGTGCACCACAATACTAAAAACAAACAATCAAACGCTTCAAAGTAGGCCTACGCTATATACATCTCCGTTTATTCGCTAAGCAGTAGCCCAGTCTGTGAGTTGGCTGTCCTCGACCGAGAGCACGGAGGCTGAAGCGTGGATATCCTCCCAAAACCAATTTATTGACCAGTTGATTGGCAATCAACAAAAAGTGCATATCCCGAGAGCATTCGCATCGGTTTGGCATGTAATGTGCATTACCCTTTCCTGAAAACAACATACAAAGCAGATGGACAAGGTAAAACGAGTAGCCTAAAGCAAAGCAGTTCACTCACCTGTCTTCGTGCCCGAGCAGTTAGGCTACAGGGGCAGTTTCAGTCTGCACGCCGGCGATGTCAATTGTTGGAACTGCTTGAGGCAATAGCATTCTCTTCAGTCCAACCATGCCCGCGATCTCCACATTTGTGGTGAAGCACGAGGG
>NC_085863.1:39908881-39913881 GCF_034702125.1 Engraulis encrasicolus
TGCTACAGCACTATAGCTGACAGTGTAGAAGTCCTTAAACCATAAGGATCCTTAGCTCCTGTATTATGTCAAGAGCAGTAGGGTTCTAATGAGTCAAGGACTAGGCCATTAAGATCCTAAAACTTTTGTCTCAGTTCGTGTCTGGATTTTGTGTTTGAAAATAATGTTGTTGAGAACTGCAATCTCTCTTTTTCTCCATCCTCCATTCCCTTTCTTTCCTCCCCTATCTCTGTCTACCTGCCTTCCTGTCTGTTTGTCTGTTCATTTGTCTGTCTGTTCATTTGTCTGTCTGTCTGTCTGTCTGTCTGTCTGTCTGTCTGTCTGTCTGTCTGTCTGTCTGTCTGTCTGTCTGTCTGTCTGTCTGTCTTGCTGGATTACTTTTTTGCTGTCTGACTTACACACCATCACACTCCCACAGTATGTGTGGTTTGTGTTCAAGGGTAACGAAAGAAGAAATGAAAAGTAAAGAAAAGCGAGCAGGCCTGCCTGTGTGGAGGGAGATGCACTGCCATTATGCTGGAGTGCGTGACTAGGAAGACGAGTAAGAAAAGCAAAGCATGTCCATGCTGATGGGAGAGTGCGTGAGAATGTAAAATTTATTCTCTCTCTCTCTCTCTCTCTCTCTCTCTCTCTCTCTCTCTCTCTCTCTCTCTCTCTCTCTCTCTCTCTCTCTCTCTCTCTGAGTGGTATGTGTGTGTGTGTGTGTGTGTGTGTGTGTGTGTGTGTGTGTGTGTGTGTGTGTGTGTGTGTGTGTGTGTGTGTGTGTGTGTGTGTGTGTGAAACAGTGACATCAACAGGTCAGGATGTTCTCATCCCTCAGACACTTGTGTGATTACAGTGAGAAAAACAGTGGGCACAGTGGCAATTTCATGTTGTGCTTCTGTGCCTGTGGTTGTGTGCCTGTGTCTGTGTGCCTGTGAGTTTGTGTATTTGCATGTGTGTGTAATAATGCGTACTCATGTACGAATGTGGTATGTGTGTGCATGCATGTGTTTATGTGTGTGTGTGTGTGAATTGCACGCATGTGTGGTCCTTGCGAGTTTGTGTATCTGCATGTGTGTGTAATGGTGTCTACTGTACTGTATGCGTGTGTGGTGCCTGTGGATTTGTGTATCTGCATGTGTGTGTAATGATGTGTACTGTACGTGATGCGTGTGTGGTGCCTTTGGGTTTGTGTATCTGCATGTGTGTGTAATGATGTGTACTGTACGCGCGTGTGACTCACACGTGTCCCGTGTCTTGCATGGCTGCAGGGTTGGTCTCACGAGGCAGGCAGTCTCAATGGTGTGTGTGTGTGTGTGTGTGTGTGTGTGTGTGTGTGTGTGTGTGTGTGTGTGTGTGTGTGTGTGTGTGTGCTCCACAGAGCCTGCGGTGACAGTGCAGGAGGCATTGCAGCTTAATGAATGAATGAGCGAGGATGATGAAGATGAGGATGAGGATGAGGATGTTGAAAGTGAATGGAGCAGAGGAAGAGAGGAGAGCAGTGGCTCATGAAGGCCAACCCCCCACTGCAAGGAGAGCAGAGGAGAGGAGAGGAGAGGAGACATGAAACGAGAACCGGAGAGAAGAGAGCAGAAGACAAGAGAATGGAACAGAACAGGAGCGTAAAAGAGAGATGAGATACTGTATGAAACGGGTGGAGAAGGTGGGATACCGTAGAGGAGGGGAGTGGACGTGGGAAGAGAGAATAAGAGAGGGACAAGAGAAGGGGGATGTTGAGGTTGACGTGTGTGTGTGTGTGTGTGTGTGTGTGTGTGTGTGTGTGTGTGTGTGTGTGTGTGTGTGTGTGTGTGTGTGTGTGTGTGTGTGTGTGTGTGTGTGTGTGTGTGTGTGTGTGTGTGTGTGTGTATGTTGGGGGGGGGGTGCACAGCATTGTTAATGTGATAATAAGATTAGCAAATGTGGCCACGATGCACAGCCATTGTGTGAAAGTTAGTCTTGTCTTGGGGCTATCACGCACACACACACGCACACACACACGCACACACGCACGCCATGCATACACACACACTTGCACACCATGCATACACACACTACACATATTTGGAGCTGAACAGTGAGCCAATCACAGATGACCAGAGGGGATTTGCTTGCTGACAAAAACCATTGAGAGAGTTTTCCCACAGAAATACAGTAGTAATGACATCATCTTCATCATTCTAGCGCATGCGGATGCACGCGCGCACACACACACACACACACACACACACACACACACACACACACACACACACACACACACACACACACACACACACACACACACACACACACACAGATAGAGAGAGAGAGAGAGAGAGAGAGAGAGAGAGAGAGAGAGAGAGAGAGAGAGAGAGAGAGAGAGAGATCTGGTTAGATCTAAACATAGCTTACATAGCTTATCGTAATGATCTTAACTTCTAATACCAAAGCTGCTTTCAGATTTTTGGAAACGGCACAGGAAAAATTGCAACAGCCTCGAGTTATTTTGGAGTCTATGAGTGTAGATGGAGATCAGAAGTCAAACTACTGATTTCCCAAAATTCCCTACTGTACTTGGCACTCCATTGCCAATGACCTCAGTCAGTCTAGCTGAAGCTACCTATCTAATCTCACATCGAAGGCTTTAGTTCTCCAAGATGTTTGTTTTAAAGAATTTAAGAGTTTTTGAGATATTTTTGTGACACAAAGCTCAGTAAATTGACCAAGGCTTTAAGCACTGACATCTATGCTCGCCATCCTTATCTTACTGTAGGATCAGAGGTGGAAAGAGTACAGAAAAAATGTAATTGAGTAAAAGTCCCTTTACTTTGCTTAAATTGTACTCAGAGTAAAAGTACAATTACCCATCTATAAATCTACTCAAGTAAAAGTACAAATTACTTCATTTACAATGTAATTTGAGAGTAAAAGTTACTAGTTACTTTCAGTTGTTTAATGCAAAAAAAGGATGAGTCATGAATCAAATTCAGCACTAAAGTTTGTTTTATGAATATTCCAAAAAAAAATCAAAATACAGCTTTTAACTAGAAATGCACTCCAAGAATGCAGACCACCGCAAAGGAAGCGTTTTTTAGAACATTTAACTATGTTACACTTTTTTTTGTTTTAGATTTGTACAGTGTAATGGAATGGTGATGAATCTTTTAAAAAGTCCTGGTTCAGGTTGGTGATCCGGATCACCAAAAGAATTGAATCACTTGGGTCATTTTGAAAAACTAAGTCTCATCCAAATCCGTTCATAAAGTCATGAGTTGTCAAAGAGACAGACAGACAGACAGACAGACAGACAGACAGACAGACAGACAGACAGACAGACAGACAGACAGACCGACGCAACTGAAAACATGGCGGCTGTAACAATAACAAAACCATAATCTAAAACTTCACAAAGCTTTTGTTCATTTTCAGCAGGAGCTGATTTTCAAAGTTCTCAGCTGAAAGTCTTGCCCTCTTCGCCCGTAGCCTATAGAGCAACCCTGCTGAGCTATTTCCACTCGTGCGTTTGAAAATAAATAATTGGTCCAAATTAGGCCAAGGGTTTTCACCACCAGAAGTTGAACCTGTGGTAGTATCCTCTTCATCAGGTGCTTCCCTCCTCCATGGTCTCGACTAGTCATGTAGCGCTCGAGACCGGTCTTGATCTTCGGTTTTTGGTCTTGGTCTTGGTCTCGAGGTGGTCTTGGTCTCGACAGTTCTGTCTTGGTCTTGGTCTCGGTCTCGATACCCTCCGGTCTTGGTAATGTCTTGGTCTCGGACTAAGCGGTCTCGACTACATCCCTAGTCTCGACTAGTAGACTTGATGGTGACAACGCACAGCGATGCTCCAAATGAGACGAGGGGAAAAGGGCGCGCATAGGGCAAGACTATACTTTTCAGGCAAGGCCAAAGAACGTTAGATTCACGTTCTTTGGCAAGGCCAGGATGTTGTTCCGGGACACAAGAGTTTTTTCCCGCGCGAATTTAAATTTTTCGCCATCAATATTTTTTTACTCAGTAACTTGAGGGGATTCAAATGTAACTAAGTACAGTTACTTAGGTCAAAATGTACTTGAGTAAAAGTAAAAGTTACACCTTTCAAGAACTACTCTTTTTACAAGTTTTACAAGTTACTCTAAAAAGTACTCAATTACAGTAACTTGAGTACATGTAATTAGTTACTTTCCACCCCTGGTTAGGATTGAGAACTGTTTTTTTGTTGCTGCTGTAATTAGGCCTCTGGAATCTGTGTGAGTAGTTTTGTGTCTGAAATTTGAGTAATGATGATTACTGTGTAATTGTTTGCATCATTTTTAGTGCGGTGCTGTTTGCCACTCGGGGCTCAAACCCTCTGTCTCCCAGTTTGGAATGGGAGGGATAGGTAGGTATACCACTGAGATAAAGGTAGGCCAATAGCTTATTGCTACTGTGTCTGTATGAGGCGTTGGGAGGGAGGTTTTACTCACATCCTACCGCAGAACTCTGCCAGTCGGCATCTGTTATACATGCACATGACTCTATAACAGTGTTTCCCAACCAGGGGTACGTGTACCACTAGGGGTAAATGAGCACACTGCAGGGGGTACTTGGAAAAATGAAATAATGAAAAATATATGGAGTATAGTCACATTGGGATAGACAAACAGATATACGTAGAGCATGGGTGAGGTACTCATCAAATGACAAAATGGCTCAGGGGGGTACACAAAACAAAGATGTGAAACACTGCTCTATAAGATGATGCAGGTCTGTGTGTCCATCAGAAAATGGTTTGCTTTTAGGTTTGAGTTTTTGCATGCAACAGAGATCTATTTTTTATTATTATTTTCTGTCCCTGTTGTTTTATGCACAAAGATGTGGCCCACTGTGCATATTTCTCAAAGCTTGTCTCATAGCCTCTTTATTCAACTAATGGCAATGCGGCATCTTTTATAAATTAGTTTTTGGACTTTCTTGCCTTTATTGGATATGGGTTTGTGAGGAGACAGGAAAGAAATGGGTGAGAGACAGGGAAAGAGCAGGAAACGACCTCCAGCCGGAAT